>NW_027203381.1:106391019-106991019 GCF_024711535.1 Dipodomys merriami | reverse complement strand
ATGCACACAGTTTGTCATTCCTTCTTATGAGCAAGAATAAAGTTTATAACAATTATTTGTATAATTTGTCTGCTTACAATTGTTTCTTACCTCTTTTAAAATGTGTGCTAAATTTATTTAAATGTTTTGTAGAAGCTCTTAGTTTGAGTCAAAGGCTTCCCTTTAGCTTTCTCTTTACACACATACCTTCAAACTCTATTAATTTTAACAATTTATTAAAAAGTAGAAGATATTCTGAATACAGAATATTCATTAGTAGGCTTAAAACTAATTTTTATGGCTTTTTAAAATTTTTTTGGTCACTTGTGGGGCCTGAACTCTGGCTCTGGGCGCTGTCCCTCAGCTCTTCAGCTCAAGCCTAGCACTCTACCACTTGAGCCACAGCACCACTTCCAGTTTTTATCTGCTTATGTGGTGCTGAGTAATCGAACCCAGGGCCTCATGCATGCAAGGCAAGCACTCTACCACTGAGCCACTTTGAGTCCCTAGCTTTTGTTTTATCTATAAATTTCTATTTTCATATTTTCCACTTCACAAAATATTAATCCCCCTTCTTTTTATATACATATACATTTTGTATATATTTATGTAATTCATTGTGGCAAACTCATTTGTGGCAAACTCATTGTGTACTGCGTATGGATAAAGTCGGTGGATTTATGCTTTCCACTTCGTATTATGTTCGTCATTTTGTTTGTGTGTTTTTGGAACATTTAAGATCCACTTATTTACTTTTTAAATTATATAATAAATAATAATTAACTATGTCCACATAGTGTGCTACTGAATATAGAGCTTATTCCTTCTATGTATCTTTATTTTATACTAATTTAAAAACTTTAATGTTTCAATACACAAACAAACAAATTAAGGATTTAAGAGGATTGTATGTACCTTTCAAATCATCTTTTGAATACCCTGAGAATGAAAATTATATTTATATTACATTTCTAATACTTATACTGTACATGATTACCCCCAAAATAATGTATAGGTAGTTATTTTATTGCAAACTTACAGAAGAAAATTAATCAATAAATGACAGGATATGTATTATGAGATTTAGAATGAAGTTTAATTATAAAAGGAATTTATCTTACTCATTCAAATCAAATTTAAGAATAAGATACTAAATGTTAAAAACCTCATAAAGTTTGGAAAACTCATGATAATGCAAGACATTTATGTTATTTTATTTTCTCTTAAACTGAAAGTTTTGACATCTGTAATTTATAGCATATATAACCTATTAACAATGCAAAACCATTTTGAATTTTAAAATGTATGTAAATTACTTAAATCAAAATATTTTGTAAAATTGCTTTCATCCAGGAACAGTTGATTCATGTCTTTATTTCTTTCTAGCTACTTAGGAAGCTGAGATCTGATGATCCAGATTCAAACCTAGCCCAGGAAAGTTTTTGAGATTATCTCTACAAGACTACCTAAATAACTGGAAATGGATCGGTGGGCCAGGGGTTAGAGCCCTAGCTTTGACTAAAAAGAAGCTCAGGGACAATGCTCAGGTCCTAAGTTCAAATGCCTGGAGTAGCACACATACAATAAAAGATAGATGCATTGTATTTTAGAAAATTATTTTTAAAAAACTTTAAAAATTATATGAAATTTGAAAATCGCAATTCACCTGAGCATTTTTTTATTTTCAAGAATATTTTGAACCTATAATATAATCTTTTATAAAATAATCTAATCAAAGGTATATGAATCAGTATGCTTCTTACAGAGGTTTTGTGTGTGTATATATGTATATATATATATATATATATATATATATATTTACACATAAACATACAAAACTTTTAAAAATTTATATACTAAAGATAATAAGGGAAATGTTTAATAAATGACTAATATAGGCATTAAATCACAGAACTAAATGTTATGTTGGACAACTATATATTCTTGCCTCTATAGCATTATTTGAGATAAAGTTTAGTATCGCTCCTATGAAGTTTGATAATACACTCGCATATGGGTATAAAACAATAGAAGGATTCTAATTATCACATAGGAACCCATGATTGGTTTATGAAAAAATATTTAAAGTATTTATGTATTTCCCTGCGATTCTGTATTTAAATCATTGTGAAATTATATTTTGTGGTTCTTTCTGCTTCAATGTGTGACTGATTTTTACGTCTCTCAAATCAGCCCCATTGATAAAGAATGGTGAGCTTATCATCATCTATGACCAAACTAACCAAAATTGACACACTAGCTCCCACACAGTTGGTAGAAGAGTTGCTTTTTTTTGTTTTGTTTTGCAAAGGTTGCTTCTAGTTTCAAAATCTTTTCAAACTAATTTTCATCTTCTACCTCTCTATCATTTTTACTATGAATAAAACTTCATAAAATCACCATCACCCTAGCAACTGAGAAGTGTCGACGGTGACATGTCACAATAATGATGATTAGAGAATAGAATTTTTATTTTCCTTGCCAAAATTATGTTTCCCTTATTTAGAAAAATACATAGGTGTTAAAAAGTAATATTATATTTACAATAAGAAAGTCTATCATTTTGCTTACCTTTAATAATGTTGGGCTTTGGAGGCATGCTGAACTCATAAACTGTTGGCTCAGAATATCCCAATCTATTGGCAGCTGTAATTTGAACTTCATATCCCATGGTCCACTGTAGATGCTCCAAAATAATATGGTCTTTATTTCCTTGCACTTTTTTCTCTAGCCACTGGTCTTCCTTGTCTTTCTGCACAGAAGACAAAATATTTTGTAAACATTGATATGCTAAAGAGGAAAGCTTAACAATTGGAATCTCACAAGCACTTAATTGCCACCAATGTTCTTTATGTGAACTTGCTATTTTAATTAACACAGCTTAATTTCTAACATTTGTTTACATAAAAATTTCAATGCCTGGGTTAGCCTGAGAATGGTGATTTTATAATAAATTTTTAGTCATTTAGAGGTTTATAATTTACATCTGTAAGTTGTATTTATTATTTTATCAACTAGGATGTTTATCATTTTGTGGATTGTTAATGAAAATCTGTTCATTAATATTATCACCAGGTACAATTATTAAAGTTTATTGGAACAGAAAATGTCTAAGAAGTAATGTCTAGTAATAATTTAAGGATTTAAATTAATATAGTTTTTTATTATTATAATACTTAATGGCTTGTAACAAAACAGTGTACCAGGAAAATTTAGCATAGGAAAATTAATAATATTACCTTACCATTGAACATTTGATACTTCAACACCGATACTTCTAAATTAGAGTTTTCTAGCAAATGATATGTGAATTAATTTTTAAGCATTTGAGGGAGGTATCTTTAACATAATAGTATTAAGAGATGAATAGAAAGAGAAAGAAGAGCATTTCCTTATCTTTCAGACATGAAAATTGGAGTTAAAAACAAAATGGCAGCTGTTGTCTGATACTGGTATTTTTTCTGAGCGGAAGAATACATGAAGTAATGTCTTCTAGTAACTTCTAGCCATTAGATGAAGACTCCCTGTGGCCAAGGTGGGTTACACTTATCATGTTAAAATATAGAGATGTAGCTGAACCTCCCAAAATATGAGGGCTGCATGTGAATTTTAGCGTTTCCTCTATTATTAACAAGGAAAAGGTAGATGATAATAAAATGAGGTAAGTAAAAACTGTCCGTAAATTACATGCACCCAAAATCCTTCTTGCCACAAGAGAACAAATTGATTGGAAAAAAATAAAGCCCATTTCTGGAATTCATGAAATCCACTGGGTGCATTTTCTAAAATGACCCAATGGAAAATAACAAAAATTAATTAAAGATGAGAGAAAAGTGTGCACCCCCAGTACTGAGCAATTGAAGAGTGTGGGAAAGGATCCACACACTAGGAGGGTAATACAGTCATGTGTATGCCTGCTTGCCAGACACCTTAATTACAAGTTCAACAATAAAGTCTCTACTGTTCTGCACTTTTTATCTCTGAGCGCATTCTCTGAGTTTGGAAAGGAGAGTTTGCTTCCACCCATCTAGCACACTTCTTGAGAGAATAATGAGAAAAAGCAAGTAAAATTGGACATTCCTCCTTAATACTCAAACCACTTTTAGAAGTTATTAAGACAAAAGTAATTCTACAGTGGAAACCACTAATGTATTTGATAATAAATCACCATAAGTCCAAATCATGCCTTCCCAAGGCATAGATGTACATGAAACATAACCTGAATTTAGTAACATACAAAAATCTTTGCTTTAATTTTGTATCAAAATACGATATTATCCGCTGTTGAAGTAAATTTTCACAATGCTTCTTTACTATGAAAAATAACAATGTTTTCTAACTTTGATAAATTTTAAATTTTAAATATCTAAAATCAAATATGGATATTAAATCACAAATTCATTAAATTGACCTATTAAAATAGGAACATTCTTTGGAAGGAGAAAAGAAGAAATTGTGGTTTTGATAGCATACCATTATTGTTATCTAGTTTTGGTGACATAAAACTTTCATTACTAAAGACGTAGGTTTAATTAGGTCTTCCATCTAAAATGGAAGATTAAAAACACTTCTAACAAAGCTCTAACAAATCTCTGTTTTGACAAGCAATTCATGCTATTATATAAAAGGCTCTACTCTTATTTTTTGAAATGCATAAGTGGAAACATCTGTCAGAGCACTAAAATATTATGAAGTATACTAGAAAGGCCATGGGAAAACTGAGAAGAGAATCTGTAACCTATCTAAGTAACAGAGTGAAGAGCCAAGTTAATGAATGAAACCATGCTTTCAATGAGGGGCTGTGTTACATAGCCAAGATTCACCCATCCCAACACCAAGATCCTCTTTCCATACCTACCTACTCATTCAACATTTATTAATACTTCCTTGGGTAATGATGCTGTTCTAGTTACTACGAACACAGTACTGAGCAAGCCATGTCCAACATCCTCATCTTGGGGCTGATAAATTAACATAGAAGAATGTTTTGGGTTTTGGGGGTGTGGGGGTAAGCAAGTGCAATGATGGCCAGGAACAGACACAATCGAATTCAGTGGTAAGGAAAGCCCATAAGCAAGTGATGTCACCTTGACCAAGGTAATACACTCTGGTGCATTTTTTTTCCTGGTCAATAACAGTGGATGAGTTTTTCATGGACTTTTGTCTATCAGAACAAACACAATGACTTTGTCTTTGAAAAAAGAGCTATTCCTCATTGTATCTACCACACTCATGGGGAAATCTCTGGCTTAGAATCTGTGACTATTGGGAGTCTTAAAAAACTACAGAGAGAGAGACTAAATAATTTAAGTTAGATGATTGGGGGAAACCTACTAATGGGTATATCATGGCCTCCAATTCCTATGCGATCTCCCTATGCTACCTGGATACTGTCACCAGGTGTTCCCATTATGATGCTCGGTCTCATCCCAGCCTCAAAAGCCACTAACCAGCTGATGCTGAAGTCTCTGAAACCACCTAGCAGAATAAACAATTCTTCCTTACCAATTGTTTATATCTCAGGTATTTTGTCAGTGATGAAAAACTAACAAACTTCATGTTCCTGTTATCTGAAGTGTATTTAAACATTTGCTAATGACTAAAGACAGGGGCACAGACAGTCTGGTGCTGCATGTCTTTTGGGCCAGCATCATTCTCTCCACATCCTAGGATAGTATACAGAGCAGTGGAGTGTAATCTGTGAGTAAAATCTAGGTATAAACAAAGTTGAATTTCATTTTAAATCTGACTGGTGATAGATGTGAGAGAAGCATTGAGTTGAGATCAGCATTGCCTCCAGGTGAGATAAAATTTATTCCTAAGTAGTACAGATGACTTTTTGTCCTTCATGTAATTCTGCAGAAATATCTTTTCTGATAATTGACCAATTTTAGGTGAAACTACTGATCTTCCAAAAATACTATTTCTGAGAATTGAGTATTTGAGGTAAAACCCTTTGACAAGCACAAAACACACTGTGATTGTCTTCTGAATTAACTATAATTTAGCTCTTAATTCCAGAAACTCTTTACATGGTATATTAAAAATTCCTCCATCAAGTGAGGGAATTGTGTCATTGCCCAAAAGAGAAATATACTCTTTACCTGACTTATGTAAATGTAATCTGTTCATGGTAACCATATTTTTTAAAGAGGAACAATGACAAAATAATTCCTTCATCAATTTATACTGATAGTGTAAGAAACCAGTGAGAATTTGAATGCTTCTAAAATACAGATCAATTTCATTTTTCATTCAACTTTAGACAAAGGTATTTCATTCTCCTAATTGCTATTCCTAGGGAATAGAAAAAAAATTCAATTGGGTGTTACCAAATAATTCCCTAGGTATAAAAATCTCAATTAGGCATTTATAGAGTGCCTAATTTAGATAATTTAAATGCCCAGGGAACAATTCAAGATAACTAGTCACAAATCGTTCCCCTAGGTAACTTAATGAGAAGATTTGCTGAATAGGATTATTATTAATAAGCCCATTAAATGTTGAAGGACAGCTACTGAAAAATGATCCTTTTGCTTTGGCATGGTTTTAATAAGTCAATCTTTTTAAAATCAGAAATCAGCAGAACCATAGAAAATTAACAATTATGAATAATGAGTCAAGTCACAATATGAGCATATGGATTTCCTACCATTTTGTAGGAAAGGAATTAGAGCAAAAGTGAAAAAAATCATACTTTTTAAAACTTGCAAAGCCATCCTAAATAACTAATATTCATCCATTGACTTGGTTTCCAAGGCTTTATAGAATGTATAGCCAACAATCTGTGAAATAATACACTCAAGGATCCAATGTGTGCGCTACAAAATTCAGATGCATAAGGGAAGGGATGGGTTGTGAGAGATGTGTGAGAATGTTGATAGGGGTGATGTTGATCGAGATGCACTGAGCTCATGACCTACAGTTAAATGGCAACTCCTCCATAAAATTCATTAAAGGTAAAAAGGTAAATTATTATAAAATGAAATGAAATACAATAGAATATATGAGCTTGTAATAACTAGATGCTTTTTATTCTTATGACTCTTATGTTGTATGATTTAAAAGTATTTATGAATATAAAGAAATAGTAGGATTTCTGGATTTCTGAGTTCTGAGTACCATGGTCTACATATTTGAGATATTTGCTATAAACCTTATAGAAGTTAGATATTTGCTATAAACCTTTTTGTTCTTTTTCTTTTTTAATTGTGAAAATACCATATAGAGGGGTTAAAATTACATGAGCAAGGTAATGAGTACATTTCTTATCAAGCATTTTTGCCTCCTCCCTTGTGTCCCCTTCCCATCCCTTCCCATCTTCCCACCCTCCCCACCCGCACACCAAAGTTGTAAAGTTCATTTTTTGACATAATGTCTTGTATATCTCATTGTTGCAATGGGTCCACCTGTATCCCTATTTAAACCATTTATTTCCCTTCCCCTCCACAAATTATACCAACATCAAATACAGTGAAAACAGGAGTTATAACCGTGGGGGAAGGACATACAAAGCAACAAAGAAATCATCTTATAAATATGTTAGAAACAATAGCAAGAAAAAAAAACCATTTGAGTTCTTACTTGGGCTTCATTTCGCCTAACATCAACTTATCTGACCTTTTCTGTTTGTCTCAGATATATAGTAGTTATTGCAAATAAGGGAAACCATGGGACCTATGTTTCTTTGGGCCTGGCTTACTTCACTTAAGATAATTTTTAAGTCTTTCCATTTCCTAACAAATGGGGCAATGTCATTCCTTCTCATGGAAGCATAGAATTCCATTGTGTATATATACCATATTTCCTTGATCCATTTATCTACTGAGGGGCATCTGGGTTGGTTCCATATCTTAGCTATGGTAAATAATGTTGCAGTAAACATAGTTGTGCTGGTAGCTTTAGTATGGTCTTGTTTGTGATCGTTTGGGTAAATGTGCAAAAGTGGGATTGCTTGGTCATAGGGGAGCTCTATGTAGAGTCTTTTGATGAACCTGCATACTACTTTCCAAAGTGGTTGAACAAGTTTACACTCCCACCAACAATGCAGTAAGGTTCCCTTCTGTCCACATACCCTCCAACATTCGTTGTTATTAGAACTCTTGATTATAGCCATTCCAATGAAGAAATGCTCAACCTCCCTAGCCATAAAAGAAAATGCAAATCATAACAACATTGAGATACCACGTCACCCCAGTGAGAATGACTATAATCAAGATATTTGCTATAAAACTTATAGTATGAACTTTTCTATCACTCAACTTATTATTCACTATGTGTGTGTATTTTCATATATATATTATATATCACAAAAACATACTTCTTGAGATTTGGGAACATTTAAGGCTTAGAAGATATTAGCTGAAAAATTAAAAGTATATATTATTTTTTCCTTATTATATCTCACTAAAATTGACTTTGCTCCTCTGGCCTGGTGTAAGCTGAGCCTCACATATTTTGCTCATAACCCTCATTGCCCACATACACTAAAGGGAATATATAAATCTAATTTTTCATAGTCAGCACCTCTATACTCTCGCAACCATTGTAATATGTAACAGGCCAAGTTACCTTTTTCATAGTTCACATTAAACTATTTTTCCTGATAATCATTTTATTTGTATAAGAATATGTATAACTATTTGTTGTAACTATTTGTTGATCTCCTTCTGTATTGATTGGCAGCTGTATGTTTTATCATTTAGGTATGTATTCAGAAATATACTCTGTTCCAGGATGCGTAAAACATACCATTTTCTTTCACAGTAACAAAGAAGAGAAAAATTAAAAGAATCAGTGCTCTGTACTCTTTAACATATGTAGTTATTCACTGTTCAAAAATATTTGATAGTCATATATATATATACATGCACACTATGATATTAATAACTAGAAAACAAGTTCTCTAAATAGCCAAAACTAAATTTATAAAATATCTTAATATCCTACTGAAAATTGCCTCTCATGTTTCTGTTTCTGTTGATATAATATAAAATCTCCTAACTCCAAATGTCTGCAGAGGGAAAAGGAGACTTAGTATGTACACTAGAACTACTGTTGCTGGTCCCTAAAGTAATTTCTCTAAAATTGATTTTAAGCTACCAAGTTTATTCAGCTAATTTTTAGCTCATGAAATAGACCATCATTATTATACAGTACCCATGATTCCATATCTATAATCAAACTCGAGAGAAAGATATGAAAACTAATAGAAGAATGTAAAAATCTTTATTGTTATATGTTGTTATATTGTAACTACTAGTACCATATACAATATTCTATATTCTGTATTTTTCTGAGTATGTCTTGATTAATATGCTTATCTTTGTCTCCAAATGCAAGATTAAATTTCACAGTTTTATTGTCAGACCTATGATTTTCATGAAGTCCATAGAGACATTTAATTCTGTTTTATTACTGTAGCTGTGTTCTAACAAATTCTGTCTTCATAATGGATGAGTGAACAACACTCTGTGCTCTATTAAAAGATAACTTTAAGATTATGTATGCAGTTAGCTTATAAGCTATAGGAAGTTATGTGCATAGTAATATAGAAGTGTTATTATTCTTCTGTCTGCAATATCATAATAAAGCCTATTATTTCATTTAATCAATACACGCTAAGACCATGTTTAAAGTAGACTGTGTCATGCTGAATAATTTTCAACTTATCTAGTTTCTTTTTGCTTCATTGTAGAATTGGTGAAACTTGAGAAACTAATAGACACAGTGCTTTGGAATCTT
The DNA here is from genome assembly GCF_024711535.1 of Dipodomys merriami. NCBI lineage: Eukaryota > Metazoa > Chordata > Mammalia > Rodentia > Heteromyidae > Dipodomys > Dipodomys merriami. Next base: position 106,981,296 of record NW_027203381.1, on the reverse strand, counting down.
AGAAGAGATGATCCTAACCACTACTGAAAAAAATATTAAATGGAAAATGAAGCATGGCAAACAAAACATTATTATAAGCATTTCATATTAAATATTCTTGATAAATCACATTTTAAATATAAAGAAAGGAAATAAGGACAGAGTATTTCTTCCCAAATTCAGCTATTTAGTTAACATTAAGGTAATAGTTAATAATTGTGTAAGTCAAGTAAGACTGTAAGACCATGATATAGGCAGTTTGACAAAGGGGACAAAGGGAGCAGGGATAAGTAAATCAGATAAAGTTTAGAAGCAGAAGGTCTAGTACATCATGCTAACTGTAAGAAGACAATGTGCCAGATGGCTATATTTGGAGGCATAGGTCCTGAGTAGCACAGATGTGTTGGAATAGTTTTAGGGGTCGATAATTTTATTTAGTCCCCTCTTGCTATAAACTGAGGCTTTAAAGTTTTATATTCTTGTAAGACTTTACTTCCCATTAAGTCACCCAAATTTTCAAAATTTCAGTTTGCCCATCGAAAAAATATAAAAACATATCGCTTTCATAATTTGATTATTACTAGGGTTTTGAGTAAATTGATAGTGTTACATTCCTGATAAAAATGCATGCTATGTACAATAGTTTTCTTAGTTTCTAAATTTTACTGTTAGCTAACTAGAAATAAAATTACTACTGGAAAAATATTATGATAGTCTTGAGTTTTTCATGATTTCTTAATAAAAAAACACTAATGAGCTGAAAGTTACACAAAAATAAATACCACTATTCAATTAATTAAAGTCTCCTTGTGAGGTTTATTTTTTATTATTGCCTTAGAATGTCTAAGTATTTACCAGTATTTTGTGCTGTAAATTCTTCTGCACATGGTAGTCACAGGTTAGATTCTAAATAGTAGTGCATCTTCTAATCTAATTCAAGAACTGATTCGAGCTTATGTCCCTTAGAGACGCTCGATACTCCATAATGTTTCAAAAGAGCAAAATGTGAATAGTTTAAAACTGGTCCTAAGAGTCAGGTCCTTCCTCTCTCAGGTCCTGTGAGAACCTATAGAACAGTTCAGAGGTTTTGGTTGGGCCAGAGCCTGAGGCCTGCACAGCAGTATCCAAAAGACACATATAGCTATTTATTGCTAACATGCAAGCTGAGAGAAAAAGTTGTCATACAAAAGGAACATTAGTATTAAATTGAAAAGACTGAAGTGATATGTAAGGGTACTTTTTGAGTTGTGAAGTTAAGATCATATTCCCTTTTTATTACTCCTGACAATTTAGATGCTTGAATTTAGAAGCAGAAATATTATATCATAGACAATTGTAAATGTTAAGAAAATACCCAAAATATCTGTATACCAGAATTATCTTAGCATATTTTATAGGAGATATATTTTTGGAAAGTTTTGAGGAGAAATTATTTTCCTTAGCATCATCTTCAGAGAAATAGCAAAGTTAACAGGGAAACTTTATTAATCATTTTTGCAATCTGTAAACATCATTCTCTCTCCAGACCTATCCAAAGAAACCAGGAGACTCTTACTAGAGTCCCTTACTCACTAAAGATAAATATTAAAAATTTAAAAAACGATTTCCTTTTCATAAAGTACTCAGTAGTTACTTTCCTTAAATGTGAAGGCTAAATCAATCTTACAGTGTGATCCTGATATCTTAAATATGATATTTAAAATAATCCTACCTAAAGTAATTATGATGGTTAAGAAGGATTGTATTTGAGTTGCTAATGATGAATGAAAATGATAATAAAAGAATAACATGTGAAAGTTTTTTAAAAAAATAGGGAAAATGGTACTTAACTCTGACATGCTTAAGAGTTGTGCATACACCTGCAAACCATCAGATGGAAGCCTCGATATTGTTTTGTTGTTTTATGCTTAGATTTTTTGCCAAAAAGAGAATAACATGATAATTTATAAAGTTGAAATTCAGGAATGGCTGATTAGTACTCACCACTGGTGTTAGTGAAGATACATTCACTCCTGATCTATTTAGAAACTCAATAGGCCACTTAATCTCCTAATATAATTTGGAAATATGGTTAAAAAATCAAGCCATAAGAAAAATACTTACACTTCTGTATTTCACAATGTATTCCAAAATAGGAGCCCCTCCATCATCCTGCTTGGTAATACTGAGTTTAAAGCTCTTCCCACTGCTTGGCTGTCCATGAATGGATGGAGGGCTTGGCTCACCTAGATGGAACACAACATTTCTTTGTTTACACTTATTTCACATACCTATAAACTGCATTGTAAAACAAAGAGCCCTGTCATGTCATCAAAATAGATGACATTACATTATGCACGCTACAAGCTACATGAATAACTTTTGGGGTAACAAGCCAAATTAGTGTAATTTCAAGACCTAATATATTGTTTATATTGATGTTCCAATGCACTGAGTACAGCGCTGAGTTGTTCAAGACCAAACCTTAATTTTTATTATTCGGAATTATTTTTAAATCCTATTTTCCTTATTGATATAAGTTTTGTAGATATCTTGTGAGCATTAAGAGTATGTTGACACATCAAATTATAGTTATTGTAACTAAGAGCAAAGGTAATGGCTAGGCATTAGCTATCTGCTTGAATGAACATTTTCATGCCAAAATGTAGGTTTCAATAAAGTTTGTTATACTCATTAACTTTTGACTATACTGGCCTTTGCTTCACACAGAGATGGCCTTATTACTTATATGCTGATGTCATAAACATGCACTGAAGTTAAGAATTGTCTACTGCTACTTAGCAACAGAATTAGAATTCCCTGATGAGAGCCACTGTTGTGACTTGCTTCGTCCGGTGTGACATCTGACTGTATTGGCTCCAACTGTACAAAAAATGGGGAAGTGGCATGTGTATGAGTGTGGATAAGGACATCACACACAAAAACCCTAGTCTGCAATGTTTTAGAAAAGGGTAACAGCCTACTTGGAGGCAAAAACAAGGCAGACAATCTAAGTGCAATAAAGTGAAGGATACTGACTGGGTAAAGTTTCTGAGAATGATCCTAGATTATACTAGGCAAAGTTACCTTTATTTCTGATACAGCGCTCATAAATGTACACAAGTAAGTATTATATTTGACAGAATGTATGCCATTGGGATAAATATGACAACAGAATATGCTGGCAGAAAAGAAATATAAGGTAGAGCTATGTAAAAGTAATGAATACAGAAGTGCTATATTGTTGTGCAACAAAGTTAAGTGAGCATCCAGATCTGATCTAATGCATGTAATAACACATTTTTAATAAAGAAATATTTGCCCCAAAGTATCACTTATTAACTCATGAAACTACTTAATTACGTTGTTGGAGAATCAAAACTTTATAAAATGCTGTATTTGATGCTCAGCGTAAGTGCTAAATTTTGCTTAGAATGTTCTTATTTTACAATATAAATTCAGTTAATAATAGTACTATATTCATAGTTATATTACTTCAGTAACAGAATTTATAGATAGACTATAAATGTGTGTATATATGTATACATTTAAACTTTAGTGTATATCAAGTTTGTTACCCTGTTTTAATTGATATTCCCTTTGAAAAAATAAAATTCAGCACAAATCTTATGACTTTTTTAGTGGAGAGAAACATAAAACTAATATTTTCTATTTGCTTTCACAATAGCATATTTATATAAAAGTTACCATTTCAAAATAAGCACTAGTCATATAAATTAGTGTATGGTAAGTATTTTGCATACATTCTTAAATTTCAACTTCAAAATAATCACCTAGGTATTTTTATAAAAATAGAGGACTGGAGGTTTCCTTCAATGGTAGAGTTTTTGCTTACTATGGATGAGGGCCTAGATTCCATACCTAGTACCACACACACACACACACACACACACACACACACACACACACACACACACATACACACACACACAAGCTCACTATATCAACTACCAACTTGATCACTGTGTTGGGGAGGGGAGGAAAAGTCCACCGTAGCAAACTAAGAGAGCAGAAGTATTAAAATTTACAAAGATCATATGAAGCAAATAAAGAATGGTGATTTATAATTAAAAGAATCAAAATATGTGTTCTAAGAACAAATCAAGCAAGGTTTCTCTAAATGTGGGAGGATATAAAATAGGAGATGTTACTGGAAGTCTTACTGGCATGATCACACTTGCATAGAATGCACAGTTGTACTGGAAAGGGAATCAACATCTTTAGGAGGACTGAGATATCAGGCGGACTGAGATACCAGGCTGACCAAGGTGTGTATAAATGGAAAGTAGGAAGGGAAGGTAGTATGGCTGACATTTGTTTTAAGTAGATAAGAAACAGATGGATTCAGGGAAGAAAGGAAAGATTAGTTGAGATGAAAGTATTGGACAACTCATTTGAAAAAATCTGAAGGACTGAAAAGGCAAACATCAAAAAATCACGTGGGTAATTGTAACCTCTCTGTACAGTATTTACACAATAAAAAAAGTTGGGTAAATAAATTTTTAAAAATCACATGGTACATTATTTGTTGGTTTGTATGTTCCTCCCATGGTATAACCCCTGTTTTCGCTGAATTTGATGTTGTTGCCCTGCATCTTGTATATACAATTCTCTAATTCGAGGAGGGGAAGGGAAATAGCAAAATTCCTAAAAAAGATGCAGGTTAACCCATTGTAACAATGAGATGTACAAAACACTATGATGAAAACGAACTTTACAACTTTGGCGATGGAGGGGGGTGGCAGGAGAGGGATAGCTGTGGGAGGGGGGAGCTGTGGAGGTGGGAGGGAAGGGATGATGGTGGGGATAACAATGCTCAATAGGACATGTACTCATTACCTTGCTCGTGCAAATGTAACCCCTCTGTACAGCATTTTTACAATAGAAAATGTACAAAAAATTCAAAAACGAAAAAAGCAAACTTCACTGGGAATGGGAAAAAGGGGATTCCTCTGACAGATGTGATAAAAACAAATGAAAAATAGTGCAATTTGAGTAAGATTTATTGTGCTCAATAAGGCTGCCTTGTCATGTGCATAAGCATGCTCAACTTTTATAACAGACTTTTTCATACATATTCATATTCTTACACACTCCTATTAATAAATTAGTCAGTCTAAATGAAACAAATATTAAGATGTTTAACTTCATATAAATTTAACAGTTACATGGCTTCAAATTGTGTAAAAAATAGTTAAATTAGTCATTTCTTCTCCTGAAGCAGAGATGTAAAGGGCTATCATTTTCCTTTTTCTTATGTTTCAGTCCCACATAATATTTATCCAACTCAAATAAAAAAATACTCATTTCCTGGCGTTGTTCACTCACGCCTGTTATCCTAGCTACTCAGAAGGGTGAGAAATGAGGATTGCAGTTCAAAGCCAGCCCAGGCAGGAAAGTCTGGGAGAGTCTTATCTCTAATTAACCACCAGAAAACCAGAAGTGGTGCTAACATCACCACTCAAGCCTTGAGCTGAAGAGCTCAGGAATAGCACCCAGGCCCAGAATTCAAGCCCCATGACCAACAATAAATAAATAAATGAATAAATAAATAAATAGTCATGCCACATAAAAGAAGAAAATACCAGAGAGTATACATATGCTTTTTCTTCTACTCACTGAAGACAAATTGAAGGCTACCATGCAATTAATCAGACTAGCAATTTTCTGAAAGTGGGTTTTGTAGTATATGATTCTATTTTACTTTTGTTAAATATATTTTTATTGTAAAGATACTGTACAGAGGGGTTACAGTTATGTGAGTAAGGTAATGAGTCCATTTCCTATGGAGCATTGTTACCCTTCCTTTGTTTTCCCCTACCATCCCTTCCCTCCCAATTTTTGCCTAGCACTAAAATAAATATATTTTTAGAGATCTGACCTGCTACCTTCTCTAGGAGCCATTCTAACAAAAGCATAAGTCATTTCTCAAAAGTATAAACATATCTCTTTGCATTGAAAAATAACATTGAATTGAATTGAATTTGAAAGGGAAGAAAATGGCCAAAGAGAAGGAGGAAGATATAACTACTTACGAACTGGTAATGTCTGGAAGATTTCTATCTTGCTGTAATCTCCTTGTCCTTTTCCATTTACAGCTGCAACCCGGATTTCATAGGTTGTATTTGGTTCCAGGTTGCTCAAAACAACCATTGCTGTAAGAAAAACAATAATACAACCACATTTAATCAACTTTAATAGACAGGTGGCTTATGCAAAACCTGAGTGAATAACTGCATAGAAAAGGTTTCCAGGGTTTAGCTGGAAGACAAAATAAAAAAGCCATTGGAAAAGGGAATACTTTGTCAAAACTGCCTTATTTTCCTCAAGATGAGCTTCCAACACTAAGCAAACAGTTTCAAAAAGCAACATTCAAGGTTTCTTATATAATATTTAGATTTACAACTTTGGAGTGACTGTGAATATTATTTTTCCCATGCTTTAAATATTCAAGAAATAAGAATGATCTCATTAAAGTATATTTTTCTATGTATTCTGAATACTTTACCTACACTAAGTCAGCTAATTGTATATACTTGAATGGAATCGTTAAATGAATTTGATTAATTCGAACAAAAGAGACAAAATGTAATAGCCATTAATTTTTACTTTTCTTTAGACCTTTTTTGTTTGCCATGTTAGTTTTACAACAAAGGTTCACTGTAACATTTACTTACATACAAATATTGTACTCGAACTCATACCTTTCAGTTCTCTCAATCATCTCTACTGCCCATCTTAAAATAATTTCAACAGGCTTCATTATTTTATTTCACACAGCCTAATAAATTACTCTAGCCATATTCACATTGACCTTCCCCATCCTGCTGATAAGTATCCACTCAATATAACTTGTTTTATTTTCCTGTCATTTACTTTCTTTCTTATTTTCATTGTTAGCATGTATTAATTATATGAAATAGATTGGCATAGCAATTATTATTGTGTGCCATATTAGAACAGAATCAGATTACTCTCATCTAGAAAGCATATGATTTTTATTAGAAATAAAATTCCTCTTAAATCAGAAATGTGGAGATTGTGTTCTGGGTCTGCTCTTTTCATCTTTAGAGGATGAAAAATTGATAATCATATAGCTATTAAACAATTAGAAGAACATTAAGTTTAATAATGGATTAAATAATAATAAAACCCTTTATCTAAAAATTTACATTTTAAATGAATTCTTTGTATATTTCAAGCCTTAGCTCTTTCTGTTCAGCTGAGGATCAGCATTATATATTTTTTTTCAATATCAAGATTCTCCTGTGAATGGAGTTTCATATCTGAGCCATTCATCGGGGAAAAGAGCAGAGAGAGGAAAATAACGTCAGGAATGTTATTACAACTCTTGACTCTAACACACCAGGGTAAGGGAGGTGAATAGAGAGGGCTGTTAGATGAACTTCCCAATTACATGGATAGGTACGAAAGTAAACCTTTCATTTAAAAAGTTTGTTCACACAACATGAATTTATTTTTTTTCAGTTCTGACTACAACGGTCTTGGTACAATACTTTTATTAAGAAGTACATTGACATTCTGTTTAAATAAAGATTATTATGTGATACAGAAAGAACCCCTTATAGGGTCCAAATTAGAGAGGGAAAAGGGGGAATTTCAGGAGAGGCAAATCTGGATCTATAATTTGACTTTCATTTAAAAAAATAAGAGGATATATACATTAAGCCATCCACAATTTACTGGAATGTTAACAAAAGCAGGGTTTTTGAACACCTAAGGTGGGGATTTAAAGCAAATTACCACTTGAAACATGGGAGGTTGTGTACTCTATAATAGATCATTCCTCAAATTAGGAAGTTAGCTAATGGAAGAATAGAAGTACAAACTGAAGTGTAGGATGGGTTCTTTCCCCTATAATTTATTAGAATTTCAGACTTAGAAATTAGGTATAAGTAAAGCTAGATTACAAAGTAGTAAATGTTCTCTCTGGACAAATTCTATAATGGATACATTTTACATCTTCATTAAGTCAGCATGATTTGGAAATCGCAAGGTAACCTTTCAAAAACTTAAACAATCGTGTATTTTTCTTTGTTGTGGCAACAAGTAGGAGTTCTATACAGAACCTTGTTTCTGTTACTTGTTTTGTGTTTCTGCTTGATTTAAATATGAAAGCTTCATAAACTGGTTTTGGTTTATAAATGTAAAATCCTGACCATAAATGCAAATTACACATTAAAATAATGACATGCAAATTGATAAATGAAAGGAAATTGCACTCTTCCACCTTGTTTCCACAAATGTGTAAATGACAGGAAAGAGAAAGATGAAACAAACAGTATTATTGCATAAAAGAATCTGACTTTATCACAAGGACTTGAAATAAGTTTCTGTTTGCTTAGATAATGTACTTTTAATCCCTTGAGTATTCACAGATGCACCACAAGAAATTTTTTATGTGGTAATTAGCTAGGCTAAATAAAATTCTAAAGCAAGATTAAATTTATCCATGGCTTCTTTGCTGTTTTAATTCTTGGAAGGCTCTAAGGGTTTTTCCCATGATCAATGTGAGCGGATAAGCCCTTGTCCGGGTGGACCTTTTGTACCAGGGACTTAGAATGAAACACATCAGGAAGCCAAAAAGGATAAACCAATTCCAACAGCAATGAGAAATCATAAACCTTAGCTTCGGTAGAACTGTTCATTCAAAATTTTGCATTTTAATCTCATCAGATACATCTGAAAATTCAATTAAATCCCTACAGTTTTCTAGCTAAGAAGCAGACTTTGTTCTGTAAAACATTAAAACAAGCCAAAACAAGTTATACAATTTTGTTTCATTCCATTGGAGAAATTAATTCTTCTGAAACAATTTCCAATAGGTATGAATAATGATAAAAATACTTATGCATCTATACACACATCTATACACACTATATATCTATCTATAAATAAATATATAATACATTTCATATAATATATGTTATATACATGGAATGTGTGTAGGTACATTATTATTTGAAGTGTCTTGTTTTCTTCACAACTTTATGTAAATAATCTCAGTTCAATGATTTCCATCTACTTTTGTAATTTAAGTGTGCATTTTGCATTATAATCATTAATTATAGTATCTAGTTCCCAAGAGTTGTATAAAAATGCAATTGCATCTAAATAAAAAGTATTTTAGGTTTTTTATGATTCCTAATATACAACATGTATAATAGAGAAATTGACATAATAACATTTATATGTATTTCCAAATTAAATAATCAATTTATATATTTTTTTCCTAAACCATAGGAAATTATGATACACTATTTTTCAAATTCTTTTTTTCAAGTACTTGATTACAGAAATTAAATATCACAATTCAGAACTTCTGGATTTTCAGTATTTATACTAGTGACTTGTGCTCTTTGCTAATATATATTATGAATAATAACACAAAGTAAATTAATTTTTAACAAGAAAAACATTACATCTTGAAATTAAATTACCATAACTGATATATAAACTTGTTCTTAAAACTATTCCTGAAAACATTTCCAACTAATAAATTGCTTCATAAATACTATGTTATTTTTTCATTTCAGGATTTTCTATCCTAAAAAACTTATTTAATAAGAGCTCAAATAGCACAATACTTTAAGCTTCTGATAGTACAGAATATAGGGTTGGCATAATCCTTAACTAAGGAATGCCTCTATTCGTCAACTAAAAGAACAGATTTTCAGGAAATTCTCCATGTCTTGGTGGTTGAATGCTTCACAAAATGGTTAGTATTAATTTTTAATCATGTCTCTTGCCCTTTAGAAGGAAGTCAGGGAAAACCAGACTCTTGCTTAGACAATTGGTTTAGCACCTTATCAGTGAATCACACAGATACCACCTCAATTTGATAAAAACCTAGGCTTTTTATCTCATTGTTAATTTATGTATTCCTCATTTGTCTAAGACATCCTAAGAATGTGACTTACTGTCACTTTCAATGGTATCTATAGCATTACTTGCTGATTACTTAAAATTTAACCTTTCTTTATGGATGTTCCTTTCTTTCTTTGTCTATTTTCTATCTTTTGGGGACCTCACAAGATTTTCCGTTAATGTATTAGTAAGACAATACAGTGGTTTCCACTCTGCACCCCAATAGTTTTCAAGTTTCTACTAGTTGGAAGAGTTTCAAAGCTCCTTCCATATTTTCAGGTATTTGTTATAAGTGTACATCTGCATTTATCACTTCTTCTCCTGATCAGTTTAAGGCCATAATCACAAAATATCACAGACCAACTGGCTTATAAAAAGAAGACATTTATTTCTCCTAGGCTTGAGGTCTGCAAAAATCAAAATTTGGATTCCTGGACATTGGATTTATGATGAAGGCCTTTTACCACTCACTATGGGAAGGAGAAAGTCACATTCTGATGTCCCTTTCATGAAGGCCCTATTCCTATTCATGATGACTTTGACCTCAATACATTAGCATCTCTCAAGAACATTTCTAAATGCTATCATATTGGCCAGTATATTTCCACACATGATTCTGAAGAGATAAAAATGCAACCAATAGCAGTTTTCTTCTAGTAGTTTTATCATTTACAATTATTACCCTTAAGTATTGAGTTGATTACCTTAGATATTAGATACCTGAATATTATACTGAATATATTTTCCCAGTTCTTATCAGTCCAAATTTATACTATTCATCTTCATGAATATTTAGCACTTAGATATTGAGAAAATAAAGTTAATCTTATAGATCACAGGAGCATGTAGTCACAGTAAAAATGTGAAGATGAGGGATTTCAAACAGTATTAGATTTCACTGATTAATAAAGGTCTGATTCTTACAGCAAAGACATTAATAAACCACTTCTCCCTATTTTACATTCTGCATAATTTATTTTGTCATTTTTGAGTGTTGAATTTATCAATACACTCCATAGATCTCATTTAAAATTTACACTCACATGTCAAATAAGGAAGAATAAACTGTTTTCCCTATAATATTGATATTTTATACAATGGAATGAACCAAGTCTTGCAGTGATATTGGAAATTTCTTGGAATGATTAAGAATCAAAATTAGTGCATGTATACATAATTGGCCCAAATTTTGTTTGTTTATTTGTATTTAAATATAAGCTTTTTCTCTCTTTAATTTTCAGGAAGTCATACTGATATTTCTTTGGAAACTCCTGGGGATTCTTATATTTCATTTTTGATAGCTTAATATTTAAGCAGTTAGTCAAGACATCAACATTAGTTCTAAGAAATCACATTATATTTTAGTGAAATTTTGTACGTATGAAGCTGGCACTTTTCCTAGATGTTTGGATATTTTGTACATTTTTTCTCCATTCTCATTGCTTCATGATAGTATCTTTGTTATTCCACCTAAATTAAAAATTTTCAAATGAATTGATACAAATACCTGCCAAGAATTTTTAAAATTTAACTGACAAGAGTTGATATACAAATAATTTAGGCATGTTATAAAAATATTAGATTATATGCCATATTGCTATATTGAAAAGTTTAGATTAAAACTTTTAGTATGACATAGTGTATTTCAAAGTATATCACTTGAAAAGTAAGTTTATGAAGTGTTAGGGAAATGAGCTCCCTTCCCAGAGCTTAGTCCACGCCTTCCCTTCTCCACAGCCTAGCATGCTCCCTTCCTACAACACTAGGCCCATGTAGTAAAGGCAGTAAATAATCAACTTCCAACCCCCTTTACCTTGGGATGGCACTTCCGTGTAAAGCAACAAAAGCCTCTTAGAGTGACCCTCAGGTCTGGGCAGCTGCAGAATCCCTTATCTACTATTTGGATAGCACCCATAAATCCTAGTCCACCATGATGAAACCCCTGGCCCACACATACACATCGGGGTCTTCGCCTCCCAGCCCCTTCTAGCCCCTCCTGAACCTTCTTGGTTATGTAGGTCACCTCAGACAATCGCTGGTGCTTCATCTCACTTTTCACTTGTGAAAGGAGTGTGGCCCGCCCCTTTTCCTGGCAATAAACCTTTCTTTATTCTCTATACCTGGATGTCTATGTGGTTCTCTGGCAAAGTCTAATAATCTTTCATCTAATCTCTCATGAAGGCAGTAATTTTATGGACAAATCTAATGTGTACCTACTTATGTTACTTACCTACACAATATCACTGGAACTCCAATTACAAAAATCAACTAATTCTTGAGTTTTATTGCTAAAAGAATTTATGTATATATTAATTCATACATATATATGTACACATTAATTCATACATATTTCAATGAGTACAGTTATAGATCAAAAGTACAAAATATTAAATGACGGTTCAAATAACTTTTTGTTTGAATATACTTGTCAGCAGATAATACACATAAAATAAAGATTTGTTTCTAGATGCTAATATACTAATTATAAAGACAATGGAGTGAAAATAAATATGGAAAATAAATCATGTGCTCTAGTTTGTTGTACAAATTTTAACACTGAACATAAAAAGAAATAAAATCTTCCCTTATGAAATTCACTTGTGTTTAGAAAAACAATAAAATGTAAAGGAGAATAAATTACTGTTCATAATAGCTATTCTTTGGAAAATTTTTGCTCGTTTTCCCATGTAGTCAGGAAAGGAAAATGTGCCCATGAAAATGTAAATAATATTAATCACCTGCTTAATGACAATTGAAAATAAAACCTGTCTTTGTTATGCAATTGCCTATTTAGTAAGAAATCTGAATACTCCATATTTGTTATGAAATCATAGAACAGGTGTTTTATCCTAAGGCCTTCTCACTAAACAATACTTATTGACATTTACATGATTGTTGGATAGTCTAATACTGAGAAGGCGAGCCAGGTCCATTTGATATCGCACAATATTTCAAGCTTTCTTGAATGTTTTAAAACTTAAAATATCAATGTTTAACTTTACCTAAAGAAATTTATTTATATAACAAATGTCAATTAACAGAAAATAATAGAAAACAATACTAATATATTCATTACACTAAATTTACATAAAAAGATGATTACATTTTTAATTTATCACCTTACATATTACCTAGAACATTAATCATCTAATAATAATAACAGTCAAACTTAATAATCTGCTATATGTAAATTAAATTAAATGTAAATGTATATGTAAATTAAATTAAAATTTCATTGCTCAACACAGCAAATTGTAAATGGTTTTGTGTGTCTGATTATTTATTCCATTTGTGTGCATATTTCCAGAAAGTCAGATCCATGTATTTCTACAAGGTAATAGTCATACTCAGAATCACCAATCACTACCTACTTTTATTCCACTATTAAAAAATCAAGAATATTCCAAAACCTTGTGAAAGGTAAACAAAGGAGGAGGCTGCAATGCTTGGTAAGAAATGTACGCATTATCCTGCCCATGTAATTGTAACTCCTCTGTACAGTATGTTCACAAATAAAATTAAATTAAATTAAAAAAAAAGAATATTCCAAAACCTATATGAATGATGTAGTGTAAAAGACTTACACATTTATTATCTTAAGAACTTTACAATTTTGGTGGGGGGGGCGAGGAAAGATGGGAGGACAGGGATGGTAAGGGGAAACAAAGGAGGAGGCAACAATGCTTGATAAGAAATGTACTCATTACCTTGCTCATGTAATTGTAACTCCTCTGTACGGTATTTTCACAATCAAAAAGCTTATTAATAAGAAAAGAAAAATGAACTTTATAATTTAGGTGAGGATGAACGGGGGGAGTATAGTTGTGGAGGTGGGAGAGAAGGGATGGTAAGGGAAACACAAAGGAGGAGGCAACAATGCTTGATAGGAAATGTACTCATTACCTTGCTCATGTAACTGTAACCCTTCTGTACAGTATTTTTACAATAAGAAAGTATTAAAAAAGAACTTGTGAAATAATTCATTCAACCTAGAGAACAAGATTTTATATAAATTAACACAATAAACGAAATATTCCTCATTGCTAAACAAATAAAAAATACATTTAAAATTGGGCCTATAGTACAAGAATTTTGTTCCTGCAATTAAGAAAATTTCAAGTGTCTTATTGAATCACAAGATCAACTGTTGGTTATACTAATACTTGATAACAACTCCATCAAAAATGCTAAATATGTTTTCTTATGATATATTCAATGCTTTTCCACAATATTTAGAATGAAATGCAAACCGATAAAATCTGTAAGTCCCTTAATTATTTCTCTTGTAATACTTCATTTAATTACAGTATTCATTCATGCCACTAACACTGCCAAGTCAGATTTCATTTAAGAGCTCAGCTATCCTCATTGAGTCCTGCTCAGATTACATTTTTAAAAATTATTCACAAGTCCTATTTCTATTCTTGTGTGTATTTTAATTTGTTTACCCACAAACACAATTGTATACACATATGTGAATGTTTATAGATATATTTGTATATGTATAAATATATACTCCTCTGTAGATATACATATGTATTGCACATAAGAAATTTTACAATGATATTGGATGATTTATAGGACATAAAGCTATGATTTCTTGTTTCTAAAGGTTCAAAGTCCCTGAGCCTCTTCCAGTGAAGGTTTCTTTGCTGATGGGGATTCTGAAAAGTCCCTGAGCAATGAACGCTATCATGGTAAGATGATAACTTTAGAACAGGTCGCTTTGCTTCTGAAGGTAGAAAGGTCCTAGTCTTTTGCCAAATATCAACTTGATTAACTCCCAGATGTCCTATCCCTAATTACTATAATCCATTTAAGTCTTTAAGCTATTAATTCCATAAAGGGAGGTAAATTTTAACATGTGTTCTGGTAGGTCATTTATGTAACAGGATCACACACAGACACACACAAACACACACACATGTATGCATGCACAAATGCATGCACACACACAGAGTACAGTATTTTGGTGCTTAATCCACATCCATAAAATAAAGGGGATAAACTACTGCCCCAAATTACAAAGAATGATATAAAACCACTATGAAACTATCATTTCATTAATCTGATCTAAATTTAAATACCAACACATAGTGGCAACAGGACCAATATTTGTATTAAGTGAGCAACACTGGTCAAGGATATAAACACAAAAAATATATGATAAGAGGAACTAATGAGATAAACTGAGTAGACAGTGCTACCTTGAACAAGATGATGTGCTTTATGCTTGAAATATAAAGTTTCTGCTCTGTGCCCTGGTGTTCCAATAACCTGTTAAGGAGGAATCCTTTCTCCTGGAGATTGAAGTAGAAATGGATTCAAGTAACATAATCCTTAATGGGCAAAGTGAGAAATATATTAATCTCACATTGACACATCTAGGTTGACAAAGCTATGTGGACTTATATTGTCACCAAAGGAGACTTGTGACTTTCTTGGATGTTAGGTAATCCAGCAGTCTCAAAGACATGAATGCCTCTTTTATTTATTTATTTGGTTGGTCTGAAGAATAAAAGGAAAGAATAAAAGGTAAAAGTAGGAAGAATTAAGATAATTTAACTTTTTAGGCTATTATCTCCATTATACTGAAGATTTTATATCTAGATATATTTCTTTAAAATAATACATAGGAGATGGTTCACATTGTCCAAAAATAAATGAACTATTTAGCTGACTTATGTAACTCTAATCCCTCTGTATATCCTGTTTATAATAACAATAAACACTTTTAAAAAGAAAAAGTCATAGAATTTTGTTATGAAAAGCCAGTTATATAACATCAATTCCCAGAAAAAAAACCTCATATCAAGTATTTTTATATAAATTCCAAAGAAATTAAGTGAATTACACTGATGATTTCAGTAAATGTGATGGAGATATGCTGAAAGTATTTTTAGAATTTTTAAGAATTATGCATACTATCATCTCCCTGTGGATGAAGTTTCTAAAAATCCATCAAAATATTAATTTTTTCTCACTACTCTCAAATTATTTCTGCATACAAACTAATGTTATTTCTTCTTAACATTCTTCTGATTAATACAATTATATATGCACAGAAAGTCTCATTGATTTTATCCGAAAAAAGCTTAAATTCCTTGAGATACATTCTGTCATATTGCATGTCTGGTTATGTAAAGATTTATATATATTTATATAAATATATTTTATTATATGTAGTATAATATATAATATAATATATGTCATATATAATATTATCTATTTTACTATATTTTATATATTTATATAGATATATGGAAATATGTATATTTATATATACATCTTGAGAAATGTGAAGAAATATCAAGGAGACAAGTTATAATATGAGAATTGTTATTTCCTTAATTTTTCATTAGCTCACTGCCTACATCCTTTGATCTGTACATTTTAAATTAATGAAGTTTGCAATTATATGTAATATTCTAATTCAGCTGTTTTTCATGAGCACAATGAAAACAGCCCAAAATATTCTTGTTTTGAATTTTAACATACAGAAACCTTTCCAGTACATGCAAATTAGACTCAATTTTCTTTCACAGAAATATGGAATTAGTGTGGATTACTCTTCGCTCCTTTCTCTGCAATTCATAAGATCTTATTGCAATTGCAACTAACATAGGAAGATGATTTTTACAGTCAATTTCTCCTTTACCATATAAAATGTAGCCATTTAGAAAAACTAGCCTTTTTTCTTTAGGCATATTTATGATGGAAATAGTGTAATCATAGAAAATATTCCTTGTACAGAATTTTTAAAAGGACTGAAACTCATTAAGATTTTCAAATTTGTTGTGGTTTAGAGCTAACACTAAACACTGATTATTTTAAACTGTCTCTGCAATAGTAAAATTGAATAATTTGAAAGGAGGAAAGCCAGCTAAACTCCAGTAACTGTAAACAAATTGAATTAGAAGAAATACCACCAAGTAAACACTTCAAAACATAACTTGCAGTGATGTTACAATGAACATTTAGCAATGGGAAGTGACAGGAAATCTATTGATCTTCCTCCATAACAACCTACTTCTATAATGAAAAGACAATACTTCATATTGATTACTTAAAACAAAAATGTAGATCTGCCTGTTTACAAACTGTGCATGATATGAACTTTAGTCTCTCAGATTCTCAAGTATGATGGAGGTGGGTGTGAAGTTGTCACCAACTAAGACATAGCTCTTCTATCCAAAGCCTCAATAAACAATATAGAGTGACTGAATCACAAAAAGATATTATCTTTGAAACACTGATATTTCTCCAGCTTTTGTTGATGAGGAAGACAGACAGTCATATGATTACAATAATTGAACAATTCTGTTATAAAACAGAGCTTGGCTCTCTTTTCATCTTGCTTTCAAACTCATGTAGATTTGAACATCACCAAAGGTTTGAAGAAAGTTTTCAATCCAATTGACAAAAGATGAAAAAATAAGTAAAAACAAAGGAAAGAACATTTATCACAAAACATCATAGAGCATAAATAATTTCAAGGCATAATTAAAAATCATTTAAAGCAAGGCACCACTAACTTAAGCCTGTCATCCGAGCTACTCAGGAGGCTGAGATCTGAACATTGCAGTTTAAATCTAGTCCAGGCAGGAAAATCATGACATTCCCACATAGCCAATTAATGGAGGACGAAGAGGAGGGGGGTTGGAGGGGGAAACAGGAGGAGGAGGAGGAGGAGGAGAAGAAAAGAGATGTGGTTCACTAGCCTTGAGCACAAAAAAACTCAAAGATAGTTTCCAGGCCCAGAGTTCAAGCCCTGGGACAGGCATAGAACAAACAAATATCAGTTGAAAGTTAAGAGAATGCATTTCATAACTGAATTCAAGAATAATAAAATGAAGGGGTTTTTTTCAAGTAGATATATTTGAGAAACTGTAATATAAATGATGAAAAGAAATATATAAAAGAACAAAAATTAAAAATAAAAGAAAGAAGAGAGACAATACAGGAATTATGGAAAAATAAATAGGAAAGCCAAAGTAGAATGAAGATACTAATGCACATGCAAGGCAAGCACTCTATCACTGAGCCACCTTCCCAGCCCCTCCTGAGACTCTTATCTCCAATAAACCAATAGAAAACCAGAAGTGGAGCTGTGGTTCAAGTAGTAGAATGCTCACCTTGAGTTGAAGAGTGCAAGGACAGTGCACAAGCCCAAAGTTCAGGCCCCACGACTGACCAAACAAACAAACAAAAAAAGAATATATGCTGATCCAAAGCAGTGAAATCAGTGAGGAGTCCTGAATCAGTTACTACCTCTGTAGACACTGCGTTCAGTACTTGTGGGCACTTGAAGGAGTGGAAACCTCTGTGTTCAACTACAGATGAAGTGTTCTGTTTTTGTTCTTATGTGGAAACTTCTTATTTTATAATGGAAAATTTTAATTAAATATTTGTAGCATTTGTTAAAAAAAAAGATACTAATGCAGATTTATATTGACCATCACAGAAAGTATATACATATCAAAGAGTACATTTTATCCCCCAGTTTGTTGTTTTGATCTAATTATAAACAATGTTATAAAAAGATAATTTCTAAACATGTCCACATTTGTTCTGTAATGCATCAGACTTTTTTATTCAATAAAAGTTGGTTGTAATTATTATTTGAATTTTGTAATTTCAAGATCATCTAATGTACCATAATTTCATTTCCTCATATTGGCATTATTTCAGGTCAATATTTTCAAAACTGGCTTATTGTTTACAAGACATAGGAATACTTTTTATAAGTACAAATTTCTACATCAAAATAATCTTAAAGTGTTTGTTAAAAATAAGAATTATCTGAATTCCCCCTAAAATACTAAAATATTTCTATCAAAGTGACATTAAATTAAATTTTCAATTGAGTTTCAATCATATTTTTATTGCTTAAATGAAACTGAAGTTTGTGAAAACTGCTTGGCACTAGGCACAACATGACATGTCTTTAATTTTAATCACAGTTGACAAATTAAATGTATAATAGTAAAATTATCATAAATGGATTACATTGTAAATACTGCAATTGCATCCTTCAAAGGCACAACTGAAAGTTAAGGGAAAGAATGCCACGTAAGAAAGGAAAATCTTTCTGTTTACTTATTTCCAAATGTGGTTAGTCACTAGTTCCTTCAATTAGAGAAAATGTTAATAGTTTCCAGTGAAAGTCCTATTTAAAAAGCACTGGCATTTTTTTCAAATAAAATGATCTCTCACGTTAGGAAGAACTGTGGCCTGACCATTTAGTAATTTGGTAAAGACTGAAAAGACCTCTGTGTGATCTCAGCTGGCTAGATTTTTCAAAACCAGAGGAAGCATTGTATTATTTCGGGGAACTGTCTCATTCTCTGTTAAGAAGAATAAGGTCAAAGAGAAGCAGCTGAAATAGTCAGGGACATTTTCACCTGTGTTTCCATACTCACATCTAGGCTTATTTCTCAATAAATGTTTCCAGTTCATGAGTATAATTATGTTCACATAGATCTTTTAAATTGCTATAATTCATAAAAGAAAGTGAGCAAAGCATTGTTTCTTCACGACTTAAAACTGTATATAGTCTTTAAAATAGATTGTTAGTTTCTTTTTTATTGATACATTTACCTAGAAAGCTGGAAAAAGGAGCAGGTATAATCTGAACATTGTACTTTCAACAATTTATTTAAATTAAGACCTTAGCATGTTAAAAAGCAAGAGGAAACTCTAAATTAAAAATGACAGAGGAAACAGGTTATCAGGCATTTAAAGGGTTTTGTCCAATTATAGTATTTCACAGAAAACATCACTGGTACTCAGACATTCAGAACTTTCACAATCTTGACAAAGAAGTTCAATAACTTCCACGGAAAATAATAAACAAGAAGTCAGGATCCTCAAAATTCTCAGAAAGAAACCAAATTCTAGAAAATATAAAAGCATGAAGTAACTCATCTATCCAGTTCTTGAAACAAACACTACTTTGACAGATAGATCAAATAATATATTAAATGAAAAATAGTATAGACCTGATCGCAAAATTCAAGAATTCCCCAAATCCAAAAGTTAAGAATCTCTGTACATGTGGAAGACAAGTAGAAAAGGATACAAGCTATATACTTATGATCATATAAAATGATGTTAAGCGAAGTGAAACCAAGATAGGGACACAAATATCTTTTTTCTTTCTTGTTATTTTTCTAATGTATTTATAATGTACCATGTGATTTTTTTTTGTTTCTTTGTATGTTCCTCTTATACAGTATAACCCCTGTTTTCATTGTATTTGATGACAGTGCCCTGCATCTTGTATATATACTTCTCTAATTCCGGGAAGGTAAGGAAAAAACAAAATGCTTAAGTAAGATACAGGTTAACCCATTGTAACAATGAGATGTACAAAACACTATGTTGAAAATGAACTTTACAACTTCAGGGATGGTGGGAGAGGGAGTTGTAGTAGTGGAGGTGGGAGGGAAGAGATGGTAGGAGGAAAACAAAGGAGGAGGCTACAATGCTCAATAGGAAAAGTACTCATTACCTTGATCGTGTAACTGTAAACCCTCTGTACAGTATTTTTAAATAAAAAATGTACAAAAAAAAGAATCTCTAGTTCCTCTAGATTTCTAGCCCTCAAGGAAAACTTCCAGGAACAAAGCAACTTTACATAATAGTACACTCAAAAATGAACCTTTATCTCATTGTCAGTAACTAGGATAAGGCAAGACATTCAGTTTAAATCTAAAAAGTATAAGACATACTAACCGACAATTATTATGAGATTCTGCTGGCACAAACCAGTCAACAGAAAAACATTTCAGCACCTGTAACGTCAGAAACTTCAACAATTTGAAAGCCAAGTTTGAGTGTAGTTGAAATACTTTATGAGCAAGAGATAGAACAGAAAATAGTAAAATAGTAAAATATATGAAGTTTCAAGTAAACATAGGAAAGAATAAAAGAAAAAGTACATGCAAACAGGGTCATTAAATTCAGATATTAACATAAAATTAAGAGTCTTATTTAGTCATGAAAAATAATTATGTTGACTGTCAAAGAAAATTTGTGGAGATCATCAGCAGGGTTAGTAAAACAAACCAGAATGAGAAAGACAAATATTAATTCTTCTCTTTCATATGCAGAGTCAAGACTTTAAAAAATCAATTGCTGACATGTGAATAAAATTAAGATCATTGATCGAGTTGGAATCAGTGGATGAAGGAAGCCAAGGAAGAGAGCAATAAGGTGTGACTGTAGCTCTAGTATTTTATATTTCCTTATGAAATTAAAATAATACCTATTAAGATCGTTTAAAAGATAAGGAAGAGAATATGAAAGGGAAATGGAGAAGAGAATTTATCAGAGTATATTATATATGTGTATATGCAAATATAATAAATCTCTTGTTACATTTATTTTTTCATGCAAAAGAGAACCATAGCACCAAGAAAGGTTTCTACTTCAGCACCCAGAGACTATGTACTTCATGCTACCTCTACACTCATGAAGACCCAACACAATGGGGGACAGAGAAGATGGAAATGCTAAATTAAACATAAATTTTGTGCTATAATTATTCAATAAGAATAGTTATATCTAATGCAATGACTTAGTTACATGACCATATCTAAAAATAAAGTACTTTTTAATTTATTTGTTAATTATCTCTGAAAATAGAGTCAACCACAATGCAGAAAAATAAGCATTTATTCAAACATTTGTCCTAAATTAAAATGAGAAGTCCTCAGCTACAGGATTTTGAGAATTTTGCTTTTGCTATCAACTTTAAGAGCTGTTGGTTTGAGACCACACATCATTTTACTTATGAAAATGCCTTTGATGATATTCTGGGTTCCTCAAGCAAATTTTCTCCAAAAGTAAAACTTTGAGGGCTTTATTAAGCTATACATGCATATATATATATATATATATATATATATATATATATATGTATGTATATGTATATATGTATGTATGTATATGTGTATGTATATAAATGTGTGTATGTATATTAATGTATGTATGTGTATATATATTAAAAAATGGAGACTCAGCATGTAGGTTATTTTAAGCTATCTTCCTCAACACACACAAGTCCATAGATTCAATCCCCAACATCTCAGAAAACATGAGATCAAAAATAAATAACAGAAATCTTTACACTCTGTAATAAAAGTATCCTTAAGGAGAACAAGGCATTGAGTATGTCTTCACAAGCCTAATGCAATGAATGAAAAAGAAATATAAAACACAGATCTAATAACTACAATGTGAATTATTCACATGGATATATTGTGGACTTACTTTGAACTCCATGGGAGCGTACTATTTTCCAAGTTTCTGATGCCACTTCCTTGACATCTACTTGATAGTGATGAATCGGCACACCTCCATGGGATTCTGGTTTGTTGAAAGAAATCTTGGCCGTGGTCTGTGACAGCTCTATTATCTTCACGCCATGGGGACTGGATGGGACATCTACAAAGTAAAAAGCATACGGGAAACATACAACGGGCAATGCAGATCACCATTTTTTAACACTTGTGGCTTTAGGAAAATTAGGAAGGAAAGAAAACTGTTGGGCTTCCTTTCAGACCTGAATTAACACTTCAAAATTCAAGAATAAATGTACCTTTCTATTAGCACATCCAGTAATAGTAAATTGCAAATGTAACTCTCAATATTAATTTAATAGAGGAAATATTTTGCTTTCTTGTTTTCTATACAATAGAATATTAAATTGAGGTCAAGGAAAACAAGCCTGTGTGTATGTGTGTATACATGTATGCATACATATGTACATGCTGTCAAAAGTGAGACAAAGTTAAGCACAGCTGGAGAAAGAAAGGAAGATCATTACATTGGAAGAAGCAGCTATGTATCAATAGAATTATTCCATTAATCACAGCCATTTTGAAAACTGAGAATTATAGAATCACAGTGAAAGGCCAATCTGGACAGAAAAGTTTTGATATTATTTTTCTTTTACTATCTATTGGATTAATTTGTAGATTTAAAGACATAGTTATTACAAATGAGGGAAAGCATGAAACCTATATTATTTAAGCCCATACCTGGTTACAGTACCAGCTGTACCAAGCAATATGCTAAAACTGTGAGGATCACCTTAGCAAGCTAACTTCAGCAGCAACCTCCATGATACTCCATGGAGGTGAAGCAAGGTATAGTGAAGCATGCCTATAATCCCAGAGATGATAGGAAGCCAAAAGTAGGCAGATGACTGCATGAGAGTGAATTGTGGCACCATTTTTAAAATATCCAGGAATAGTACTAGGAAATGAGTAATGGAATGGGGTGGGGGATGGGTCATATGGGGGGTATGGCCAACGGGAGATGTGTAGACAAATGGAGGGAAAGAGTAAAGCATGTGGTCAAGAAAAATAAGAAAAATATGGGAAGGGGTGGTTGAAAGAGGGGTGAAAATGTTGAAAGGATGACAGGTGAAGATGTATTGTAGCCATAAACTGCTTTGTTAAACTGAAAAATAAATCAATACATATCCTAAAATCTTAAGTGAGGAATAAAGTAGGTTGAAAATAAAGAGTAGTTGTAATACTCTCCTAAGAATATCCTCTTTTGGTCTCAGTGTGTGAATACTTAGAGTGCTGTTTAGTCATGTCCCTGTGTAATTTTTTTATTTTACTATCCATTGGATTAACTTGTGGATTTAAAGACATATTTAGTTATGACAAATGATGGAAAACATGCAACCTACATTTCTTTGGATCTAGCTTACTTTGTTTAATATAATTTTTCCAGGTCATACCATTTCCTAAAGAATAGGGAAATACCATTCTTTCTGATGGAAGCATAGAACTCCATTGTGAATATATATACCACATTGTCTTGATCCATTCATCCACTGAGGGGCATCTGGGTTGGATCCATATCTTAGCTATGATAAATACTGCTGCAATAAACATAGTTGTGCTGATGGCTTTAGTGTGTGCTGGTTTATGGTCATTTAGGTAAATACCCAGAAGTGGGACTGGTGGGTTATAAGGAAGCTCTATGTTTAGTCTTTTGAGGAACCTCCAAACCACTTTCAAGAGTAGTTGAATAAGATTACCACCAACAGTGTAGTTATGTTCCTTTTTGACCACTTTCTTGCCAGCATCTGTTATTATTAGTTTTTTAAATATATAATGACCATTCTAACTGAGGTGAGGTAGAATCTCAATGGCTCAAAACTTATATGGATATGACCATATAAAATGGTGTTTATAGAAATGAGCTCCAAGAAACCAAAACAGTAGGATTTTTATCCTTCTGTTTGAAATCCTTCTTTCCCTCCCTTCTCTCCCTCCTCTCCCTCCCTCCCTCCCTCCTATCCTTCCTTGCCTCTTATCCTTCCTTCCCTCCTATCCTTCCTTCCTTCCTTCCTTCCTTCCTTCCTTCCTTCCTTCCTTCCTTCCTTCCTTCCTTCCTTCCTTCCTTCCTTCCTTCCTTCCTTCCTTCCTTCCTTCTTGCTTCCTTGCTTCCTTGCTCCCTCTCCCCTTTGGCATATTCCTTTTCTAACTGTTTTTGATTTCTGCAATCTTTGTCTTGGGTAAAGTTTATCTGTTTTGGGGAGGAAAAGTGGAAATGGTGGGACAAAGAGTGATCCAATTCAACAGTGATACTAACTGGACACTATGTTGAAAATGAAGTTTACAACTTGGGGTGTAAAGGGAATCAGCCGTGGAAAGAGTGGAAGAAAATGCAGGAGGGGGGTAACACTGTTCAAAAAGAAACATACTCATTACCTGACTTATGTAACTGAAACCCCTCTGTACATCATCTTTAAAATAAAATTTAAACTTAAAAAGGAAAATAAAACAATAAAAAATAGAAATTGAAAAGTAAGGATGTTGAAAGTAGTGACATGAGCTGCTTTGTTCAGTGCCAGCTATTCTGTACAGCTACTTAAATAAAATAAAAATATTTAAAAAAATCTATGAAAAACAGAGCTGAAGAAATGGCTCAACAATGTCTTGCAGCCTAGGTACCCACAAGCCCCTGAGTTCAAAACCTTTGCAATACGATAAAAAAAACTAAGAAAAAATAAACTTAATTTAATCACTAATAAAGTTTGTTTTGACATATATTTTCTTTATATTTAGATGAATGTTTGAGGGATCTATTAGGCTGACAGAAAGTGCAGATATTTTGAAATAAATATACTTCAATTTATTGATTCTTTTATTTATACTTCACTTATATTTAGTTAAAATATTGAATTCTAAATCCTTTTAAAATAAATACAAAAATCTCTCTAGAGTAGTTTATGGCATGGATTGATTAATTGGCTTATCACAAGTAAAAGGAGATATCTTTGGTGGAAATTCATTTTAATTTCTGATATAGAACATGTTTTAAATTATGTTTCTAAGGTGAAAATGTTGAGAAGAAAATGTGACAGAAAAATATCTCAAAGAGGAAATGATTAAAATCCATATTTAAGAAATCCTAAGGATTTATTGTAACAGTAAATACTACAGGGAATTCTCTTTATTACTCCATTCTCTTTCCATATTATGTATAGTATAATTTTTGATATTAAAAAGAAACAAGTTTATTATTTTACGATATGTAAATATATATAATATGTATATGTGTGTATATATACGTATATATATGATATCAATTAAATATTCCTATAAACTCATGTGGCAGTGAAAAATCAAATGCCCTCTATATTATAGAGTTGAGAAAAGAGGTGACATAATACAGTCCTGGGCAAGATTCCAAGAAGGCAATTTATGGCCTTTTGGATATAAACATTATAAGTGCTGCAGCATTGTATATTCCAACTCTAATTACTAACTGTAAATTATGTAGAGATGTTATGAAATATGTTGTATCATAACTCTAAGGCTCAAAAATAAATGTATAGAATACTGATACCTCCAAAGTTTCTACTACGGATTTTTTTGAATTAACTTTAAATAGTTGTACAAAGTAAGTGTCATTTAACAAGGAAGGTTCTGAATAAAATGGATTTTGATGAATGTCACCTCTTTCTACACTCTCTTCCATCCTTGCCTACCTAGCCCTTCCTTCACTTTACTAGTTTTGTGGGATATACACTGCAAAATCTTATCAATAAATGTAAGTGCTAAGATTGTTAAATAATACATTAAACTGTTATATATAAACAGTGCCATTTTCACATTTTTAAATAGGTTATATTATGGACATTTCTTCTGTAGGTTTGACCCAAAATAGTATTATAAAATAAACAAAAATAGATTGTCTTTAATAATTTTGAAAATGTTTCTGTTCACAAAAGATAATTGAGTGTATCTTGTATTCTAAGATTGTAATTACAATCTCTAAGAGAAAAAAATACACAATTTCAATAAAGGCAAAATAATATATCTAAGAAGGAAGATGAATCATCAACCGATCTATAAAAATGCTTGATACAACTTATCATCATAGGCACCCAATTCAAAACCACAATGAGATATCGAGTTACTATTAATGTAAACACCAAAAATATCATGTTTACCTTAGCAAATGTCAATTTTATCGTGCTCAATACCATATTTTGAAGTCTATTTTTATGAATACTTATATCTAATGAGTATCTGTATATATTTATACATGTATGTATACTTTTATACATATGAACATATATATATATATACTTAGTTAAAACTCACTAAGTAGTATATTACTTCAAATAGTTATCATTCCACATATTTAAGTTCACAGAAACCACTCTACATATTTCAGAAATAAAATATTTCATCATCAACTACTTGCATTTACAATAGATCTGAGATTTATTGTTCATCTCTAAGTATAATCATATAGTTCTTGACTTAACTTTTCCTGTCTCCTCTCCTCTCTATGCCTAAGGAAAACAATCGTGGTACTATATACTTCTGCAAGATAAAATATTTTGCTGTAATCTATGAGTAAAACAGGAGGTATTTTCCTTTCAGTGTCTGGCCTCTTTCATTGAACATAATGTTCTCCAGGTAAATCCACATAAGCACACATGGGATTTCATCTTTGTGTTATGCTTGAAATGCACTCATTTGTGTAGTGTGCCATGCTTTCCCTGATCCATACACCTGTCAGTGGGCACACCAAATGATTAAGATCTTGGCTAGTGTGAAAGTACTGCAATGAACACAGGGGCAAAGATGTCTCTTCACCATGCTCCCCCCAGTTTCCCTTGCATAAACACCCAGTTGTTCCTAATATTTAGTGTTAAAAGTTGTAGATCTACAGAACTACACACACACACACACACACACACACACACACACACACACACACACACATAGTGTGTGTGTTACATTATATATGCATCAATATAGTTGTGACTTTGAGACTGATTTTGAGGAGTGGAAGAGAAGTTAAGAGAATGATGAAAGGTGAATAGTAGTGAAACACTTTTTGTCCATCTATAAACATAGTATAATAAAATTCACTGAAATTTGATAAATAATTGAAGGGTAAGGAATCCTCCTTACAGAAAGGAGCAATAGATGGGGGTTAGTCTGAGTAAATTATAATGCATGCATGTGTGCAATGCCCCATTAAATATAGTTAATATTTAATTAACTGAATAACAGGATCTTCTGGAGGGGGGTACCACTAGGAAAGAGGGAGAATCAACAGTTTTAGTGAGGGTAAATATTGTTGAAGAACTTTAGATTCATGTATTACAGCAGAAAAATGTAATTTATTACAATGTATTACAGATGATGGGTGAAGAAGAGTGTTATAGAGAATGAATTTTATTAGGGAACCTTGTACCCTAGGTGTAACGGTTGTACACCAAGATGCACTAATAAAATGCAATAAAACATAAAGAGGCTTTTCCATGCTAGGACATTTAGAGAATGACGCTTTCTATTCAGTGGAAGTAAGTGAATTTCAAAGTGAACTCAATTTGGCCTGCATCTGGCTCAGATCCATTTGAGTAGAAGGACCAGGAGATTGACTCTGATTAATGTCATATCTACAGAATTCTGTTCAATTGATAAAGTTTAACCAGTAAGCAGATCTCTGTTCTCAAAAGTGACTATTATAAGACTTATTCATGTCTAGGGTCAACATAGAGCTGTCGGTTTCATGATATTTGTGAATTAAATCAATCTCAGAAAGAAAACCCAGCTATTGGATTTGACAAGGTCTCAGTAGGTTAAAAAGATGAGTCAAAACTGACAAGTTGAGATATAATAGGGGGAAGTATGGAGTCCTGAACTGAGGTTAGAAAAATCAATAGTGAAACACAACATGGGAAGCCTCACCTGGGACAAGTGGAACTGTCTAAGTAGAACAAGCTGCCATATGATTTTTTAAAATAACAAAATCAAATAAAATTATATTATTTAATACAGTGTCCCCTAAGAGCAGGCATATTTTTTTCATTTTACTATGCACTGATCTAAGATATTTAGATGTATGTACCAAATCTAAAAACATATTGGCTCGCTGTCATCTTGCACAAAAGGCAAGTGACCAGTATAAATTAGAATTTAGCTGTAATAACAACTGTTAAATCATTATTTTGGGGGGAGGGAGAAGCTCATCATTTGTTTGGCTTAATCCGCCAGTCTTTATAACAGTATGATCAGGTAGACAATGCGGTTATCACCTGTGGAGCATGAGCCAGCTCCCTCCACCACACGGAGGTGTCTGATGACCACTAAAACTGGCCTCTCATCTATAACTGACCAGGTATAAAAAATTTCTTATACTCTATAAGACATTTATACCATGCATACACAGCTATGTTCCTATCATTAAGGAGGCAAATGGAAGACCAATATTTTAAGAATAAGAACAGTTCAACCATTGGAGTTGAAATAAAGAAATAATGAACTTAAGTATGAAAAATAAATGACAGTATTTGATACTGTTTAAAAAGTAAACAAACTATCCATTTCTTTCTTATGGTATTATTAGAAATTCATTAACAATAGCATACATTCTATACTTTGCCTTGTATTAAAGATTCTTAAACCTTATAAAAATAAATTCATGCTTTCCAGATAGTTGTCTCTCATAGAAAATTTAATCATAGCAAAATATAAGACAATATATAATGGTGTGCTGCTTTGAATACAATTATACAATTCATATATGAATTATAAATTCATATATTATGTAGAAGGTTAATATCCTATATGAGAAAATTTGCTTAATTTATTATCATTTTCAATTAATTTGAATAATGAATGCCACTGATCTTACAAATGGTATTACAATTTGTTATATTCTAATTTGATGTAACTGGACATTTTTCATTTTCCTAGTACATAACTAAACTTTACAGTGGTTTATTCATAATACTAATCACAGGAAGTGTATTTCTCAAGAGTTTCATCAAAACTAATTGTCTTATGGCCTCATGGTAGGCAATAAATGTTACCTAATTTCTTTCTTTCCTTCATCTCATGTTTCCTCTTTTCTCATCATTTTAATTTCTTCAACTCATAACATATTCTCACTACCTCCTTCTTTCATTTCTACCAAGGGGTGACTTCTTCCTTTCTCTCATAATGTAAAAACTTGCCCTAATTTCTCAATGAGTGTTTGAATTAAACAAAAACAGGAAATCTAAGTTTCATAATAACTTTAATATTATGAGTTTTATGAATTTTTTAAGTTAAAAAATCTTCATGGGAAGCGGCACTATGGCTCAAGTGGTAGAGCGCTAGCTTTGAGCTGAAGAGTTGAGGTTCAGTGCTCGGGCACACAATTCAAGCCCCATGATGGACCAAAAAAAAATCTTCATGACTTTTCCAACTAAAGACTCATTTGACAATTATTTAGAAAGCAACAAAAATGGGCATCTTTACTGAATTAATATGAAATTAAAGTTACATTAAGAACTCTGTTAGAAAATGATCTATTTTTTCTTCAAAGAAGATAACATACTAAACTATATTTTGGTACTTGTATGAAATTTATTGTTTAAAAGACCATTTAAAAATTCTGATTTGTATTAAAAGGGTATTTCACATTCTTAATCTAGTTAAACATAATATCAAATTAAGTAAATAGTTGGGCACTGATAGTTTACAGCTGTAATCCTAGCTACATAGGAGGCTGAGATCTGGGGATTGTAGTTTGAAGCCAGGCAGGGCAAAAAAGTCCACAAGACTTTAATCTCCAATTAAGCACCAGAAAACCAGAGGCAGAGCAAAATACACAACCCTAGAGCTCATGGAGCAGAAGTGACAGAAAACACACACATACATAATATATATACACACACAAACACACACACACACAATCTATAATACATAGATATATAGAGAGAGAGAATGAGAGAGAGAGGTGGATATATCAGAGAGATATATCTAATTAAAATATAGTGAGATTTCCAGATTAAAATAATTTTGGTCAACATATATTTATCTTACCACTATACTGACAAATATCACAACTTTGTATCTACACATTAACATATTCTTTTTCCTTTCTTCCTTCCTTCCTTTCTTTTCCTTTCAATAAGGTTTTTTTTTTTTTTTTTTTTTTTTTGGTTGTGGGGCTTGAACGTTGGGCCTGAACGCTGTCCCTGCGCTCTTCAGCTCAAGGCGAGCACTCTACCACTTGAACCACAGCACCACTTCCGGTTTCCTGGTAGTTTATTGGAGATAAGAAATTCATGAATTTTCCTGCCCGGGCTGGCTTTGAACCACTATCCCCAGATCTCACCCTCCTGAGTAGCTAGGATTACAGGCATGAGCCACCAGTGCCTGGCAATAAGATTTTTTATACATACCTAGAGGAATCACTTTTAAAAACAAGTTATAACCAAATATTTTTAAGCTTAAAATATGTGCAATTTAAGGCATTGGAATTTAAAATAAGGTAAGTATATACAACAGTTTAAGTATCTAGAATATGTGTGGACTAAAATACTTAATGTAAATGTAATTTGATTTTTTTTCTTTTTTTTTTTTTTTGGTCTGGGTCTTGAACTCAGCTTTTCAGCTCAAAGCTAGCCCTCTACAACTTGAGCCACAGCACCACTTCTGGTTTTCTAGTGGTATATTTTAAATAAGAGTTTCACGGACTTTCCTGCCCAGGCTGGCTTTGAACTAAGATCCTCAGATCTCAGCCTTCTGAGTAGCTAGAATTATAGGTGTGAGTCACTGGACCCTAGCTGTAATTTGATTTTTTATATGTTGAAATCCTTGACACTTAATTTCACAAATAATTCACTTTTTAATTATTTTGGAAATTAGAATAAACATATTGACTACTAAATACATTGTAAGTTCGTGCTAAATGTCAAATAAATGTGCTCCAAATTTTGTAGTCCTGGTTATCTCATTCCAATGATATCATTTTGTGACTTATGAAAATATAAAGAAATACCATGTTAACATATACAATTAGAAGTTTCAATTTGAATAATTTAAATCATAAGATCTTATGAGATCTTAAAAGTTTATTTTTCTACACTTACCAGCTAAAGCAAGAAAATATTCCTGAAATCTTGTTCCTATACGGTTACTGGCTGTGCAATTATATCGTCCAAAGTCATTGTCAGATGTGGGTGCAATCTAAAATAAACATTAAAATGAAAGTCAAAATTCAAGTAAGATTCACAAGGCTCTAGTATGCCTGCCATTTGCAAATAGGATCAATTATTCCCTAAACAATTACTAGCCATAATCTTTTTATCAGATAAGAATTTGAAACAATACACAAAACTTCACTTCTATATTACTAGGTTTAT
The DNA here is from genome assembly GCF_024711535.1 of Dipodomys merriami. Taxonomy (NCBI): domain Eukaryota; kingdom Metazoa; phylum Chordata; class Mammalia; order Rodentia; family Heteromyidae; genus Dipodomys; species Dipodomys merriami. The sequence goes on along the minus strand of NW_027203381.1, from coordinate 106,949,738 downwards.
CTATTATTACATTAACTGAATCAATGTAACAGTTTGTTATATCTGAAATTGAAAAAAAAAAGTTTTACCTACCTGTACGTAAATTACAGAAATAGTATATATGTATACATTTATTTATAGATAATTAATTAGGAGATGATAATAAATAGGTAACTAGATAGATAGCTGATTGATAGAAACATTCATTGATAGATACATAGATAATTGGAAGATTGAAACAATAGAGGTGTAAAATTGAAAACAGGAAGCTAATAAAAAAAGTAATGTTAACATATTTTCCAATTTAAGCTTTTGATCAGCCAGAAGTTCAGTAAAAGCACAAACAAGTGTAATTTATCTCTAGTTTTTGAGTTTATGAATATAAAATATTAATGAAAATGAGCAGTAATTCTAAAGGCTTTCCAACAAGCCATTTTGCAAGACAATATTGCGTTTGTACAAATCTACACAGACAGAAATATGTTCTTCATATATATTAATGTTATCATACCTACATTTTCACTCATCTCCTATCATTCTCTTTTAGTGTAGGTGGAAAATAGCTGACCTCAATCTTTACACATTTGAAATCCATAATTAAGTTAACCTTTGAGGATTGTATTGGCGAACAGTGGGAACAACCCTGTGATTCTAATGTGCAGAAATTCTGAAGTACCAATTCAGAAGAGAGATTTGATGACAGTAATAGATATAATTCTCAATTCTGGTAACCATTTTTAAGAGAGTTGCTGCTAATTCAATGCTATCCCAAAAGAGAGAAAAATGACTTTGTGGTAATAGGAGGCTATTAGCTAAGAGAGTAATTTTGAGGTCGATTGAAGATGGTAATTCTGACCCAGTAGAAAAAATTGTGTCATTCATTTTCTAGTCAGCTGTCCATCCAGCAATTGGACATAAGATTAAAATTTGCAATGATTATAGCTCTTACATATGTACATCTATGTGATTAAAAAATTCATTTTTTGCATTCATCTTTTAATAAGCAGGATTAATTTACATCTTAAGACAATTTTACTAATGAGGAAGATCTAATTACATAAATAGAAAGATATTTATAAACATAAATATATTATAAATTCATAAATATAAATATATTTGTCAAAGTTTGTAGAGTTCATAAGCTTTATAGACTATGATAATGACAATTCGCCTTGTGAAGATTTAAATGTGATTGTGACTTTAGCTAAGTATCACTATCCCACAATACTGTGAAGTTTATGAAATCATTTAATCTCAAGAAAGAAATTTTAAATAAGAAATATAATATTTATGAACATATTTATATTATAAATATGAATATATTTATATAAAAATTTATAAATATGTTATATATGTGTGTGTGTATTTTGTCTTTTTGTTCATAGTTGGGTATAAGAGTCTCTTAAACTTTTTGCCCAGGCTGGAACCACAATTCTCAGATATCAACTTCCTGAATAGCTACCATTACAGGAGTGAACCATCTGCACCCAGCTACAATATTTGTTATTATTCTCAGGCCTATGAAAAAGGTTTCAAATATTCCAACACAAAGAATATGTTTATTGAATCGATCAATTCAGGGGCAAGATTGCCAAAAGAAACAATGATTCTGCAAAATTTCTAGCTTAAGCATTTTCATTGGAATCATTTTCAAAAGACTGAGTTCTTTTATCTCCACTGGAAGTTCAGGTATCAACTGGAGAAGCTTTACAAGTATCTCTTAAATACATGATTTATTTATTTTGTCATTTGGTTAACAAACACAGAAAATAATCCATCATATTACAGATTAAGATTATTCTCAAAAGTTCTATTCTTAATGTAGGAAAATAAATGCCCTGAAGCTTATTGGATATTTTCTAAGGAACACAATTAAAACACACAAACAAGCAAAGAAGCAATTAGAGTCCAAAATGATTTCACACGCAAACTTAGCAAATAACATTAAAACTTATCAAAATCTAAAAACACACATAGACCTCAACACAGTGATTATTGGTGACTTTTAACACACCACTGTCACCTCTGCACTTATCTATATGGCAAAAACTCATGGCAAGAACTACAGAGCTAAATAATTGCACAGACAAACTGGACTTAACAGACACCTAAAGAATATTCCACCCAACAACTACAGAATTTACATTCTTCTTGGTGGCACATGGATCATTCTCTAAAATAGACCATATTTTAGAGCACAAAGCAAGTTTATGAAAATTCAGAAATATTGAAAATATTTCATTCATTCTTTCAGACCACAATGGAATAAAATTAGAGCTCAATGCCAAAAGCTACAGTAGATCCTACAACATATGGAGACTCAACAAGAAGTTGTTGAAACACCAATGGGTCATGGAAGAGATCAAATAGGAAATTCAAACATTTATGATATTTAACAAAAAGAAGCAAACAAAATACCAGCTCCTCTGGGACACAGCAAATGCAGTTCTCAGAGGAAAATTTATAGCTCTGAGTGCCTAAGTCAATAAAATGGAGAAAACTCAAACCAACAATTTAATGAGGCATCTTAAGCTCCTTGAAAAAGAACAACAAGCTAAAACCCAATCCAGTAGACAGAAGGAAATAATTAAAATTAAATCAGAGTTAAATGAATTAGAGACCAAAAATAAAACAATAGATCATGGTGGAGGGGAGGGGGGAGGGGAAAGAGGAGGGAGGGAGGAGTTGGGGAGATGGGGAGGGAAAGGATGGTAGGGGAAAAACAAAGGAGGAAGTAACAATACTCGATAGGAAATGTACTCATTACCTTATTCATGAAACTGTAACTCCTCTGTACACTATTTTTACAATATAAAACTTATTAAGAAAAGCACATAGAAAGAATCAATAATACAAAGATTTTGTTCTCTGAAAAAAATCCACAAAATTGACAGACTATTAGCAAAGCTCACCAATAAAAGAGGAAAACACATCCAATTAAACAAAATCAGAGACAAGAAAGGAAGCATCACCACAGAAACTAGCAAGATTCAGAACATCCTAAGGAATACTTTGTGGACATGTATACTAATGAATTCAAGATCTGGAAGAAATGGAAGAATTTCTAGCAAAAATTGTTATTCTTGAACTAAATCAAGAAGATTTAAACCAACTAAATAGACCTATATCTAGTAATGGAATAGAAATAGCAATAAGAAACCTCCCATCCAAGAAAAGGCCACGTCCACATGGATTCATATCCAAATTCTATAAGGCCTTCAGAGGAGAACTAAGTCCTCCTCAAACTCTTCAATGAAATCAGAAATGAAGCCTCTCTACCAAACTCATTCTATGAAGCCACCATAACCCTCATCCCCAAACCAGACACTCATCAAAGAAAGAGAACTACAGACCCATTTATCTGTTGAGACTTGGTGTAAGACTTCTTAATAAAATTCTGACCAATCGACTTCAACAACTAATCAAAAATATTATACACTAATGATTAAACAGGATTCATTCCAGGGATGCAAAGTTGGTTCAATATAAACAAATCAACTAATGTAATTCAACATATCAACAGAAGCAAGAACAAGAACCACATGATTATCTCCATAGATGCAGAAAAAGCATTTGACAAAATGAAACATCCTTTATGATTATAAGCTCTGCAGAAACTAGAAATCTACTGAGTCTCCCTCAATATAATCAAGGCCATATATGATAAGCCTACATCCACTATAATACTCAATGGTGAAAACTTAAAGCCATTTCTTCTAAAATCAGGAATGAGACAAGGCTGTCTGCTCTCTCTACTCCTTTTCAATATAATATTAGAATCATTAGCTAGAGAAATGAGGCAAGAGGCAAACATAAAGTGGATCCAAATAAGGATGTAAGTGGAACTATCCCTCTTTGCAGATGACTTGATCCTCTATCTAGAAAATCCCATAGACTTCACTCCCAAGTTAGTTGAGCTGATCCAAAACTTGGGCAAACTAGCAGGGTATAAAATAAATCCACCAAAATTCTGTAGCTTTTCTCTATGCTAGCAATGAGAAAAGAGGTGCCGAAATTAGGAAAGCAACTCTATTTTAAATACCCTCAAAGAAAAAAAAAAACCTAGGATCGCCTTACCACTGAAGTGAAGGACTTCAAAAATCTGAAAAAGGAAATTAAAGTACACCTCAGGAAGTTGAATAACCTTCCATATTACTGGCTTGGGAGGTTTAACATTGTGAAAATGGCAATATTGCCAAAGGCTATATACAAATTCAATGCAATACCCATCAATATACCAACTTCTTTCTTCAGTGAAATAGAAGAAGCAATCCGAAAATTCATATGGAACAACAAAAGAGCCCAGATAGCAAAAACAATCCTTGGCAGGTAGACCAATGCTGTAGGAATTTGAATACCTAACCTCAAACTCTATTACAAAGCCATAGTACTCAAAACAGCTTGATACTGGCACAAGAACAGCCCTGAGGACCAATGGTATAGATTTGAAGATCCAGAAATGAATGCGCAGACCTATGGCCACCTAATCTTTGACATGGAGCCCCATGCCCGCCCCCAAAATAGGATGGAAGAAAGACAGCCTTTTCAATAAATGGTGTTGGCAGAATTGGCTAAACATGCGTAGAAAACTAAAATTAAATCCCTCTATATCACCCTGGACCAGAATGAACTCCAAATGGATCAAAGACCTCAAAGTAAAAGCAGATACCTTGAAAATATTACAAGAAGAAATATGAGAAACACCAGGGATCCTTGGCACAGGCCAAAACTTTCTTTAAAAAGATCCAGAAACACAACAAACGAAAGAAAGGCTGGATATATGGGATTGAATTAAACAGTAGAGCTTCTACACAGCAAAGGACATAGCTAACAAAATATATCAAAACCCTACAGCCTGAGAGATCTTCACCACCCATACAACAGACAAGGGTCTCATATAAAAAATATACCAACAGCTCAAGAAATTAAATCCCCCAAAACAAACACCCAAAGAAACCACAACCCCATTAAAAAGTGGGCTAAAGACCTTAAGAGAGACCTCCCTGAAAAGGAAATACAAATAGCCAAGAGTCACCTGAAGAATTGCTCAACAACTCTGGCTCTAAAAGAAATGCCAATCAAAACAACATCTCCACCATACACCAATTAGAATATCCATAATCAAGAAACCTAACAGCAATGTTGGTGGAGAGGTGACGAAAGGGAAACTATACTACACTGTTGGTGGTAATGGAAACTTGTTCAACCACTGTGTAAAGGTTCCTCAAAAGACTACACATAGAGCTACTATGACCCAGCAATCCCACTTCTGGGGATCTACCCAAATGATCACAAACAAGGCCACACTAAAGCCACCAGTACAAAGATGTTCATCACAGCATTATTTACCATAGCCAAGATATGAAACCAACCCAAATGCACCTCAGTAGATTAATGGATCAAGAAAATGTGGTAGATATACACAATATCATTCTATGCTTCCATCAGAAAGAATTGCATTGTTCCATTCATGAGGAAATAGAAATATCTGGAAACAATTATATTAAGTGAAGTAAGCAAGAACCAAAGAAAATCAGGTCATATGATCACCCTCATTTATAAGAATCAGTACATGTATAGAATATTCTTAACAGGGGAGGTCAATAACCCAAGTGCTTATTGCAAAGGACTATATATAAGGAAACATATTAACATGAACTATAACTTATGGAAACAAGAGGTTCTCATTGGAGCCTGCATATAGTTCATTCTTTTTTTCACTATTTTTGTTTTTGTCTTTCTTCATTTCTCTTAGTTTTTTTTAACCTTGTGTTTTGCATAACAGACAACGCAATATGTGAAAGGGAAAGGGAATCACAGAAACAGCAGAACAATGGATGAACCTCAGCAACATTGACACTCACTTGACACTATGTGGAATATGAACATTCCTCCTTGGAGGAGGTGGTGTGGGGAGGGACAAGTGGGAGATCAAGAGGGATGGAGTAACAATGATTAAAAACAAATGTACTTATTGCCTTACCTATGGAACTGTAACCCCCAGCTCATTGACTTTTCAATAAAAAAAACATGTAGCCCAAGGTATATTGTATTTAAATGAATGATATTTAAATGAATAAAATTATATTTAAATCAATACATTTAAATCCATACCAAAATATAAATCATTGTTAAACTTATCCAGGAAATATTTTAAAAATTACTCATATCACATTTATTTTTCTATTTAAAATCCAATTAACATAAATTTAAGTTCATTGCTGATGCCAGGCTTTCACACAATATATTAGATTGATAATTTAGTTTTGAGTCTCCAAACATAAACTGAGAGCACAGTGTTAATGAAGAGGTTAACCTGCTTACCTAAGCTTGCCTGAAACCTGAATTATCATTCTCTGTATCCTCTGGTGAGAAAGCTTTGCATTTCAAAGTCAGCATTTTGTATTTAGGACAAGGAGCAACAACGCAGATGATATAAATGCAAAATTAGAATCTTTTACCATGTATGTTTCCTCATATATTAAAATATGTGTATGTTGAGACAAAACCAAAACCTAACATAGTTTTATAACTACTACAGATGGATTTTATTACCATTAATGGACAGAATTTATGATTAATTAAAGAAAGACTTTAAAAATCCATTTCTAGCCATGAGGTAATCCTAACATACATAAACAGTGTACATGGAAGGGTCAAGATTTCAGGCCAGTCCAGGAAATCTTCCCAAAGCCTTATCAGAAAAAAAATAAGCCAGACATTATGACTCACACTTCAGAAGGGGGACTTAGGAAAAATGCAGGAATAAAACAGATTTGGGCAAAAGCTCAAGATCATATGTAAAAAAAAAATAAAAATAAAGAAAAAGAAAATAAAGGCTAGAAATATGGTTAATTATATAGCAGTGACCTAGTAAGCAAGGTTCTGGAGATAATCACCAGTAACACATACACACACACACACACACACATACACACACACACACACACACACACACACACACACACACTTTCATACACATACACAAAATAATTTCATGAATTATGTAAATATATTTGTGTCTTGTTTTCTATTTCTGTTTTACTATATTTTATTAAATATCGATAATAATGTTACTATTAAAATAGTTATTTTACAAAAATGACGTGTATTTGCACAGGCAACTGCACATTCTGCTAATTAAATTAAAAGTTAGCAGTGCTCCATGTTCTTTTTATTATTACTTTTCATATTCTATTATCAAGTTATGTTAGTTATATATCTTTACATTTATTCAAGATATATACTAAATTTATGAAAAAGTGAATGTCTATAAAAAATTTATGAAAAAGTGAATGTCTATAAATTGTTCAAAATCAATTCCTTAACAAATCAGAGCATTTGGATATTTGTAAAGTAATACAAAAATATGTTTCACTTTCAAGTGGCAAAATGTTATTTATGCAGAAATTTAGCATGAAATTTTTCTACACATGAAATATTTAAGCACTGCATTTATGTCAACAACACAGTATTATGGGGTGTCCCATAATCTCAAAAGTGTAAAGAATAAGACAAGTAGAAAATACATGGCAATATGTCTTTTAAGTCTGAACTGAAATCAATCAATGTGAACTTGGAAGACATAAAGATGCCTTATCTCCAAACAGACTGAATTGGAAGGTTGATTAATCAACGGAGGGACAACAACTTCATATGGATATGACCTTTTGTTTCTTCATGCAATAAATCTTTGGAAAGAAGCACACTTCATTTTTTCAAAGCTAGCCAACAACCAATCACCAGAGACTGGTAGTTGGGGCAATGATTAATTTGAATAAACAAAATACTCATATTGACCTTTTGTCTTACACTAGTTTCTGCACTCCCTCATGAGTCTGTTAGTAAGATTCCTAGAATACACTATATCAGTCCAGATATCTGTTTGTCTTGCCTTCCTTTGCAAACATTGTTCTTCCTCTAAAATGTATGCAAAACATCACACTTCAGACATTTTAAAATTTAAAACTGCTTTCTGTTGTGAAGACTCTTATATACATAAAATTGGCAAAACTTTTATGTTTACTTCTGGCTTATTGTCTTTTGGTTTCTCAGATACTTCCAAGGAATCCAGAAGAGGGCAAAAGGAGAAGCAGTAAGCCATTCTTCTCCTCTACTCCTCTAGGCTGCATTACATTGTATCCTATCAGCTTCAGATACTGAAACCCATATATAATCCTCTATGGTTTGATTTGTACACAGTTATCATAAGCTTGAGGCTCATGATTCAGGAAGACTGACACCTTTATAAGAGGAGGAAGAAGCAGTCAGCAGAGGCCTATTTCTATGTATGTTCAGAGATCAGAACATGTAAGAATCCAGGAGGAAAATGTGGAAGTAACAGGACAGAGTCCTGTTATATCAATTCTCCTGGCACATTTGCATTGGAATCGAACTTTGTTGACAGAAATTTATGTTTTGTAAGTTATCTTAGACTGCCATGTTATATTTTGGCAGGAAGAGACTAATCTATTATTCAAAATTTAATTTAAATGTAACTTGAATTTTAAAGTACAATTTCATTGTTATTATGAGAGTGTTGTACAGAAGGCATAAGTCAGGTAATGAGTACCTTTCTTTTTTGGACAATGTCACCCCTTCCTTCACTTTCTCCCATTAGATTTAGTTTTTAAACTCAGATTAAAATTAAACATAAAATTTACATTGTCTCTCCAAATAGTCTTTGCAAAATTGTTGATTCACCAATTGATTTACGTTAAAACATTGATTTAAAAATTGATTTACATTAAAACAATTTTACAGGAATGCAGTAATTGCTCATCACATTTTCAAATAATTGGAGATGTTATGTTGAATAATTCTACTAAGCAAACAGTTTGCTTAGTAGAGATACTGAGCCAAATGAAAATGTTACTATAGTATTATTAAAAATTGAGGCTACTTTCATTTGATGCAAACTGCATGAATAAAGAATATGTAGCAGACTGATCTGAATAGGACAGCAAAATCCCTTCCCAGTTGTTCTAAAATATCATCAATTACAAGAACTAATCATTTCTATAAACTTGTATAAAATTTGAGAACTGGTAACATAATCTATAATCAAGAACTAAGAGTGCATTATATTAAAACAGTCTGATAAAAGCCAATTTGGGCAGCATAAAACTAATTTACATAATCTTACTTTAAATATAAAAAGCAATTAACAACAAGCAAGATTTATAGAATAACAAACTTGAATAATAAAATATAAAAATAAGAACATATATAACAATAAAAATAATGAAATGTAAAATAAAATTAAAAAATAAAATATTAAAATATCAGATTATTAATTTCTACATTTCCTGATGTTTTTCTTTCTAAAAGTAAACTTGTGAAACATTATGGTCTCTGGTACAAATCATATTTCTGTTTTAATAAATGATGTGCCATCCAGAATAAACAGATTATGATGCAAATACATGAAACTTACTTGTAAATTAATAGTTTAATACATGAATATAATTTATAATTATATATAACCACATATATAATGCATATTAAATACACTCTAAAATTAGTTAACACTTACCTCTAATATCATTTTTCTTCCTGCACTATACGTCTTTAAATTGGTGGTATTTTTAGCTGGCAAGACTAATTTTTCTCTTCTCCAATGGATTGATGCTGGTGGATTTGATTTCACATCACAACTTATGTTGATTGGATTTCCTTCCCAAGAGAAATAAATGGTTTGATTTGAAACAAATTTAGGAGCATCTGGAAAACAATAGTACAAAATGTTTAAAGATGTTTTAAGATAAGTCTTCACTTAGAATTTCATAATTTGTACCAAAAAACGTCAGAAGAATTCCAGGGTTAGATGTTTAATAGGCAATAGCTGAAGTCAGGAAAATCTGACTTTTGAGAGTTGTATCATACAATTTAAATATTATTAGCATGACAATAAGACCAATTGCTACAATAGGCAATAGTACTCAAAGTTAAATTTGCCCTTCCATACCGAAAATATTATTGACTATTTTACTCAGTACATGAGTCGAAGTTGTTTCAGGAACAACCCACAGTGAAGTTTACCATAAAATGTAATAAAAAAATCAGTGTTTCTTGTTAATCATGTTTTACTCAAAATAATCTTCCTATTAGGTATTTTGAAATCTATGTTAAAATAGGAATAAATAAGCATTGTATTTTTCTAATCATCCATTGCATTTCACATGAAAATAGCAATATTGTAATTGTTCAGTAATTCTTAACTTAAAAAAATTTATGATACTCCATTGAATTTTACATTTTTACACAAGATTAATTCATAAAAGTGAAACATAAAACATTTTATTGGAGGATTTAAAGAAGTTCCTGCATGAAACTTTCTAAATCAGTATGCTGACAGGTGCAAGTTGAAATTGTTTGAGGAACTTTCACTTATCTTTGACTTGTTTCTCCCTACATAAATCAAAAACATGGACTCCTTATAGAAGACTATTATCCATACACTAAGGCCAGAAAATAAAACTAATCACCAGAAGTTGCTATATGGCTGCTTTTATAAACAAACATGGAAATAATCTTCTGTTCCAATGGTTTATCTAATTATCATTATGTTTCTGATATTTACTTGTATAAGCCAGTTACAGAGCATTACATCTGTAATTTCATGTTGCACATGAATTTATCATCTTATGTCAGCTAATCAATTTTCCTGCCATTAATTCACAAAGATCATTGTCCACTTCAAATTTATTTAAGAAAAATAGCTTGGGTAATCCCCGTCCAACTGTAACTTCTTATAAAAAGATCATCATGTGCATATAAGTGAACAAAACTTATGCTTTAATCTTGTTAATAATCTTTTATATTTGAGCTTTTAGGTCTGTTCAATGTGCCAACAAAGGAACTTAAAAGGGTAAAACAAATCCCTTCTCTCTTAAAATAAATGTTATTTTATTGTAAAATTCTTTTTTTATTTAATTGTCAAGTCAATGTACCGAGGGGTTTCGGTTACATAAGTAAGGTTATGAGTACATTTCTTGTCAACCTAGTTACCCCTTCCCTCAGAGTAACAAGACACCCAGGAAAAAATGAACTAGACAAATATCCAAATATTGTAATGTCATTGAATCTCAATGTTTGAATGCATAGACATTCAAAAGGATAATTTTATGTTTCTGTGTGAAAGCATAATTGCTAATTAAATTGCACATAATATGTATATGTTAATGGAACATGTTAATAATATTACTTAAAACATAAATTACTTATGTATGTATGAGAATACATACATATATACATATATATACATATATATATATATGTATATGGATGGATGGATGGATGGATACACACGCTTATATGGTTTGATGTTTATATCAAGTTAAACAACTGTATCCTTTCAATACTGAAAAGGAGAGTTCAGGGGTCTTTCATCCATTCTGATTTCATTAGAAATAAATTCAGTAGTAGAGTTTCTGGATCACATGTTATATTTCAAGTTTTCATTTTTGGTAGAACTTTCTTGCTGTTTTCCATAATGCTGCATTACTTTACATCCTCACCACCACTCTGTCAGTGCTCATTTTCCTATATATTCCTGCCATCACACTTGTTATCTGTCATATTTATGGCCATTCTACTGAACACACATGACAACTCAAGGTGATTTTGGTTTTCATATCTTTGACAATTGCTGATATTGAATGTGTTTCATACATCAACTAGTCATTTGCATATAGTCTCTTAAAATCTATCTTTAGGTCTATTGTCCATTTTTTAAACCAGATTATTTAGGTATTATGTGCCATGAGTTTTGGTGGTCACATTGTTAATCTGGAAAGCAAGTCTTTGCCAGATAAATAATTGGTAAATCTTCACTCCCATTCCACAGATTTTCTCTTCACTCTGTATTAGTTATTTTAATTTTGATGAGATGAAACTTTTTATTTAGATATAATTTCTTCCCTTTTTGCTTTTCATTCAAGTGCTTTTCTTGTCTCATCCAAAAATATTTGTGGATTCAGTGTCCTGAAACAACATATTCTCTGTATTTTATAGTGATTTAATTTGAATAGAAGTTAGAGAAGAGAGAGAGAGAGAAAGAGAGAAAGAGAGAGAGAGAGAAAGAGAGAGAGAGTTCAGTTTTAGGAATCCAGTTTTATTTGTACCATTTGCTGAAAACAATTGCATTTCTTCAGTTATGTTCCTATCACATTTTATTTAGCTGTACATAGGTAGCTGAAATCTAGGCACTTTATCCTGTTTAGTGACTTATAAATCAGTTTGTATGGCAATAACATGCTGTTTTGAATAATAAGGTGTCAAGGTATATTTTGAATTTAGGTAGTTCAATGCCTCTTCATTTTAAGATAATTCGGGGCTATTTGGAATTTATGGTGTTGTCATGGAAATTTAGGGACTTTTTAACTGTACAAAAGATTAGAGGATGGTACTGGTATTCTAATAAAGATTGTATTGAATCTGGAAATCATTTTGTGTAATTTGGACATTTTAACACATCAGAAACATGGGATTCCGTTCAGAGAATCTCTTTGCAAAGACAGCTCCATAAAAACTTCATCTACACGAAACAAAATAGCCATGGCATGTATCTGTGATTCCAGCTATGCTGGAGGTAGTAAGGAGAAGGATTGCTATCCAGGGAAAAAAGAGAAAACTTGTCCAGGGAAAGCATATGTATCTGTATCTCATTTTCAGAGAAAATACAGGGATGTTAAGAGAAGTAAATCTCACAGAGACAATGGTCCATGTTTTCTTCTCATTAGTAGATGTTAGATATAAATTACAAATATATGAAAATATAAAGGATTCATATGCATGTATACATAAATACATAGTCTAAGGTATGGTATATGCAGGGTGGATTTGAGTGGTATAACTCCATTAAATAACTAAGTTAGAGTTTTACAAAATGAATACTAAAAAGCTGAAATAAATTTTTAGGTAGGTATTAAAAGGAAGGAATGGATAGAGAATAAATGGACAGAGAAAGGGAGGGTGAATATATTAATATTATATGAGTACATGTGTGTGTGTGTGTGTGTGTGTGTGTGTGTGAGAGAGAGAGAGAGAGAGAGAGAGAGAGAGAGAGAGAGAGAGAGAGAGAGAGAGAGAGAGAGACTGGGTGAGGTTGACAGAGTTGGGGGAGATGTATTGAAGGGGTGACATTCATAAAGTATATTGTACCCACAAACTGTGATGTTGAATTCAAACCCCTTTACAGAACTACTTACAGAGAATTTTAGAACATTTCTTTAAAACAATAAATAAAAGAAAAGGTTATGTTCAGATCTTTACCAGGTGATCTTTACCAGGAACACCAAGAAAAGTGGTAAGACTGCCTTCAGCCTCAGTATAAAGTCACAAGCATTGTAATGAAAAACCATCCTTATGTGTTGCTTTTCCTGACAAAGAGGTCTGAATGTGCAGCCGGCACTCCTCACTTCCTTTTGTTATTATATGAGATTTTTCTGACTCAATAACTTGCTTCAGGCAAACTTTTAACTTTCTCCAGTCCCTTCTGCTCAGGTTCAGAAATATTTCTTCTTGACAATTTCTTTTTGTAGTCAGTACCTATGACCTAAATAAAGTCCTACTTCTTGCTGAGTTCTGTGACCTGCACATGAAACTCGCCTGCATACCTGCAACTGAATGCTGAGAGCAGCACATACACAATTTGTGGGAACTGGAACATAAAAAATCTTTGCCTTAAATTTCCATTACTCAAGAAAAATACTATCAAGTAATTCACTATACAAACATCCTATTTACCCACTGTGTCATATTTAAAAAAACATTATAGAGAAATAATTTGAAATCATTCAGCACTAAAATTTAGGATTTTAATATAGCATGCCCTGTCCTAATTTAAGCCATATCTAGGACTGAAATCTCTCCTGAACATTATACAAGCCATTTCCATTCTATAGTGAGCTCTCTTCTTTTTTCCCAGCCACACAATTTTTAAAATTATCTTTATGTAGTTGTACAATAGCATTTCAATTCAACAGTTCCAACTGAGTAACTTGATCATTATCACCCCTTCTGTCATTCTCCCCTTCTTTTCCATCCCATTCACAATCTCATTACATGGTTCCATATTCACATACATACATTTAATAGAATGACTGTATTCACCTAAAATTCAGATTTGTATTTTATCATTAGATATTAAGAACCATATTTAGTATTGATACATTAATATGCAATGTGATGTTATATTAAAAAAAAACTTTGCCTTTTTTTCTCACCACTAAAATACAGTTTGGAAAAATACCTTTTCCATCTCTCAGTGTCCATTTCTAGCCTGTTGTCTATCCCTGGGCAATCTCTGTCTTTGATTCCCATACCCTCCATGTTGTATATAGATTTATCTGACTTGGAGAAGGGAAGGAAAATGGCAAAATGATGAGAGAAGTATAAAGTGTAAATGACCCATTGCAACGATGATACTAGCAAGACACTAGGTCAGAAATGAATGTTGTGGGGGGGATGAGTGGAGAGAGGGAAGGGAGAACAACAATGGAGTGTGTAACAATGTTCAACAAGAAATGTGCCTTACTCATGTAACTGTAACCCCTCTGTAGAGCATCTTTATGATGAAATAAAAATGTAAAAATCTTATAAAGCAGTTTTCTTGCTTACTCTCCCACCAATATATACATTGAAATAAAATTATTAGAGTCACTATAATGTTATAAAGGATAATATTCCCAGCCTGGAGCTCTGGATTTTATGATGGCCTACCCAGCCCAATACGGATTTGTCTCTGTTTTCTTGAATGTTGTCCCTTCAGTGCCAGCCATACTCATCAGACCTGCTCTTAGCCCTTTGTCCTGTCTTACCTCTCTACTCAGTTTTGATATACAGTTGCACATTGGAAATGATGTATTGGCTAAGAATTTTATATACAATGATGTTCTGATAGGATTTTGTGCCTAGTGAGGTAGACTTCTTTTTGTGGGTAGAGTTTCTGATGCTCAAACATACAACAATAAAAATCCACTAATAACACATTTAAGAGAAACATGACATTATTAAGCACATAATTATATTTTCATCTCCATAACTGAAACCCAAGTTTCATAAGAATAAAAACAAAAGTGCTTTTCTCCTAGTTTGGTGAAACAAGTGAATTTATACTTAAGACAAAATAGACACTCAGTAACTATAAAATTAATGATTGAGAATCTAAGATAAGTATGTAATCTACATGTCACCATCTTCTTTAACAGATGACAGGAAATACACATTAATTTGATCATTTTAAAGTAATACAATTTATCCTGAAACATCATTA
Organism: Dipodomys merriami; assembly: GCF_024711535.1. Classification (NCBI taxonomy): domain Eukaryota; kingdom Metazoa; phylum Chordata; class Mammalia; order Rodentia; family Heteromyidae; genus Dipodomys; species Dipodomys merriami. Next base: position 106,934,482 of record NW_027203381.1, on the reverse strand, counting down.
GTTCTATTGAAATATTACCGTTTATTGCTTATTTTGAAAGAAGCTGGTACTTCAAATTCGCTAAGAGTTGGACGTAATCTAAAAACATTAGAAGCACCTCAACTCTTTTATTCAGTCATTTGAATTTTCTCATTTGATTTATGCACAGGGAAACTATCAAGGGAGTAAAAACTAATATATCCTTTGGCATATTTAGAGGATAATTCAATTAATGATTTCACAGATCCAGTTCTACTATATGTTCAGTCATATGCAGAATCAGCTATGGCAATTAACTGGATTCAGTCCATGCACCATGGGAATTTGAATGGCTATGTGGAATACAAAATTAGATGTGTGCTTATTGCCAACTACCCATAACACTGGATGTGCATTTTTGTGCTAAATTTTAACAGCCAACTTATGCATAAATCTCAGCATATTTTATGACCCTCAAGTCAAATTGTAAGAGTCATTTATATTAAAGCATGCTTATATGTGACTTCAGAGCACACACTGGGCTTCACTCTAATTTGACTTTTATTAATGATATAATTAATACTAGCCATAGGAATGGATTGATTATAACTATGGTGAATTATTCATCTATCAAATATTAATCATTCTCTTGGCTGAAATCTCTCCTTTTAATGTATCACATTAAGTACTTAGAAATATATTGTGTTGAACGTGATTCTTGGTAGTTTTATGTAATTGTATTTTCCATAAATACCTATATTATTTTAAAGACTCATTCATAAAACTTCTCATGAGAAAGGCTGTCTCTTACATAAAAATTTCTGAGTTATCAAAGAAGGAACCACTCTTCACACAGCAATATTCCCCTCCTTATTATGTTTTACCAAGATAAAAATTTCTACCTTCTGTAGAAATTGTTTTAAAATAAAAGTTCACAAAATGGGCGCCGGTGGTCACGCCTGTTATCCTAGCTACTTGGGAGGCTGAGATCTGAGGATCACGGTTCAAAGCCAGCAGGGGCAGGAAAGTCCATGAGACTCTTTATCTCCAATAAACCACTAAAAAACCGGAAGTAGCGCTGTGGCTCAAGTGGTAGAGCTCTCGCCTTGAGCTGAAGAGCACAGGGACAGTGCCCAGGCCCAGAGTTCAAGCCCCACGACCAACAAAAAATAAAATTAAATAAATAAAATAAAAGTTCACATATTCAGATGAAGTTTTATCTTAATATATTACTGTATGAAATTATATATATTTATATATAGTATGTATTAAATAAATGCATTAAAAAGTAATAATCAATGACAGGTATTCTATGGTTAGTGTAAAAAAATACATACAACAATGCTTTTAGCACTGATGAATTGAGAGTAATTAATTGGGACAAAATTAATTATTGTATGATAATGAAATATCACAAAACATAAAATAAAGATAGAAACATGTTTATAAAATTTTTAAAATATTTCCAAATTTTATGAGAGTTGAAAACCTCTGATGAAGATTTTTGGTCAGTCTTGTGGTCCATACTTCTAATCCCAGCTACTCAAGAGGCAGAGACAGTAGGATCTCCATTTGAATGCCAATCTGGGCGAGGGAAGCAGAGACTATTAGCCCAAGAAACAGTATTAATGAGACCCAGAAATAAACCTACAGAACTACAGCCTATTCAACAAATGTTGTGGAGAAATTTGGATGTCAACATGCAGAAAAATGAGGCTAGATCTTTTGTGCTACTGTAGTATCAATTCAAAATGTATCAAAATCCTCCATGTAAGACCTGGAACCATAAAACAATTACAGAAACGAAGAAGAAGGAACCTTCTGACCAAAAATCCTAAAACACAACAAATCAAGTAAAGAACAGACTAACAGGTTTGAATGAAACTTAAAAAGCTTCTCCATGCATGGCAAAGGACACAGTTGACAAACTGACAAAAATATACAAAAGAATGTGAGATCTTTGCCATCTATAAATCAGACAATATCTAGAATATACAGAGAGCTTAAGAAACTAAACCCTCCAATTAATAAAATATCCCAATGCATAAAAACCGAGCAAAATAGAAACTTGTCAGAAGTAAAAATGCCGAAAAAGTAGTCCTCATTATTGGGCATAAATGAAATGCAAATCAAAACAACATGGAGATTCCATCTCCCCTCAGAAGGGCCATTATCCAGAGAGCAACAATAACATGCTGGCATGGATGGGGACCATAAGAACTGAGAATGTAAGCTTGTTCAACAACTCTGGAAAGTAATATGAAGGTTCTCCAAAAAACATAGAACTGCCCTATCTATGATCCAGCAATTATACTCTTGGTCATTATATGAATGATTACAAACTATGATACAGTAATATATACAGATGGACAGATAGATAAATAAATAGATAGATAGCTGTACACGTATACATCCAGTGAAATTATACTCCTACATCTGAAAGAATGATACTGCTTCATTTACAAACAAGTGAAGTAAACCAGGCCTACAGAAACAAAAGTTCATATGTGGAAGATAGAAGTTATAGATACACAAGTAAACACTTTCGAGTAGTTTCCAAGTGTTCATAAATGCATTAATTGAAGCATGGTAAATTCAGGGCAGAACTCTAATTGTGTAATTCCTTAGACTAACTTGTGGTCAAACAAAATAAATCCCAGGAAATGGCTACTGGAAAAAAAGGAGGGAGGAGCCCAGAGGAGTAGAAGAGAGGAATGAAGAAGGGAAGCATTGGAGAATATAGACACAAAATTCAATGTATAGGCTACAAAATTAGAAAACAGAATGGAATGGATGGTTGGTAAGAACGTGAGAGAATGTTGAAAGGTGTGACATTGGTTAATAGGCAATATATTCATAAACCGCTTGGTGAATGGCACCTCCTTTGTACAACTATGTGAAGAAAATATTTTTTAATTTAAAGAAAAAAATCATAGAATTAAAAAAGTAGGGGTATGACTCAAGTGATGCTTGGGTAACAGGCTATAAAATTCTGGCTTCAACCCTCTTACTGAGGATTTGTACAATCTCTTCAAGACATTTAATTTTAACTATATTAAACCATATATTAATACTTCTAGGCTGATCAAGGTATGTAAGGTCTCACTCCTTAGATATGTTTGCTGTCAATAGTTTTGCATATTTGAAAAGCCATCAGAATATTCTATTTGTGATACTGCATGATAAATAGTAATGTTAATAATGATAACTGAAAAATTATATGAATATACAGCAATATAATTTTCTTCTTTAATCATTAAAACAACTTTTTGAAATTATTAGTTTCCTTTATTCAATATTTGTTTGTAACTCAAGTTGGAAAGTACTTTGATAAAAATGTAAGCATGCATTATTTTCATTTTTTTCACCTGAATTATACTACAACATTAGAAAATATTACCCTTTCAAGTGAAATGAGATGTTTGTGATTTATGATTTTTCCTGTTTTCTAGAATTGCATTTCTGTATTATTATTTTTTTAAAAGTAGATTTACAGAGGTGTTGCTATTTAACAAGGCAGTTTATGAATATAGTATATCTCGAGCAAGGTCATTCCTTTCAACATTCTCCTCCACCCCTCTCAGACCCGCTCCTTCCCTCTCTCTTCTTAATTCTGTAGGATATATGGGGTAGAATTAAAAATATTTTTTGGAAATAGAATTGTTAATATCATTAGAATGAATGCAAAGATATAGAACAAATCACTAGTATATGCCTGAGTCAAGCAGAAAAGGTCAGATAAGTTGATGTTAGGGAAATGAACCCCAAGATAAGGATTCAAATGTTTTTTCTTTCATGTGATTGTTTCTAGCACATTTATAAGATTATTTCTTTGTTGCTTTGTATGTCCCTCCCCCACGGTATAACCCCTGCTTTCACTGTATTTGATGTTGTTATAATTTGTGGAGGGTAAGGGAAAAAACAAATCGTTTAACTAGGGATACAGGTGGACCCATTGCAACAATGAGATGTACAAGTCGTATGTCGAAAACGAACTTTACAACTTAGGTGGGGGGGGGAGGAGATTTGGGTGGGGGGGGGCGGGGGAGGATGGGATGGGAAGGGGAAACAAAGGAGGAGGCTACAATGCTTGATAAGAAACGTACTCGTTATCTTGCCCATGTCATTGTAAACCCTCTGTACAGTATTTTCACAATAAAAAAAATTCGATTTCTGGTTTTAGTATAATTACTTGTAATTACTGTATTACTGTAATTATTCTTAGAAAAGATGTTGTCCCTATTTGTGAAGATGGATACTGAAGTTATTCAAACGAATTACAACTGTGTTAAGATACTCATTTGTTTTTTCCTATTATTGTTGATACTATTCCAGCAGATTGTACCAGTTTACCCTTTTCTCTATTGTTACACTTCAGCTTGTGATCTCAGAAAACTTATGGGTGTATTGTTCCTCTGCTCCAAACTTCCTTTTGATTTTCTATCTTATAAAATGTTGACTTTGAGATTTTAAGATTTTTTTTTCAGAGCTGTCCATAAGATATGAACCAACTTTGCATATATATCTTTTCCTAAGGATTAGATGAGAATCCATAGGTCACATTAATTGATGTATTATTTAAACCAATGTACACTGAGCTTTTACAGAGGCCTAAGTTTCAGATACACTACAAATAACTTCAGCAAAGTAAAACTACTCCTACCACATCCCAAGGAAGAGAGGGAAGAGGAACAAGACAATTTTAACTATAATAAACCATATATTGATATTTTCTAGACTTTAACATAATTTTATATCTCTCAGAAATGATAAGAGGGCAGTGAGCTCAGTGATGTCTCAGTGTGTAATTTCAGTGTGTGATCTCACCCTGTGAAATTCTTCAGTAGTTCTGTGAGGTATCTTTGCCCAATTCCCAGAATGCACAGTGCTATGTACTGTATGTTAGTATCATATCAAGGTTGAAAACCCATTTCTAATTTTGATAGCACATGGATTGGGAAATAAGTGAAATAAAAACCAAGTGATAAAGTGAATGCCTTTGCAAAAATACAAAGAGACATAGATACATTAAGGAAAGACCTAGTGTGTACTGAGCCAGATCACCTAACAAGAATCCAGCATGCTGGCACTCATTATGGTCTCACACATGCAGCTTCTGGATATGTGACAAGGAATGTTTGTCATTTAATCCACTCAGCCAATTGTATTTTACTAAAAACTGCAATGCTGTTTTACTGTCTAACACGTTCCTTCTGAGAACTGGTGTCCACACTGCAATATCATTATACTAGACTGAGAATTGTAAGTATAAAATAATGTCATTTTCATGGTTAAATTTTCGATAGAATGGAGTAGGCAATGTTGTTGCTTAAAGTTCACAAAGAATACAATTCTAATGTATATGCAAGGATTCCATTGTATGGCCTGTTAGGTGTAAATAAGTTACCAAGGGGCAGAGATAACTGTAACAATTATATAAAATACCAGACTGTTTGAAGTTTGGGTCTTCATTTACAAAGTTTCCGATGTCCTTAACTTCCTAAAAAGTTTTCATCCTCATCTAAACTATACTTTAGTAAGATAATTTAATCTATATTAACTAATATCTATCAGAAAATGGCAAGTTTGTCATAAAAGAAGGATAATTGATGGAATCCTTACACATGAAAAATGTGATAGTTCACATTTTTCTCTGCAAGTATGTATAAAGTTTGGGTTAAAAATATGGCTGAGCACTAAACGATTTTTCCTCATTTTCTTCCTTAGTGTTCTCCTCTTTATCCCTTCTGGATTAAGAGCTATCCTTTGCATTTTCTCCATTTCTGTTCTTGAAAGTAGCCTGCTAGATGTAAAACCTAAATAGTTGCAAGAAGTAGCTCCAATTTATGTCTGCAAATGAGCCCTTATCTTTGAAGTTTCAATAGCTTAAATGTATCTGGATGAGTGTTGAAGTCAGGGTTATAAGACCAGATTTTACTCGGGGATATAAAATATCTGCTATAGCCAAGGAAATTTTTCAAATTTTACATAGATTATTGCTGAAGTAGCTTTCTTGACGTGTTACATTCTGGCTCATCTCTTACCTTACTCATTCAGAAGATGAATCAGAGGATGCCTAACTGTTCTATTGATAGAATGTAACAGTTGAGGAAAAACTTATTCAATAAAGTAGATGTCTATTATCTCTGTCACAATGGAAAATAGGAAAGTAGCATAAATCTGGGTTATCATATTTCCTATAGGCAGTCTTGGAATATATTTGATATTGTAAAGGTCATCCTCTATGCTACAGGAAAGGTTGCATTTGGATATTACTATTATATGTAATATGAATTTAAAAAATAATGTGCTGCAAGCTCAATTAGTGAAAGATGAAAGTGAAAAAATTCAATGTTTCTTTGCAGTCACTGTTACCATGTAATTTTTACGTTAAATTTGTCACATAAAATAATTAAGTCTAATTAATATTTAATGTGTAATGACTACCTACTCGGGAAACTTAATAACATTATAATTGTAATCAAACATAGTATGTAATCGGTGATTATTGCATGCAATCTCATATCAAATGGCTGTTATCTCCTTTGTTTTCCTAATTGGAACTTTAGTTCAACTGCTTCTTAGTCAGGTAATACCTTTGAAACTAAAGTGAACTGGCAGAATGCCAAGGAATCTGCTTAAGCTGAAATACAAAAGAGGTTTGAACAAAAATATTTTTAAAGGTTCAATATTTTAACATTGAGTTTACTACTAATAAGGCTACAGTGGCTCTTAAAAAATTAGAAATAGTGTGATTCTCCCTGCTTGTTCTTAGAATTGTTATACTGCAGATGCCTGGCTCAGGAGACAAAGACTTCTATGCTATGTTTTCTTGTGAAAATAGATAATGACTGTTAATTCTCATTGTTTCTGTTCTAGATTTAAAGACAGCATGTATAATCAAAGCATTTCAATCATGTCTAATAGTTAAGTATTTACTTCCTTTTCATGTCTTTACTTGTGGAGTAATGGTGAGCTGATCACTGTAATATTCTTGTGCTACATATGTATCATTGCTATAATCTTTTGGTACACAAACTATATTTAATACATATTAGATTCAATTAAAAGCACCAATAACTTTTGTCTGTTGCATAATCATTTAATGCCAAGATAAACCTGAAAGTTTCTAATACTCATATAAATATATAAGAAACATTTAATATATAGATGTAAGCACCATGTTCCATTGAATCTACCTTATTTCAGTTAAAAGGCAAAGTCAAAGCTCAATAAAATAAACAGCAGGAAGGGGTACTTGAAAGGAGTGCTGTGGGGTTAAGGGTAAAGGAAGACACAAAAAGAAGAGAAGAGGGGAGACTGCAATCAGGAATTCATGAAATTTAATAAGAGTGAAAGAATAATATAAGTAATGGAAGGATGAGTGCAAACATTGAAAGGCATGAATGTTGAAAGGACATTGATCAAGATATATTATATTCATAAGCCATTTTGTTAAATGTCAACTCCTTAGTACAATGACTTAAAGATTATTTTCACTAACTAAAGAATTTCATGTTCCACATTGGAAAAATGTAATCATGATTTTCTGTTTGATTTTATTATTTAACCCAAGACCAAAAAATTATAATAAATGTTGAAAATAACTTTCAAGAATGATGCAGATCAAGTTATACTATATTGTAATAAGTATGGAAATTTTAATCTTAAGTTTTAAAAATGTACAAATAACACAATCATATAAGATGAAATTGCCAACAAATGCTAATGTAACATGTTTGACATTAAAAATATGAGCAGATAAGGAGAGTAACAGTACCTATACAACAAAGAAAACACAATGCATTACAATTTAGAGAATGAAATTAAAGCACTGCCTAACAGAAAAATTTAGTTATTTAAGAAAACATGACTTATTTAAAATAATTATATAGTACAATAAGTATTTGAGACAAAATAAGATCAATCAAAAATACAAAAAAGAAAGAAAATATTGAAAATATAAATAAATTTTCAAAATAGAAAACAAGAAAATGATCCAGAAGTTAACACAATTGTAAACTATTACTATGAAAAGATTAGTCATTTCAAAATACCCACTATAGAGAAATAAAAGTATTTCAAACAAGTGGTGAATTTTTAAGTATGCATATGCATGGAAATTAATGGACAATGGTTTAAAAAACAAAACTCAAAATGTTTCACAGAACTTTTATAAAACCTAGGTTTGCAGAAGTCTAAAAAGAAAGCCATAAAACTTTAAAAAATTAAATTAGGTGACGATTTCTTAACTAGAACACAAAAGGCATTATACATATAATTTCAATTTGACATATTTGGTAAAATGAGACTTGGGAAATTTAAATAGTTTTGCTCTTCATATTTAAGAAGCCAAAGGAGAAAATAAGTGTAGATAAAAGAACGCATATGGCCATATGATATAAAAATATAGATTTGAAATAGAATTTCAATCTCAAATACTGAAGTCTATATATTCATACAATAAAAGGAACAAATATAGTAAGTTATTGTTTGTTTTCTTCAATGTACATTGATTGAAATAGTTCAGCAGAAACAATTCATATAATGGAAAAGAACATTTGTAAACCATTTAATTTGGTAAGAACTTAATACCCAAAGTATATTATCAGTTTAACTGAGTAGACATGAAACATGCAAGAACTTTGAAAATAGGCATACAACTTGCCTAGACATGTCCTCTAAGAAAACACATACTTATCGGTAGGTCATGGAAAATGTCTGGCATTGTTAGAACTTATGAACATTTCAATTGAACCATAATGATGTATCAGTTCCTCCTCTTTCAGACACTTATCAAGGAGGTGAAATGTGAGTATTGGTGAGGAAGCAGGGGAAAGGGAACTCATAGACAGTATATTGTTTCCAAGTGTATAACTTAATGAAGTTATACAACAAATTGAAAAGAGAAATAACATGCAGTCAACTAATCCTTCTTCTGAGTGTGTGCCCAAAGGAAATATCCTAGAGATAACTGCATTTCCACGTCAACTGTAGCAAAATTCACAACAACAAAAGTGTGGTATTCAATTAACTGTCTTCTGACAATGGAATGCAAGACATACTAGGTGGACAGAAGGAAATACAAGTGAACCCTCAAAAAGGGAGAAATGCTGTCATGTGTAAGAACATGAATGATTCTCATGGACATTAGTTTAAAAAATAAAATTATCTGGGCACACATAGATTTTAGTAGCTTACGCAGTCAAAACTGAACTCCATCAAAAACAAGAAAGAATATACATTAACAAAAGTAAATTTGGCCTATATACAATTTAAAACTAAAAATAAAAAACTGTTTTGAATGTATGATGAATGTTTTCTAAGTTAATTTCAATTTTGTTGACTTGAAAATGAAATGTACTTACAATGAAGGAAAAGTTCCAGGATAGATAAGTAGGTAATAAAATTTTGTGAAGGCAATTCACATTATTTTGCGTCATTTCTTTCTATATTCTCAGTAGTATCAAAACATTGAGTCTGTTTGCATACTAAGACATTTGTGATGTTAATATAAATAACCTTCTTAGGAGTGACCTACAATTAATTTTCTAAATCTATAAAATACAAAGCAATACAGCTTACTTAGAAAAGTCCTTGTCAGAATGTTTTTATAAGGGTGTTCTGAATGAAAAATACATTTTATTTCACAGTTATTATTGCTTTCAATCAATATTAATGTAGACAAAATGCTCCAATAACAATATTTCTCAACAAAATATCTCAAACATTTCTACTAAAGATCCCTGTACTTTCAAGGATCAGGGAACCTCAGAATTCATGATTCATAGATATTCACTGAGAATGGTACTGAAGATCTACCTTTTAAATAATGTATTGAGAAAAATATTTTAAAATTCCATTTGGAAATACCAATACATAAAATAAATTAAATAAAAATACATAAAATCCCAACTAATAGAATTTTAAAAGTTGACCTAAGTTTAACCACTCTGTATACTATTTTTAAAATAAAATTTAAAAATTCCACGTATCTAAAATAAATTAAAGGGCTGGGAAGGTGGCTCAGTAGTAGAGCGCTTGCATTGTATGCATGAGGCCCTGGGTTCAATTCCTCAGCACCACATAAGCAAAAAAGAAAAAATCTGGAAGTGGCGCTGTGGCTCAAGTGGTAGAGTGCTAACCTTGAGCTGAAGAGCTGAGGGACAGCACCCAGGCCCAGAGTTCAGGCCCCATGACCGGACCCCCCCCAAAAAAATAAATTAAAAATCATAGTTTACATTTGTATTCTTTATTAGCAATATCACAAAATTGTGAAAGTTAAAGCTATACGTCCATCAATTCTTATAGTGAGGATCCCATATTCCAGAGGAGAAATTATTCACTTTTAGTGAACTATAAGCTCAAATGTGTTTCACTGTATTTACAAGTGTTTCATATTTTATATGGGCATAAAATAATTCAATAGAAAAATTTAGTAAGAAATGAAAACAGCACATTTCTGGGGCAGAGAATTCTCATTTAAAAAGCACACATATAGATAGATGTACAAAGGAAAGTTGAACAAATGATTATTAAAAACTAAAGTGGCTCATTTAATTCTGTTTTTAGTTAAATATTGCAAAAAGAAGACCGCTTCAATTCTCAAAATGCATCATTAAATAGCCCTGTGAAATGTGCCTTAGCAGCCACTAGATGTCTCTAAGAACTGATGTTCAATCCTGAAGCTGTACTGATAAATGAACTTCATATGCATTTTTACTTCCTCATAGGAACTTCTCTTTTCCAAAGCCGACAAAGCTATTTTAACAAACGTTCAAGCTGAAAGTAACTTACATTCGATATCAAGATACATGCTCTTCTGGTGTCCTCCAATTCTACTCGCAGCCTCGCAGTCATAACGCCCCGAATCTGACAACCTCACATCTTTAATATGTAGTGCTGAGCTTCCATGGCGCCCTTTGACTTCCATGCGTCCATCTGGGCTCTGTTTATATCAATTCAGAAAAAGAGAGAGAGAACGATTGTAAGCTTGCTTGTGTGAAGAACACACTCATGCCTACATTTTTCTTAATTTACAACAGTAACATTTCTGAAGTTGCAATTTACTGTTTTTACCTTATACATTTACAATTTCTTACAATGGATAATTAAAAGTTTTTGAGCACCTATTTTTACTGAGTCCCTTGTAGCTATGTTCGTGTTCAGACCCGGTGGTGCTCTCTTTGGTCAACCCTTTTTTAGGAAGATGTTCTCATTTGCTGTAATTTCTCTCAATTACACATCTGATTCCCTATCATTGGTGACAATACAGACTCTTAAATAACTCATGAATTTTTGTCTTGGATGTGGTTCTCTTTTGGTTCATACACACTTCATTGATGTACCCGCCCATACCTAAATTGAGGATTTTCAGTCATTCTTTCTCCTGATTTGATCCACTCTTCTTTGTACCTTCTGAACCTCATAGTTCACTTCAAGTAAATGGATATATACTCCAACTAACATGTACAACCTTTGCTATTGTTGTTGATAGTCTTTCCATTTATTCTAGATTAGTCTTGATCTTGTAATCCTTCTGCTATGGCTTCCTGAGTGCTGAGATTCGTGTAAGAATCACTATACCCAGTGGTTATGGCAGTCTAAATTCATCTCTGTCCTGATACACACACACACACACACACACACACACACACACACACACACACACACACACACAATATAGAATTCACTGTTCATGGGTTTCCATAAATGGAACTAATTATTTTCCATGCCCTTAGCTATGACATAGGCTCAATCTTTGACTTCTGATATTTATATACTTATTTATGTATTTTTAATAAGTGTTGAGTTATTTGAGTCTGTCATCTTGCATGACATTGGTGTTCCATTTCTAGCAAACTGTGTTTCTTTTTTTTTAAACTCTAATGGACTTTTTAATTCTTTTATTATCTTTAAATAACTGTAACAAAAAAAAAAGCCATTTAACAAAGCAGTTCATGCCGGCGCCAGTGGCTCATGCCTGTAATCCATATTGAATGTGACCAAGAAAGACTTCCAGTATCTTCAAAAGATATTCATATATGTTTCATATTTCTTTGGCCAAAGCATTCCCAGCTACCTAAAGGATTTCTTGTCTTGCTTAGAACACATTTTTTTTCTTCCTAATTTACTTTATTGCTGTTTTACAAGCTATATACAGAGGGGTTACCTTTACAAATGTCAGGTAATGAGTACATTTCTTTTCGTATAGTTGTCATCTTGCTCCTTCATTCTCTCCCATTTCCTCCCTCATATCTTCACCCATGAGTTGCATAGCTGACTTTCAACAATGTTCACTGCTGCATGTTTTCACCATTTTCCTCTGATTGTGCCCTCCCTCCTCCCACAGACGTGCACGTGAGTACACCATATATAAGGTACACAATACAGTCATCAGAAAAAGAAAAAAGAAAAGAAAAAAGTCTTTTGTTTCTTTTTTAGTTTTTTTTTAAGAAAATGTATCATAACAACTTCTTGACAATTTCATCTTACCTGATATAAAAACATAAATACCACCATTCACTTAAACTCTAATCTTTCACCTTGATGTTTAAGTATTTTGTGTCTTATAAGCTTTCTTCCAAGTATGCTTTTTATTTTGGGTATCATACTGCATTCAAGCAATAATTACTTCATAAAAAGTAAATACCAATAAATTATGATGGCAAGATACAGTATTGATATGAAGATAGTTTACATTCTGCTATTATCTCAATTAAAGTCTCTTTTCTTAGCTAAATAACATTTTCCTCAAACAATATTGGTAAAATTTTGAATTGCTAATTGTATTACAAACCTGAAATTCTTTATAATGAATATCAAAATCATGATCAGTTAATAAATGACTTTAAATGACATTTTCATTTTAAAATATTTCCAAAATTCTTTCTAAAATATTTTTAAAAGACATGTGGGCTGGGAAGGATTTCAGAAAGTCATAAATGATTGAAAACCCACCTCTCAGCAAGCCCAAATGCATCAGAAAGATTTCCAGCACAGCTAATTATATTCTACCACCTACATCTGAGAAGTATCCATTTTGCCTATTGCCCAGCAGGGACCTATATTATTGCTCTAAGAGCACTAGCATGAAAAAATGCATTAGGTTCGATCTTAAAAATGCCATTCAAATAAAAAATCCTTCAGAAAAGCCCATTATCTCTAGAAAGAAAATATGCAGGTGTTAAAATCTACAGGTGCTGAGAGATACTAATATGATATGTAGCATTCTTCTCTACAGTCAGAAATTGACTCTTTTTTTTCCATTCTAGAGACAGTAACCTAGGAATTTATCTTTACCATTTTGTCAGTTACACGAAAATCTAGATAGAATGTGGACGTTAGAAACATCTGACCTAGCTCTAAAATAATTTATTAGAAAGCAGAAGAATAAAAATAAATGGAAAATACCTAATTTGATCAGGATATACTCAGGAATTTAAAAAGTGTATCTTTAAATTTGTTTTTATTGAGGTCACCAAGAGGTCTTTTGAGTAAGGAAACTTTAGGAATTGTAGAAAATTTATAAATAGATGACCTTAAAAGTAAAGCAATTAATCTGCCATTGTAATTCATCATTACAATTATCATTTACTATTCATTCATTAATCTTCAATATGTGTTGTCAAAGCTAAGAAGGATAGAGATTATGGAAATGAATTTCTGTTTACACTATCCTCTGGAAAATTATGTTTAATATCAAAGCCCTAACTTTTTTACATAAATATTTAAAGAATGTGCATGTATGTCACAGTCTGTGTATGCATGTGTGTCTTTGTGATGGAATAATAGAATTACTCAACTATACACGATCTCTTTAGGGAATACACGGAACCATCATTAAACAATTGCAAAATAGAGATACTTTATATCTTCTACATATTTTTAAAGCTTTTACATTAAAAAGTAGTTATTCTTCTAGCTAGAATAATGAATATTTCTGTCAAGTTAGCATTCATTGTAATTGAAGCTTTGGTATGTTTTATTTCAGTTATTTGTAAAACACATGATTGATTATTTTGAACTGTAATCTCCCCACAGTTTTGCAGTCACAAATTTTAATGTATCTAAAAGGATGAGTTATGGTCAAATCCAGGCCAGTGATTTTCAGATAGATCTATATGCTTATCCCTGAAAATGCCTGTCAAAGTTTAGTTAGTACTGAATATGATTTTTCATTTTATAGACTTGAATTTATAAGTGTGTATTTTTAAATGGAACAGGCCTGAACATGGTACTTTGAGTTTCATTGATAATTTAGCATAAGAATGAAAAAGATTCAATTGAAGAATAAAAATATCCCAGGCAGTTTATGAACATGTAAATAAATGGAATAAGTTTTCACATTATTGAGAACTGCTACCTGAAGACAGTTATAACTTCTACCTTTTTAATTCAGTAAAGTAGGATTAATTTCTACTGGGGATGCTTTAATTTACTATTAGTACGAGTGTAAAAGAAATAAAATAATTATAGATTCTGCTTCTTCAGAGTAGATAAATGACACAAAGGAAATGTCATCTTTTAGACAATATAATAAGTACTTCATAGTGATAATGTGAAACATTTCATTCACATGCATGAAAATGCTTACTGTTGTTTACTGTTTTATAAGATTCATGGGGGAGGACTTAATCACTCGGCATAACATTTTTTTACTTACTAAAATAAAATTTACTAATGAATGCATACAAAAAACATGAACTCTTAGAAAACTGGGACAAGATTAGCCTCAATATATTAGGAGCATTCATTTATAAAATCTACACCCCAAATCATGTGATTGGTGAAAAAGTGAAAGCTTTTTCTTTAAGTTTTGGAACAAGGCAAGAATTCTCATTTCTACCACTAATAGTCAAGAGTTAATATATTTAGATTTTTAGAGGAATCAGTTCCAATGGTCCTTTGTTGGGTTTTCAGATATGAGACTTTTAATGACAGATAATAGGGTACAATATCTTGATTGTTAAGTTGATTGGCTAAACAACAGATAAGTCCATTGAGCTTGGATGGGAAGACATGGTGGACAAATGGTAGCCTAAAGTCATGCTGTTCATTTCTGTGTTGGTTATTGATCTCTACTGATCCTACCAATGTTCACAAAATATTTGACTATGTGCCCATAGAAAAGGGCACAGATAGTCACTGAAACATTTTTCAGTCCCACATGCATATGAAATCATAGGCAGGACTTCCCTACCCAGAAAATCTTTCTTCTAATCTGTGGACTTATGTTCTGGGTTAAAATAAAACTTAAATTTGAAGAAATATTCTGTTACATGTGATGGAAAAATTAAGCATTCATGACATTTTCCATTTTCACACTTACCAAACACAAAGAAGAAACTGAAGTTATGAGAAGAGGGATATGTAGTCACAAATGAAATGATTTTGCTTTGTGTTAAGATGTACACAGGCACTTGGAAGAAACTTTCATATATTCAATATTAAAGTTGACAGACAATATAGTATTCCTCTAAAACACTTTAAAGAAACCAGTTTTGTCATGTGGGTATAAAACCATGTTCTTGGAAAAAATTATTAAAGAGTTAACTTTTCAACCAACCTTGCTTTTGGAAGCAAGTTAGACAATATAATACCTAAATTGTTTAGGTATTTCTTACTCTCTGAAAGTAACCATTCCAAATCAATATGTATCAGTACTTACAGTGGGAGATAAAAATAAGAAACAAAAAGACTCCTTTCTTGGAGAAGAAAACTTGAGGGGGTATAAACTATGAAGGAAAAGGAAGCTGATGTCAGAAGAATTCTGATTTTTCTGTCTTCAGTAAAGGAGACCAGCTTCATGGACTGTCAACTGGCTAAGATCTTCTCCTTATCAATATTGGAAGCTGAGTGTTTCTCTGCATTTCCCTGCATTCTAAAGACTGAAGTTAAACATGGGGCGATAAAAATGAAACCTAAATGCAAACTTTTTACCTGGCCAGCTTCCATTTAAAAATAACAGCAACAACAAAACAAAAAAGAAAACCTGCTGCTTTCCTAAGATCTGGAATTTTGTATAACTTTATTTATGAAGATCAAAGGTCAATTTAGTAGAACAGAAGGTCTAATACTGAAAAGCAATAGAAAATGGCACTTTTAAGCACACAATGTTTGAGAGAGGAAAGCAGGATGGTTGTGCATTTGAGGACAGTCTAAGCAAACAAAGGTAGTAAATTTTGGTTAAAAACTAAAATGAAACCAAAAGGACTGGGATATAACTCAAGTGGTAGAAAGCTTGTGAGCATGCTTAGGGTCCTGTGAACAATAAATAAATATAATGCATAAAATTAGGTAAATAACTACATTCTCAATTTTTGTTTTGAAAGACCATTTATGTGATCTCATTTGAATGTTGGAAGCTTTTCTAAGAAAAAATTATATTATAGAGCATATTTATGTATATAGAAAATGAAAGAAATAGAGAAATCTGCTCAATAAAACAACAAAGTAAGGTCAATATCAAATGTCTTTGCTGAAATTTTCCACAAGACTCAAAATTAATTATCAACATCTATGATAGTACATTATCACTTTGATCAAGAAGAATGAAAGGAAGGGCAACTGAAAGAGGGTTTGATTTGTTTTGGGGGCATTCAATTTTTTGAGTTCTAAGTATGTTTTTGATATGTGGCCCTTGTCGATAGCCTTTGGCAGTATTGACATTTTCACAATGTCAAACCGCCCAATCCAGGAGCATGAGAGGTTCTTCCACTTCCTTAGTTCTGAATTAATTTCCTTTTTCCAGGTCCTCAAAGAAACAACTGCTCCATTGAAAAATAAGCTAAAGACTTAAAGAGAGACTTCTCTGAAAATGAAATAAGAATGGCCAATAGACACATGAAGAAATGTTCAACTTTTTAGCAATAAAAGAAATGTAAATCAAAACAACATGGAGATTCCACCTCACTCCAGTTAAAATGGCTGTAATCAACAAATCTAATAACAACAGATGCTGGAGGGGATGTGGCCAAAAGGGAACCCTATTGCACTGTTGGTGGGAGTGTAAACCTGTTCATCTACTCTGGAAAGCAGTGTGGAGGTTCCTCAAAAGACTACACATAGAGCTCCCCTATGACCCAGCAATCCCACTTCTGGGTATTTACCCAATCACAAATAAGGCAATACTAAAGCTACCAGCACAACTATGTTTATTGCAGCATTATTCACCATAGCTAAGATAGGAAACCAACCCAGATATCCCTCTGTAGATGAATGGATCAAGAAAATGTATATATATATATATATATATATATATATATACATATGTATATATGTCTCTCTATATATGTAAATATGTATATATGCATGTCTATATATGTATATATTTACATATATACACAATGGAATTCTATGCTTCTATCAGGAAGAATGATACTGCCCCATTTGTAATGAAGTGGAAAGACTTGGAAAAAAATCATGTTAAGTTAATTAAGCCAGGCCCGCCCCCCAAAAATAGGTCCCATGGTTTCCCTTATTTGTAATAAATAATATACATTTAGGATAATCTTAGCAGATGAGCATAATACCTCAATAGCTATGTATGTATGATCATATAAGATGATGCTATGTTGAAAAGCGAACTTTACAAGTTTGGTGGTGGGGGCGGGGTGAGGGGGAGATGGGAAGGGATGGGAAGAGGAAACAAAGGAGGAGGCAACAATGCTTGATTAGAAATGTACTCATTATCTTGTCCATGTAATTGTAACCCCTCTGTATGGTATTTTCACAATTAAAAAAGAAAAGAAAAGATAATCATTAAAAAATAAATAAATAAGATGATGTTAAGTAAAATGAACTCCAAGAACTGGACACAGAACTGGTCCAGTAGTTTTCTGGACCATGTTAAGACAGTGCTTCCCTTTTTTAGTTACATACATTCTTAGCCTGTTTATTAAATATCATATTTTAAGTAGCAACACATAGTAGCATAGCAAATACAAAACAGTATCACACTAAATATTTTAAATCAGAATGTATTTTCTTATTTAATTTTTAAATTGGAAATATGACTTGGATTCTTAAACAGACTGTTTACCCATTCCAGAACTATGAAACACATGAATGACTATTTTATAGCCATAGTTCAAAACTTGACACCACCCTACTCCCCTTGTGACCTTAGATAAATCCTTAATTTCTGTGAGCCACACTTTCATCTTCTGCAAGCCTGTAAATGTAATCAGACTTAGCTAAGCGGATAACTTGGAGATAAAACATAAAGAGATTTTTTTAATTCAAAAGATTGTTTCAACATATCTACTTTTCTAACATACTGGTCTTCAATGTGAACATAAGTCCTTGCCTATAAAGATGGAAATTCTAATTCTTCTCACTTTGGAAGTTAGCAATGACTGTAATTGTATAGAAGGAAACATGGTATGACTTCCAAAACCAGTTTCCAAAAAGCTCTTTTGTGCTTGTGGAGTCTGATTGTCCTAAAATGTTCCCTCTGGAGGTAGCGGTTGATATAGCCATACAGACAACGCTGAGAAAGTCTCGCTGCAGAGGCTCCATGGAGGTGTGCCAATGGAAAACACCAACTGAGCCCACTGTACGCCATCAACACTGGCAAACAGCCACTTCTGAGATGTCTTGCCTCTCAGGCTTCTGAATCTCTCTGCACTGTAACTACAGGAAATATTTAAGAACATCCAGAGTAGAGTCACTAAGTAATGCTCACTGAGCAGGTCTTAAATCAAATTTATGATCCACAAAATCATATTGAAAAGAATATGGATGTTTTCTTGCACAATTTCTTAGAGTGACTTACTATGCAACAAAAATACTTGCAATAAATTGGGATAATTTTGTTTGGTGATTACTAAAATGACATTAGCATAAATTTTGTTGGGCAGCTACTAATACTCATGAACTTGTAATAATTATACAAAGGAAAGGAAGCTACTGCATCATACTGGATTGGCCAACTCTATTCCTACTTCCTTGATGGAAGTAAAAGGAAATCAAATCTATAACCATACAGGAATATGTCTTTCCTAAGCCTCTCCACTCTTTTTTCTCTTCTCAAAAAAGTCCTTCCATAAACACTAGTTCTCCATTGCTCAATCTGTGCTGGTAACCATTATGTATTTTCCCCATAAGTGAATTTTCTTCATTTCTAGAACATTCTATTGTATGAAATAGATACCACAGGATATTGTACCATTTAGTTACTGCATCTTATAAAGTAATGGTGTTGGTTTATAATGTTACTTTTAAAAGGTTTGTCATGTTGCTAAATAAAATTATCAGTCTGAATGTCAGGATATTAAAGGTATTTCACGGGATATTACCTACACATTTGTAATTCCATGAAAGCTTTGACTAGTTTCTTCATGAGAATAACTATAATTTCATTTAACTTCCAAAGCCACTGTCAGGATTTTAAATAATTGTTAAGGACATTTTTATGCTAAAAAGAATTAGATTTAAGAGATACTTTCCAAATTGTGAAATTAAATCTATCTAGAGCACTTCAAGTTATGATCATATTAAGAATATTCCTAGTTAATCAATCAATCAATCTCAGCGGTAAAAATGTAGAAACTTATTTGTACCAGAAAGCTATGTCAGTATAATCTGTGCTAGATATTATTTAATTAAACCTCAGTTATCAGATTTTATGCCATCTATTAATTAGTAAGTCAAATTTATTCAGAAGAGAAAGATACACAATAAATAAGGACAAGTATAATAAAGAATAACAAGAAACTGTGCTTCAAAATTTATAGAAATGATCAAGATGATAATGTTTTGAATAGCTACCTAATACTTTATATGTTTTATAACATGCCCTTCATCTTTCTTCTAATTACAAGAAATAAGAGTTATAAACATTTTAAATATGAAGAAATTTTATTGAAAGGTTCAAATAACGTTATTAAAACTGAAAAATTAAAATGGGAAATTTGAAATTCAAAATAAGATTTTCAACTTCCAAATTCAGTGTAATATTATACTTTTGAAATTTATTGTTGAAGAAATAAAGAATACTATGGTAAATAATGCTGCAATAAACATAGTTGTGCTGGTAGCTTTAGTATAGTCTTGTTTGTAAACATTTGGGTAAATGCCCAAAAGTGGGATTGCTGGGTCATAGGGGAGCTCTATGTAAAGTCTTTTGAGGAACCTCCATACTGCTTTCCAAAGTGGTTGAACAAGTTTACATTCCCACCAACAATGAAGTAAGGTTCCCTTCTGTCCACATCCCCTCCAGCACCAACCCAGATGCCCCTCAGTAGATGAATGGATCAAGAAAATGTGGTATATATACACAATGGAATTCTATGCCTCTATCAGAAAGAATGACACTGCCCCATTTGTTAGGAAATGGAAAAACTTGGAAAAAGTTATATTAACTGAAGTAAGCCAGGCCCAAAGAAACATAGGTCCCATGGTTTCCCTTATTTGCAATATCTAGTATATGTATGAGTCAAGCGGAAAAGGTCAGATAATGTGATGTTAGGAAAATGAACCCTTAGATATGTATTTTAATGTTTTTTCTTTCATGCATGTGTTTCTAACTCATTTATAAGATTATTTCTTTGTTGCTTTGTACGTCCCTCCTCCACAGTATAACCCCTGCTTTCACTATATTTGATGTCAGTATAACTTGTGGAGGAGATGGGGAAAAACAAGTCGTTTAAGGATACAGGTGCACATGTTGCAACAATGAGAAGTACAAGTTGTCATGTCCAAAACGAGCTTTACAACGTCGGTGCGGGGGGGGGGGGGGGGGGGGGGAGGAGAGAAGGATTGGGTGGGGGGAGGGGGGAGGCTGGGAAGGGATGTGAAGGGTAAACAAAGGAGGAGGCTGCAATGCTTGGGAAGAAATGTACGCATTATCCTGCCCATGTAATTGTAATCCCTCTGTACAGTATGTTCACAAATAAAATAAAATAAAGTTAAAAAAAAGAAAGAAAGAAAGAATACTAGGAGAAAAGAGTATTATTGTTATTAAGATATTAGATAGAAGCCGGGCGCTGGTGGCTCACGCCTGTAATCCTAGCTACTCAGGAGGCTGAGATCTGAGGATCGGGGTTCAAAGCCAGCCCGGGAAGGAGAGACCGTGAGACTCCTATCTCCAATAAACCACCAGAAAACCGGAAGTGGTGCTGTAGCTCAAGTGGTAGAGCGCTCGCCTTGAGCTGAAGAGTGAGGGACAGCGCCCAGGCCCAGAGTTCAAGCCCCACGACCGACAAAAAAAAAAAAAAAAAAAATATTAGCCAGAGATTTTTAAAATATCATTGGGTAATTTTCACAATAGAAAGTCCATTTTCGGCTGGGAAGGTGGCTCAGTGGTAGAGCGCTTGCCTTACATGCATGAGGTCCTGGGTTTGATTCCTCAGCACCACATAAGCAAAAAGAAAAAAGCCAGAAGTGGTGCTGTGGCTCAAGTGGTAGAACGCTAGCCTTGAGCTGAGAGACAGCGCCCAGGCCCAGAGTTCAGGCCCCACGACCAGACCCCCCCCCAAAAAAAAAAATTAGAAAGTCCATTTTTTAGTTTATCCACTAGAAATAAATTGTTTTAATTTTCTTTATCCTCTGAATAAATCTGAATAAAATTTCTCTTACTTTTTATGATTGAATTTCAAAAAATAAAAGAAGATAAAACACTTGAATATACAGATTATTTAGTAGAGTAAATCCTGATAACTATTAAAAAAAATCTCGAATGTGGTATGGGATAGCCTAGGGTACAGTTCTAAGAATATATGTGTGTGTATGTGTGCGTGTGTGAATGTGTGTGTGTGTGTGTATTACAGCTTGTGGTTAACCACATTTTAATGATAAAACAAAACTGGTATGTAGCTCATTCTCAGTATGTACATATAGAAATAACAATAAAAATAAAGATAATTTTAAGGACAGTACTTTTAGGAATTTTAAGGTAGACAAGAAAACAGAAAAGCAGAAAAAGCAGAAAAATGTATACTGCGTATGTAAAAGTTCAGTTAATAAGAGCTAAGGGCATGAAATAATCATGCCAGAATAATCTTATCCATGAAAATATGCAAAATTGAAATATGAAAGCAATTCCCTACAGTATGAGATATCACACTAAATTTTTATTGTTACAGAAAATTAACACTTTTCAGAATAGACACATGCCACATAAATGGCTACAATTTTCTGTTAACTCAATAATATTTCTTCTTATTACCACAATTCAAAGATTGCATTCACATTTTATAATTTTGTTTTTTCAAATCCAAGTTATAAAATATGTATGTCAAAAGAGTGTACCTATAACCCACTGCCATAAACATTCCATCATGGGGAGG
This sequence comes from Dipodomys merriami, assembly GCF_024711535.1. Taxonomy (NCBI): domain Eukaryota; kingdom Metazoa; phylum Chordata; class Mammalia; order Rodentia; family Heteromyidae; genus Dipodomys; species Dipodomys merriami. Next base: position 106,912,232 of record NW_027203381.1, on the reverse strand, counting down.
AAATGGGGCAGAAAAAGGTGAATTTATGAGAACTCAACAGTCCAATGAGTAAAAGATAAGAGAGATATCTCAAATTGATGAAAACTTTAACACTGACAAAAATCATCTTAATTCTTATTTCTTCTATCTTTATTTTAGTGAATTATTGATTTCATCTTTTCATTCCATCACAACCTTCTTTCTCTCTTTGATTCCAGTGAATTTGTGGCAATGTTTAACCAATTTCTAAAATAGTTGAAAGCATTTTCTGTATGTGTATGTGTGTATGTGTGTTTGTGTGTGTGTGTGTGCGTGTGTACACGCATGCACGTGCACGCATTGGGCAGTCCTGGGAAGGCTGCCTGTCTCTCAGTGTTTCTTTTCTTTCTTTTCTTTTTTTTTCTTAGTCTCCTGAACTTTCTGGCCCCAGCTGGCTTGGAACTGTGATCCTCATATTGCCAACTGCTGAGTAGCTAGTACTATAGGAGTTTGCCACTGATGACCAGTTAGTTGATTTTTGTAAAAAAAAAATGCTGTTTATATTTATTTCTTTATTGCACTGCATTATAGTATATTTATGTACATATATACATACTCTCTTTTATTCGGTTCTATTCTATATATTATATAGCTCAAATTAGTTTTGCTTTAATATATACAGATAGAGTAGAAATTTAAAATATTGTATAGATTGAATGTAAAGATTGAATGTATACCAACAGTCACGGAAACGACAATGAATAATTTTGAAAAACTCTAAGACATTTAATTTATTCAAAACACTTTTAAAATGCTACATCTTGACTCATTTTTGTTCTCTAATGTTATTTTCAGACAGACTTTGTGGTAGAGAAATCATTCCAATTAATTTAACTATTTAATTGACTTTATGGGTAACTCAGTAAGTTTGTGGCTCATGAAATTTTGTATCCTTAAAAACTCAGCTGGTAAACTTATGTAAAAACAAAAGGTATAGAAATAAAAAAAGAGACAAAGTGGGAAAAAGAAAAAAAAGACACAAAAGTATAGAAAAATACAATCACTTGCTTCCATTTCCTGGAGTTCATTTCCATAAACATCACTTTTATCTTGTATGTATGTTTATCTGATTTGGGAAGGGGAAGAGGAAGCAAGAAATGGTAGGACAAAAGGTGAACTAATTCACCAGTGATCCTCCCTAGACACTATGTTGAAAATAAACTATAAATTCTGGGGGAGGGGTTAAAGGGAAGGAGTGGAAATGTTGGGAGAAAATGAGGTGGGTCTAACACTGTTCAAAGAGATACGTATTCAGTACCTCACTTACATAACTGCAACCCCTTTGTTCATCACCTTTATAATAAAAATTGAATAAAACCACGCAACTAGATCACTGTATATTTTGAGTCACTGTTACCTTATCACCTTCAGAAAACATGACGCCATCTATAGCTCTTTTCCAAGTGATTTCTGGAATAGGTTCCCCTTCAGCTTCACAGATGAGTGTGACATGACCATTCTCAGATGTAGTCTCATTTTTAAGTTGTATGATATGAGGCTGTACTGTAGAAAATGTATATATTACTGAATCGGCATTAGAGTACAATGTTCAGCCTTTAAAACCCATAGGGGATATGAAGCCACATTAGTGCAGAATGAAAGGAGTAACTTAGGAGCAGTTGTAGTAACATGCTTTGATTGCTAGAGTACCAAGGGTGTTGCAAAAAGAATGAGAAAAACAGCTTTAGGAAGTTACGTTCCTCCACTCTCATTAGAATAACAAGGTGATGAATTAGAAATCAATTTACAAGAATAATTCCTGTCAACATTTACCAAATTTTAAATCTGCAGTAATTCATTGTGCTCTTAAAAGCACAAAATTACAATTTCCTGCTTTAAACCATATATTTATGAATATATGTGTGTATGTACATCTACATCAAGAATACAATGTACCTGCATCTAACTCTTCCCTCAGTCTTCCTCATGGCTTTCCCACTTGATAAATCAATCTCAATAAGCTTCAATACTACATTCCCACTAAGAACATAAAGTATTTTGTCCATAACATCCTTCTGTACCCTTTCTGTCCCTCATCAATCTCACCACGACTTGTTTTTCATGTCTGTCATTCAATTTTTAGTATACCCTAATTAGAAAAAAGATTCATCATGGATTTCACATACACATGTAAAGTATTGTAAATAGATTGACCCCCTGATTTACTCTTCATTTCCTCTCTCCACTTTCCCCTATTGTTCAACAGCTTTCATTATAAAATGTTAATTCACAGATGCAATTCATTTTCTTATTGTTTATCCTCTATCATTTTCTCCCCATCTAGCTACTCAAATTGTCCCACAAATATCATCCTGTTGTAGATATTTATATGTACAGATCTTGTGTAGGTTTATATATTTATTTATCTTTGCTATCTAGCATCCACATAGGAAAAAAGGCATGACACATTTGGTCTAACAGTGTAGTTTTAACCACTATGCTATAATACTTACCAAAGACTTGGAGGAATGCTTGCTTTTCATCTTCTCCTGCCTTGTTAGTGGCTCTGCAGACATAAGGGCCTGCATCACTGTTGATTATGTTCCTGACGGTGAGTTCTGTGTTGCTTGCCTTCAATAGGTACTTTTCATTTTCTTCAATGAGCCTACCATTCCTAGATAAGAAAAATAAAAATAAAAATAAAAAAGAAATGTTGATTTTTGTAAAGTTGACCACAATCAAGGAGACTTTTTTGTTTATAGGCTAGCCATCAATTAGTTCATGGCCATTTGTATTGAGAGACAATCAAATGTGTATGTGGGTACACATGTATTATTAGTGTCATTTTTGGTGATAATAGGGTTTATTTGAACTCCTCCTAAGTTCTCTAACATGAGCCTCACTTCCAATTCTGTTTGGGTTTTTGTTTTTATTGTGATGGTAAAGGTTTTCAGTTATTATTTTAGATAAGAATCTTGAAATGTTATCTGGGATGATTTAGGACAACAATTCTGCCACCTGTACCTCTTCATAGCTGGCTTGCAGATATGAAGCACCATGACCAGCTCATTTCTTTTTTGAAATGGTATCTTGTTAGCGTGTTTTCCCAGCTGGCCTGTAACTATGATCCTCTTTTCTTTGTCTCCCATTGTAAACAATTGAGTTTTATAATGTCATTTTGATATCTGACCATCAATAGAATTCATAAAATTAATGAAATATTAATACAAACGCACAGGGTATTTCAGTTGAGACAAAAGAAGATGGAACAGAAATCAAGGGAAAAATTATGGAGAATCACTGTCTTTGCTCACGCCTTGATAGACATGTCATTAAGTGTTTTTGGTTTCTTTGTGAAATATCCTTTAATACACAGGCTTGAGTCTTTTATTGTGAAACTTCTGTAAGCAATGAGCTCCTAACTTCCAAGAAGGAATTCTTATTTGGCAGTAAAATGAGGACAGTCACATGCATGAGGCCTTCATCTGATGATACCTCTGCTCTGAAATGAGACAGGAGAGATGCGTAGGATCCCCTTCATCCACATATAGGCCTGGAGGGGTCTTAATATGAAAATGTCCTCCTGTGGAGCCAGGGAAGAGAGGCTGTTTCAAAAACCAGCCTGAAAATGGTGCCATGACTTTGGACATCTAGGCTTCAAAATCATGGAGGCATATATTTCTGGTGTTAAAGCCACACAGTCTTAACTATTTTATGATGGAAACCTAAGGTTATGGAGGCAATGGGCTTCATTGCTATTACTTGGAAACATTACCCCTTTTCATCATGTAATCTGGATCCCACTAGTAATCTCACTGCTTGTTCCACAATCCTTGGTGTTGAAAGGATTTTTTAAAAATATACTAATGATATACATTCACCTAGAGATACATGAAGTATACATGAAGTATAAAGTAATATTTATATCTGTAAATGTCAATATTTTATTCCCCTAATACAGTTATATTGCTTCTAAAATGACTATTTAAGCTTAAAATAAAATTTCATTCTATTTCAACCAGGAGATAAAAACAATGGAACAATGGAAAATGAAAAATGGAAAATATGTACATGGACGTTTAAAAATATTAATTACCATTACATTTTCTTCTGAATGTGGTTTATTCTAACCCTTATATTCTCATTGAAAAGAGAGCAAATTTAAACAAATCTTAAATTTGAAATAAACTTAAGTGGAAAGTAAGTATTGCTGAAAAAAATCATCAGGAAAACATTTTTAGAACAACCAGGTACTGGTGGCTTACACCTGCAATCATAGCTACTCAGGAGGCTAATATCTGAAACCATGGTTCAAAGTCAGCCAGTTAGAAAAGTCCATGAGACTGTTATCTTCAATTAATCACCAAAAACCTAGAAGCAGAATCTTGACTCATGAAAGAAGTAGAGTACTTATCTTGAGCAGAAAAGCTCAGGAACATTGTCCAACCTTAGTTCAAGTTCCAGGACCAGCTGATAGATAGATAGATAGATAGATAGATAGATAGATAGATACATACATACATACATACATACATACATACATACATACATACATACATACATACATACATACATATACATATATACATACATACATAGATTGATTGATAGGCAGACAGATAAATTATTGTGTTTCTTTGGGTTTGGCTTACTTCACTGAATATATTTTTTCCAAGACTTTTCATTAATGAATGGGACAATGCCATTCTTTCTGATGGAAGCACACAATTCCTTTGTGTGTAATACCACATTTTCTTAATCTATTCATCCATTGAGGGGCATCTGGGTTTATTCCATATTTTGGCTATGGTAAACAACGGTGCAACGAACATGATTGTGACAGTAGCATTAGTGTGGGCTGATTTGTGGTCATTTGGGTAAATGCCCAGGAGTGGGATTGCTGGATCATAGGGAAGCTCTTATGCTTGTAGTCTTTTTTATATGTTTTTATTGCAAAAATACTGTACAGAGGGGTTACAATCACATGAGCAAGGTAATGAGTACATTTCTTATCAAGCATTGTTGCCTTCTCCTTTGTTTTTCCCCTACCATCCCTTCCCTTCCATCTCCAAAACTACATTCCCACGTCCTGCCCCCGCAAATACGCCTAAATTATAAAGTTCATTTTTCGACATAGCATCTTGTACATCTTGTTGCAATGGGTCAACTGTATCCCTATTTAAACAATTTGGTTTTTCCCTTCCCCTCCCTAAATTATACCAACATCAAATACAGTGAAAACAGGGGTTATACTGTGAGGGAGGGACATACAAAGCAATAAAAAAAATCTGGTACATTATAAATATGTTAGAAACAATAGCAAGAAAGAAAAACCATGTGTGTTGTTAGGAAATGGAAAGACTTGGAAAAAATTATATTAAGTGAAGTAAGCCAGGCCCTAAGATACATAGGTCCCATGGTTTCCCGTATTTGCAATAACTAGTATATGTCTGAGACAAGCAGAAAAGGTCAGATAAGATCATGTTAAGCGAAATGAGCCCCAACATAAGGGCACAAGTGTTTACAGTCTTTTGAGGAACCTCCATATTGCTTTCCAAAATGGTTGAATAAGTTTACATTCCCATCAACAGTGTAGGAACATTCCTGTCTTTTTCTTTCCCAAAGTATTGAGCCCGAACCTTATTCTGTGAGCATGATTATGATCACAAGCCAGAAGACATTATGATTGAACCTACCTAGACCAGGAGATGGTAGGTTCTGGAGATCCTGAAGCCCTGCAAGATAAAGTCATCTCTTCTCCTCTCTCAGCTGTGGCATTGAAAGACTTCTGAGGCATGGTGATTGCTGGCGGTACTGAAGGATAAATGGACATAGCGTGAACAGATCTGGCATTTCTCTCACAATTTTGATATATCTCTTGTCCATTTTTAAAAATTCTTAAGCTTTAAAATTAGGTAGCTACTTTCCTGTTAAATAGTAAAAGAGTAGTAAAATAACTTTATGAATACTAAAAAATACCCTTCATATCCTTCTTTTGTACAATAGCTGGAACAAAACATTGCAATGCTCTTTCACTATTTAGTATATGAAAATAAACAATGAACCTGGATTTTAGCAAACATATACTTGTATGAAATATATCTCATAAAAAGACAGCACCACACTGACTAAGTCAATACTAGATCTACTTTAGCCATAAATGGATTTCCTATTTGGGAACTCTCAGTTATAGGCAATGCCATAAGCAATCATTCACTGTTTCAAGACAGGGCTTTCAAATTAGGTGTCAAACCATAATGTTCTTTCTGATTAACTACACTTAATTTCTTCAAACAACTATAAAACATTTTATGAAGAGAAACTGCTTAAGCCATAGAGAGTATGAAAATAGATTTTCATGAACAATTCAGCTTCGAAATTAAGCTTCCTCAATTTCTAACTAATTATGTTGTGAAAATTGTATATGCTGCACATTTTGGACATGTTGAAACTGTTACAGAAATGCAACTGCTTCCAATAAACAAGACATTAACATCCATAACAGAATGTAAATTTCAAAGTTAAGCATAAATTGTGATTCAGTGCACTGAATATGACAAAATTCAAAAATTAATTATATTATTATTTTGCGTTTGCATATTCTAAACAACATGGCCAGACAGACACTTAGAAGTATGGTTACAATTACATCTACCTCCAATTGCTTTCAGGTCAGTATTGGTGCCATATTATCCAAAGATAATGGGCATAAGAATTAATATGTTGTGTATTTTAGTAATTAAACACAATAAATCAGTTCCCTGACTTTGAATTTGATATAGGGAGGACGATCTGTCATTCTGTCTTTGAGATAACATAATAATTACTGGCATTAGAAAAGATGGATGTTTGTTTCAGGTATTAACTTGGAATATTAAGTACATTGTCATTTGACTGCTATTTTCCTTCTCATGTAATTATGAAAAAATATAATTTAATGGAAGTGCATTGCTTCACCTTTTTGTTATTTGGAAATGCAGTTGGAAGGATTTTGTAATTATTTTATTGTAACAACAGGATTTTTAACATTAGAATATGGCAATAACGTGAATTGTGTGTGTATATATTATTGTTATTGTAACTGTAAAGGTGATGTACAGAGGAGTTTCAGTTACCTAAGTCAGGTATTGAGTACATTTATTTTTGAACAGTGTCACCTGTTCCCTCGTTTTCTCCAAATTTTTTCCCTCCTAACCTTGCTCCTCTACAAGTTGTCTAGTTTATTTTCAACATAGTGTCTTGTGAGCATCGCGGCTCATCACCCTCATCACGCTCTACCTACGGTTAAGCATTTGTAATGAGAATCACTTCTAAGACAGAGATGAAGTGTTGCAGGTCTTGTTTACGAAATGAAATTTGTTCATCAAAATTTTCTCATCAAAATTGCTCTAGTTTCCTGGTTTTCACTTTGTTGGACTGTGAAATGGTTTTTCTAAGGAATTACACTGAATTCTCCCCTGAAGATACCTTACTTTAGTTAATACTAACACTTGAAAGGTGAGGAGGGGAGGTCAAAGAGAGAGGGTCGATGGATGAAGAGGATGAATATGTGTAGGCAATGCATAGTCTATGAAAATGTTAAACTGAAGTGGATGGGTTGGATTGGGGAGGATGGAGGAGAATGATGAATGTTGTGACATCAATCAAGAATTCATCGTCAGTGGTAACTACTTTAAGGGGTTTGTTACCTCCTGTTTTAGACTGTTTAGTTCAGTAAGCCATATTAGATTATCTTTAATGAATTATGTAGATTTTTTTCTTTTTTATCTCTAAATAGTTATACAGTATAGTTGTCATTTAACAATGCCATTTATGAATACAATTGTGATCAATTTCACATTTGGCTGTATCTGACATATCAAACTTATCCTTTTTCTGGCTGCCAGTTTGGGCATCAAAGATACTACTGATTTCACATTTGGATTATCCTGTGGGTCCCTTTGGGTCCATAAAGGAACCCAATGTTTTCTCACTTTTCATGTGTTCTGTAAGAATTTAATCATTTCCCATCAAACATGTCTCAGAAATGATGATTATAATGCTAACAACGGATACTTATTTAAGTTTCAGATCTTGTAGGTTCATTAGAAGCAGAAACAATTCACTCCTTCAAATTTGTTTCAGATAAAGATAACTCTGTTTTATCACTCCCCAAAGATCCACTTTGACAAGTTATTTGCTAGATAGGTGTAACTAGATACGAAAAATAATTCATGTAGATATTTTATCTATCTGATGATTGCCAAAATTATGACCCTTGTTATTATCCTTTTATTTGTACATCTCAGTCATTTTAACAATTGGACATATAAGATTAAAGTACCTGTACTCCTGACATCTAGTATTGATATTCTCAGTATTTATGCAAAGGAACATAGGTTTTTTTTTCTTTTAGGTCTACATAAGTTCATTTACTCAGGATTCCATGCATTATATATAAATATTGATGATAAAAAAGTGAAATGAGTCAAAAATAGCATTTGCAAGTGTTTTTCCTATTCTTCATGGATGGTATAAAATTAGATTTTTTTAGTTCATTAGTATGAATCCATTACATAAAGAAATTCAAATGGGACATTTATACCCATGCATATAATGTACTTTGTTCAAATACTTCCCTTATGTGTTATTGTTTCTTGACCCTCCTTTTTTGGGGGGGGGGTCGGTCGTGGGGCTTAAACTCTGGGCCTGGGTGCTGTCCCTCAGCTCTTCAGCTCAAAGCTAGCGTTCTACCACTTAAGCCACAGCACTACTTGCGGCTTTTTTTTTTCTTTTTATGTGGTGCTGAGGAATCAAACCCAGGGCTTCATGCATGAGAGGCGAGCACTCTACCATGGAGGCAGCTTCCCAGTTCTTTTGACTCTCCTTTTAAGGAAAAAACATGTTCTTTTAAGAATTTTAGTGGGTTTCATGATCTATTTTATGTACTTCTATAATAGTTATGCTAGGACATTTTCTCCTTCTCCTAACCCACTGATTCCCAAAATATGTACTATACATAATCATTTAATACTTGATTATTATTTTAAGTTATTGTATAGATGTAGACCCTGTATGTTAGTATATTGACATGATGGTTTTCACTTCCATACATGTTTCTGCAAGTGAAAAAAATGATTTTTGAGTGAATAATACTGTTCTCTGTCTTTTAAACTCAATAAACATGTTTTTTGACTTAACCCAGTATTGGTTATCAGGATCTATGGCATTTTTAATTTCTTGAGAAATCTTCATTTTCAATAATGATTAGGATACTTTAAATACTCACTAAATGTGCATGATGGTTTCTTTTCCTATATCTTCATGCCAGCATTTGTTATTTGTTTTCTTGATAACCACCATTCTAAGATTGGTCATATGGAAACTGTGTTGTTTTGATTTACATTTCCTTCATGGCTACAGTGGTGGTGAGCATTTTTTCACATATTTACTAACAAATTATATTCCTTTTTCTGAGAATTTTCTATACAGTTTACTTACCCATTCATAAATTGGAATAATTGTTTTTCCTATTTACATTCTTTAGTTATTTGTGCATAATATATATTAATCCTTTATTAAATAGCTGGAGAAGATTTTCTCCTATTTTGTAAGCTATTCCTTGATTCTGTTCCTTGTTTCTTCTAATATGCTGAAACATTTTAATTTGAGGTAATTTTCCATTCTTGCACTTGTTTTCTAAATTATTAGTATGCCATTCAGTAAGTTGTGTATATACATTTTTTAGTATTTTGCACATAATTTCATACAGTAGTTCCAAAGATTCAGGTTACATTAAAATTTTGAATTTATTTAATATACGACAAAAGATAGGAGTCTGGTTTTAGTGTTTTGCATGAGGACTTTCAGTTACAGAGATAAGTCCATAAAAAGTATTGGGATCGAGCTGAGTTCTGGTGGCTCATGGCTGTAATCCTAGCTACTCAGGAGATTGAAATCCGAACATCACAGTTCAAAGTCAGCCCTGGGAAGGAAAGTCTATGAGACTCTTAGCCCAAATTAACCAACAGAAAATCAGAAGTTGTGCTGTGGTAGATGCTAGCCTTAAGTAAAAGAGTTCAGGGACAGCATTGAGGCCCTGAATTCAAGTCCCATGACCAACTAAAACAGACACACACACACACACACACACACACACACACACACACACACACACACACACACACACACACACACACACACACACACACACACAATCCCCAAAACAAAATACTCTGGAGAGGGTAGGTGAGATGCTCATATCAATGCACACAAGAACATAACAAAACTATCAACAGACATTTTTTCCATTCACAATAAATAACTTGTTTTCAAATGCAACTGACCATGTAACTTGCTCTGGCCAATGGCACAGCAGCAAACACAAGCATAAGCAGTAGCTTAAATTATCTTCAAGGTACCTGAGATACTCACCAGTCCTGAAATTGCATATGTATATGAGATAGGAAACAACTTCCAAACTTCAGATTTTGAAAAATGTTTCATTTTGTAGTCCTATTATATATCTACAAGTATCTTCAGATTAGCTGTAAGTCTACTTGTCCTGACTTAAATATGCCTCAGATGAAGAATTCCTTACTTGAGAAACAAAGTTTCAAGGCAGAAAGAAAGACAAGAAGGAGTTGGATGGGAAGAATAGTGGAGTAACATTGATCAAGATGTATTATACCCATATATTTTAGGTTGAAATGAATTCTCGTTAACTAAAGATCATAAAATGGATTTTAAGAAGAAGATGAGAAGGTGAAGAAACATTCCATGTACTTGTTGAAGGTAATTTCAACTACTGCAGTATATTATGCTTTCTCCTATGCCATTGGTCAGAGCACGTCACTTGGTCAATTGCATTGGAAGACAGCATGCTCTCATTTGGAAGCTTCATAATAACACACGCCAATGAGAAATTCTGTTGAAATACTTCCCCATGGAAGGGAAAGAGTTGTCAGTGAAAAACTGTACATAGTGTTAGGTTTTTAAAAAGAGGTAGGCCGAGTAAGAACAGCACCAGCACGCACGTGGTATTCAGGTAAGGGGTTTATTCAGTAGACCTGCTGGGACCAGGCAGGGTTGGCACTCCACGTGGCTGGGAAAGGCCTGGGAATGAGAGAGAGCTGGGAAGAGAGGAGAGAGAGAGAGAAAAGAGCCAGAAAAGAGCAGAGAGAGGGGTAAGAACAGTAGCACTCACGTGGTATTCAGGTAAGGGGTAGACCTGCTGGGACCAGGCAAGGTTGGCACTCCACGTGGCTGGGAAAGAGAGAGAGCAAGAGAGCAAGAAAAGAGCAGCAAGAGCTAGAAACGAACAGAGAGAGAAAAAAGGGGGCAGCAAGAGAGCAAGAGAAGAGCAGCAAGAGCTAGAAACGAACAGAGAGAGAAAAAAGGGGGCAGCAAGAGAGCAAGAGAAGAGCAGCAAGAGCTAGAAACGAACAGAGAGAGAAAAAAGGGAGAGTCTGGGCCTGGGCTAGCCCTTATGTAGGGTATGGGTGGGGAAAGGTGTGGCCACATCAAATTCAGATGTGACCTCAGGGGATGCAGATGTGACCTCTTCCAGGTGTCCCAGTTGCCTAGGTAACGCAGGTACTGGGTGGAGACTTTGCTGCGAGGAGTGTGGAGTCTGCTCGCCATCCAGGAGCGGACCTTACACATAGTTTGTGATGTAGGTTAAGAAATTCATAAAGGGATTTTGAACAGAATAAATTATTTAGAATGCAGTGCTGCTGGTACTTCAGAGGAAACTAGCAAGATGGTTTTCAAATAAACATTGAAATAAAGGGCATGTTTACAAAGAATAAACATGAAAATAGAGAAAATCAAGGTTTAAAGAAACAAGATTTAATAAAGAAGCAAAGCATATGAAGAGAGAGTTAGTTTTAGTATTTTGTTGGGATTTTTGTGAACTTGTGGGGAAAAGGGACTGAAAGGCAAGGAGAAAGGCTTGTATAAGATAGCAGTACTCAAGACTGGGCTTGGAATATTAAGGGAGAGGAAAGACATGGAACAAGCATCAAAATTTAAACTGAGACAGACAATAATGTTTTAAAGTTGTACTTGCATTACAGTCTCAAAATTTTCAATGAAAAATCTTCATGAGATTTTATCCGAGAAGCATTCTAAGGGAAACTTGTGCGAGAATCTTAGTATTTACTAGAAACCAATGCACAGAAAAGAAGTCAGCAAGACTGGAATAGAATGATTTTTTTCCTGGTTGAAGTCAAAGCAAATTCTAAGAGAAAAATCATAGCTGTCTAGGGTGCATAGCCAAAGCATTCCCATGACAAGCCATCCTCCATTTTGTGCACAGTTAATTTTTTTTCTTTTTTCTTTTTCTTTTTTGTCAGTAATGGGGCTTGAACTCTGGGCCTGAGTGCTGTCCCTGAGCTCCTCAGCTCCAAGAAAGTGTTCGACCACTTGAGCCAGAGTGCCACACTTCCAACACACTGTTATTTTGAAAAAAAAAGACATTCTTGGTATCTGAAGGTATGAGAGTGTGTGAGCTTAAGCAGAAAATGTAGCTAATTAGCATTGTCTTAAATACTGAATGTCAGGTTAGGATCTGTGGATTAATCTCTTGGAGAAAAGTTTGGATGACATACTGACTGATACACTGGTAAAAGTGTGCATTAACTACATGATATTTTCAGTGGCATAGAATAGGAAGTTCCAGTATTTATCTTTCTTGTAAATTATAGGTTAATATAAAAACATAGAACCAAATATTCTGGTTTGAATGCAAACCATGCTGGATTTGAAGATTCCGGCTTTGTTATTCAGACCCAAGTGCACCTTCCATCAAAATCATTAATACAAACCCCTACAGATTAAATTCAGAAATTGATTAGGATATGAAATGAATGTAATAAATAATTATGAAAACAAAAACGATGACTGCAGATGACTATGAATGAGGATGAATATGGTCAAAGAAGTTCATTTGCATGTATGACAATAGAACAATGAAACTAGCTGCAAATGTTTTAAGTGAGAATGGAGTAAAAGAGAGAGATGGCAGGGGTTAAGTTTGACCTGGTATTTTGTGTGCATGTTTGTAATGTCACAATGAAACACTCAAGTAAATTTGCTTAATACTAATAAAAATAGAAATTATATCAGAAGAGATCATGAAGAACCATAATATTATGCTTTTCAAATGACATTTTCATTTAAGTATATTTGAATTATTATTCACTGTAAAATATATATGATTACTTATGCATGTTTATGCAATAACATAAATGGCAAAAGTACATACATACCTAATACTGGTGCTTATATATTTAGCAATTTTTAAACAGCTTTGTACCTATTCATGGTATTGTAATCCATATGCTTGTAAGAGAATACTTGGTGCAAAAACTTGACCATGATGAATTTTAATTATATGTTTCTATAAGTATGTTATAAAACAAAGCATGGAGAACAGCTCGATTATTAATAAAATAGTTACTGTATATTGCCTTTGATTAATGTAAAATAATAAAATAATAAAGATATGGGTTATATACAGTTTGATGTATCAGTTTATTGATAGACATACATATGAACCCAAATGTAGAGGAATTAATATTTAAACATGTCCTCTGTGTACTGAAATCTCTCCTCATGAAAGTCAAATCATCCAACAACTAAGAAAAACATAACTGCCAGACTCTAAAGTGCCAAAAGGGCTTCTGCAGCCTAGATCTTCATGAAGTCTGTGACTTCTACAAGGCTGAAACATAGGTCTCCATGGCAAGGTAATAAGCCAATTACAAAGTCCTCTTGTGCCCAGAAAGAACTCTGTGACTGTGTCTTACATTCAATATGAAGCACCAAAGTATTAAATGGTTGTAGGTTTTAGTGTAGAAGAAAAAAGAACTGAGATTGAGATTAAAGATCACAGCTGGAAGAAGTTCAGGAAGAAAACTCAGAGTCACATTACTGTCCTGGGAAAACATGGTACCAGAGACAAGAAACTCTTTAAGAGAACTTGAAGGGAAACCCTGGGAGCTTCCTCTTAGCAGATTTGTAGAACAATAGAGACACAATATGGCTTTATGAATTCCTCTTTGAGACTCACAGAATGTTTTCCTTTCAAACTAAGGAATATAGTAGGAGAAACAAGTTTGAAGATAGAGATACCATCATAATCTATAAACTTAATCACTAATATCCACTGATACTTGCAATAATTCTATTATTGCAAAAAAATGCAGATGATGGGGGGAGGATGGGAAGGGAAACAAAGGAGGAGGCTACAATGCTTGATAAGAAATGTACTCATTGGGGTGTGGGGGGAGGATGGGAAGGGATGGGAAGGGGAAACAAAGGAGGAGGCTACAATGCTATATAAGAAATGTACTCATTATCTTGCCCATGTAATTGTAACCCCTCTGTACAGAAATAACAAGAAATAAATAAAAAATTAAAAAAAAGAAATGTACTCATTATCTTGCCCATGTAATTGCAACCCGTCTGTACAGTATTTTCACAATAAAAAATAAAAATATAAATATAAAACATAAAAAATAAAGAAAAAATGCAGATGATGACACAGTAGTTTATAGACTCAGTAATTCATGGAATTTAAAATATAAGTCTGAAATGAAATTTTACTGTTTCATTTGGCATTCTTTCAACAACTGTAAACATAACAAAAGGCAATTTGTGTACCTACTCTTTGAAAAGTGATGTCAGAATGGGCACATCAAATAAGACTTCATATCCTGCCCCTGTTGCTGTTTTACCTTTTAACTTAAACCATGAGAGAACTGGGAAGATTTCTTTTACACTTTGATATTTATTAGGGAACTACTGAGTGTTGATTTGAATACACACATTGTTAAAATGAACAGAATACTCACCAATCTTTTGATCCTTACCATTAACAATGACAATGATGTCACGAAAGTCAATCTCCCCCCTAGCTTCCACTCTCCCTTCACATCTGTATATACCTTCATCACTTTTATTGATGTTGAGAATCTGCAGGTTATTGTTTGCTAGCATAGCAAACCGATCTGGAAAACAAGCACAAGGGAGAAAATTATAGCAGTAATTGAATGCTAAGTCCCGTGTGCTCTAGAATGAGAAGAGTAGAAATATGACACTTGTCTGACACTATCAAAGTTTTCATCAACAAAAAAATTCAAATTTGAAAGTAAAATGTAATTTCATGACTTCAAGTTTTCCACTCTACCCTGCCTTGTTATGATATAAACATATTTTTTCTAAAATACATTCAAGACTTTATATCCACATGAAATGGTTAGGCTATTATTTTTCCCTAGTGCTTTTCCTGTAGAAATGACACAGAAAAGAACACCGCAGGCCGATTAGCTATCATTGACCTGAAAACTTCTGATTTCAAACATGTCGCAGCTTGACTATGGAAAAAGGTTGAAAAATTGATTGAACATTTTGTCTTGACAGTAATTAAACTAACCATTTTTCATACACTTAGGAGGCCAGATAATATCATGAGGTTCAAGTTACATAATATATGTAAAAATGTTTAAAATTTGAATTTATTTTTTGTTTCAGGCAAAAAAAATCTTTTGAAACAAATAGATTTGGCCAATCATCTATATCAAGGTTCTATTTTTGTGTCGGTGCACCATGCATTTATATAAAAACATAAAATAGTTTGGGGACTGAATCAACTGAAAACCTAAACTAATATTCTATCTGAGAAGCCTGTGGTTCATATCTACTTTGTATGCTTTGTCAAGTCTTTTCTCATTTATGATTATTGCATGATTTTTACAGTGTTAATTTTTCTTCATTAGGGAAGAAAAAATTGTTTCTATCTAGTTCTATTTTGTAATATCCAGGCAATGTCTTACATTATCTTTTTCAATATAACTATAAAAATAATTAACCTTATACAATGGCTGAGTATGGCAGTTAAGATACCTTGATTAGTGGGAGCAACACAGGTTTTGTTCAGTCAGGATTTCTATGTCAAGCATCATTTGCATTGTTTAAAGGAACTAACTGCTTAGGATATTTATAGTCCAGAGTTTAATTTTATAACTTGTCCCATATTTATTTGCATATCTTCTATCTACTGGTTGAGAGTCTAGGGAAATCTTAATAGGTCATTCATTTGGAATTTTACCTATTTGACCCTGCCTACAGCCTAGATTATGGCTGTTTGTTTTTGAGATGAAGTGTCAAGGAATTCTCTGTCTAGATCGACTTTGCACTCAATCCTCAGGGTTTATCCTTCTGCTTGGCTGGGATAATAAGGCATGGCTTTTTGGAGATCAACTGCCTACAATATACTTATTTAGTTAAGTTATTTTAAGGTTTTATTGTTTGTTTGTTTCTCATTCTGTATCTAATCCTTTGTTCGTATCATCTCTTCATGTGGCAATCAATATCTATATTATGATGACTCCTACGATTTATTTGAACCAGCCTATTTCTATGTGTTCCATCTGTTTTATGAGTTTTATATGGATTTACTTACAGTAATTTTAAGTATTTAATCTCTTAAATTAAAGTTTGACTTTAGTATTTTCACTTGCATTTCCATAGTCTGACTTCATGTCTTTGCAGTGATTTTCTCTGGACCTAGAGTCTCAAGGCAAATACTTGTTGTTTTGTGTTTAAAGATTAATACAAAATCATCACTGACATCTCATCTCCCACTGTCTGTGACACCAACTAAATCTTCTATGCTTTCCTTTCTGTCATAACTTCATCTAAAGTCCTCTACTCTCAGCAATTATTTTCACAGGATCTTAACTATTCTCACTATTAGCGTTTTGTCTTGAATCTCATCCAAGTCATTCTCTTCACTGAAACACTAATATGCTGCTTTAAATATATATTATGCCATGTCACCGCCTTTATTAAACCAGTCAGTGATGTCTGTGCTGGAGAAACTCCAAATTCCTTAGCAGAGATGTCAAAGCCATGTTGAATGAATAGCCAGAGCGTTCCTCCTTAGTTTTCCTTATTATAATTCCTTGAGTAATCAATCCTATACTTCTGTATTAGTGTCATAATTCAAGTAGTAAATACTCAAAATCTGGAGCAATAACAAACATAGATTCCTGTGTGTTTATTCAGGCTATCATTTGCCTTTGGGCCATTTCACCTGGTGAATTCTCATTAGGGAGAGTCTTCTTCTCCCTCAGCTGGCTAATGCCTGTTCATATGTAAAGAAGCTGTTTTTCCACCTGACAGGTATCTTTCCCAAGTCCTTCATTCCAGGCTGGTTAGGTCTTTTATTTTCATATAACATTACTGCAATTTCCTGACTGTACATTCTATGAAGCTTGTTTTCCACTGATACTTACCTATTTATCTGTCACTTTAGGCTATTAGTATGTTGAAGGCAATGAATTTTGTTTATCTTAAGTGTAAATCAACAACATCTAGAATTCCAGAGGACTAAGTACTAAGTATTAAATGTATCCATGAATAATTATGAAAAATAGTATATATAAATGGAGAAAAATAAGTTTGTCTATATTTTAATATAGAAAATATGTCAATTAAATATTAAGCAAAGCATTTACAAAGTATATATATATATGTATGTATATATATATATATATATATATATATATATAGAGAGAGAGAGAGAGAGAGAGAGAGAGAGAGAGCATTTCTGCATTTTGGTCCATCAAGGTGACTCTAAAAGTCTCAATATTGTGGGGAAAATGTTACCTTTTCTTCCTACACTTGTGGTTTAGGTCAAACATAGATTTCCTTTCAATGGGTAACATGGAGAAATTCTATCTAAACTATTCTGTAGCTATTTTAATTGTGGATAGCTATTATCCATTGTTCGCTACCAAAAACATAACTATTATGATACAGATTTCCAATCCTTCCTTATCTGCTTAGAACACTGAACGTTAATTCAGTAGCAGAAAGTTTCTTAGATCCTCTACATTGTTATAAATCTCTACATTGAACTTTAACTCAGCAGCAGAAAGTTGTAGATCCTCTACATTATTATACACCTCTACACAAACTTTCAGAGCTTATGAACTTTAAATGATTCCATTGGCTGATAGAAGAAATTATATGAGGTAAGTCACATAAAATATTCATACTTGTAAGTCCAGTTTAAATATACAAATGGTTTGCTAATGAAGAATGAGACATGTTCTTACAACATTACAAACCTAGAATAGTTTAAACTTCCTCACAATTCTATTGAATCCTTATATAATACGGAAAAAATCATTTTCACCACATTTTTCCAGCCATCCAACTTGCAATTATGTTTCATATAACCACTTCATCATTACATTCTACTTTGATAAAACTTATTCTCAATATTAAAAAAAATCTTGATATGAATGAATAAAGCAAATGAAACTTTTCACTATAAATGAATTTGTTCAGAATGTAAAACCAAGCCAAATAGTTTATTTACTTCAAAGATATCTATACATGGTTACTCTGTTATCTGTAATTTAAAGCCTGGGATTGAAATTGATCCATGGTTTACAGATGGATAATTATTTAACAGCATAGCAGTTCAAAAATATCCATTAATGATTCAGGGACATGGAAAGAACTGGAAACAAATGCAAATTAAAATAACATCACTTCTGCATGTGATGCTTGGGGAGAAATGCCTAAATTAAATCACAAAAACATCACTATTATTCATTTCTATAAGTCTTAGTTGAGGATGTCTATTCTACACATCCTTTAATTCTTGAAATAAAGTATATGTGAAGCTTGATATTATAATATCTTTAAAAGTTTAGATATGATCTTGTAACTCTTATAACTCAACTGCCATATATTATTGAACAGAACAAGTCTGAAAATATATCACACAATTTACTCAAATAAATTCTGTAAGAAACTATGAATCAGTTACACTAAATGAGGAAGTGGGAAATTAAATATTAGTTCTCATTAACTTATGAGAGAAGCAATGAGAGTTTGACAATTATTAATACTCATTGAATATGCCAAGCTAAGAAAATTATCTTAAAATTTAAAAAAAGACTATTGAATATAATCATGGTATATTATATCTATATTTAAAAGAGAATCTCTTTACTATTTATCCTATATGCTATAGAAATTTCTGCTCTTGGAAATACAAAATGGAATCATTTAGATTGAAAAACACTTTAAAAGATTCAATTATTCTGTACTTCCCTGCAATGCAGGTGCATTGAAAGTATTCTAAATTGAAAATGCTCCCTGTGCACAATGAGAAAGGACCATAATGTCAGCAAATTATGTTTTTAGTTTCTGATATCATAGTATTCTGAGATTTTAGCTCTGTCTGGATCAAAACCATACAGATGAATCAAGTAAATGTTTTATATTTTAGCCTTTTCTCTGTAGACATCTAACCATAATATTTAGAATACACAGTTATTTTTGAAAGGACAGTCCAGAATATTAAATAGGATTCATACAGATACTATCTTATGTTTACCAATAGTGAGCTTTTGAACTCATGTTTGAATGACAGTATTTAGAATCTGTGAGCACCGGTTTACACTCCTTTACTTACTTAATATTGAAAAAAAGGTTCATAATCTTTCCTTAAATATTGCTGGGCGCCATTGGCTGAGGCCTGTACTCTACCAACTCAGGAAGCTGGGATCTGAGGATCACAGTTGGAAGCCAGCACAGGCAGAAAAATCCCTGTGAGACTCTTATCTCCAATTAACCACTCAAAAAGTAAAATTGGTGCTGTAGCTCCAGTGGTATCATGCTAGTCTAGAGCAAAAAGAGGCTCAGGGAAGTGCTCAGTGCCCCACAATCAACAATAAATAAATAAGCAAATACATAAATAAATGGCATGTAAGCCAGTTCTTTTTTTAATATACAGATAAAAGCTACTGGCAATACTGTATACTAAAGTACTGGCTAAACTACTATGCTAATCTATGCTAAACAACTATGGCTATGCTATGGTATTTTACAAAAACTATAGTAAAGGTATAGAATTAGTCCTGAAGTCAATCAATTACCAAACTTTAACACACTAAGTTCTTAAAGTAATTCTTGACTTTAGGGTGGAACACAGCATTTTTCTTCCATGTTTTATTTGTGAGAGAGTCTCAGGCCTGCCAACGTAAAAGGAGGAACGAGCGACCTATATTGCCTCAACTGTTAGAATTCTGGGATTATCTCTGCATGCAATATCATCCACCGAGCTCTACATTTTCTTTTGTAAGATACACTAATAAAGTAATACGTTTTAGAACATATAACTTAAGAGAGTTACCAAAATACTAACTGTCGGAAATGGCGGTGAGTTCCTCATTATGATACAACCAGCTAACAGCTGGTGCCGGTGAACTGCTAACTCTGCAGACGACTTCAGCATCCTCTCCTTGCTTGAATTCTTGAGGAGAGATAACTTCTTTGAATGTGAGCTTTTCTGCATTGAGAAAATTTTTAAAAAGGATATAAAAGAATTATCTTTTTGTTTTCTCAGTAAGATACCGCAGATTCGACAATTATCCCTGCTATGGTAATTAGGTAAACCTCTATCTCTTAAAAACTCAATAATAACATTCCTTCTCACTGAGAATCACCTGCAGAGTCCTTTCAGTGGGGCAGGATGTCATACCTGAGCTGGAGTCAACACCAAAACTGTTTTTTGGGGGGCTTGAACTCTGGTTCTGGGAGCTGTCCCTCAGCTATTCAGCTCAAGGCTAGCACTCTACCACTTAAGCCTCAGCACCACTTCCGGCTTTTTTCTTTTTCTTTTTTCTGCTTATGTGGTGCTGAGTAATCGAACCCAGGCCCTCATGCATGTAAGGCAAGCGCTCTACCACTGAGACACCTTCCCAGCCCCAAAACTCTTACTCTAGTGTTTCTTCCTCCTTTTCCTGCAACAGGAACATAGAATGTCTTCCTTCCATTTCCTTGAAGATTCCCCATTTTTACCAGTCTGGGACATCTGCAATCGCTTAACTTCATTTAGATTTCTACCAAATGTTTCAGGCAAAAGAGCTATATGTCTCTCCACTTCAATGTTCCCTATTTGTCTCTGTCTATACCTTCTTCTATAAAATTTTTAATATATATTTTATTGTAAAGATACTGTACAGAGGAGTTACAGTTAAATGAGTAGGGTAATGAGTGCATTTCTTATTGAGTATTGTTAACCGCTCCTTTGTTTTAATAAAGGAGGGGGTAACAATGTTCTATAACATTTTTTAGCATGGATATATGACACCTATTCATTGCTCATGGATTTTTATTTATTGTCTATAATTAGAATAGGGCTTGAACAATTAAGTAGATGGACAGGATTCTCTATATTTGCTGGGGACACCAAAGCAATGCAATATTTTCGAAATGTAAATATTGGCCTTACCAAATGAAACTCGAGAATATTCTCTTTGCATCATTTTAACAAAGGTATTTTATTTTTTTTACAAATGCAGTTATTGCATGAAGGTCTAAATCAATTTTTGTAATCTGTGAAATATGTATAATATGTATAGTGGTATAATTTAGTTACATAGTTAACGAAGAAAACAAAAAAAATATTCTTGTGGTATTCCACCAAAAGAATTGGTAATTCTGTGTGTTTATAGTTAACTGTGATCTAGTATCTATTCTAGGATTCGTTGAGGCAAGGTACAGAGTTCATTCTTTCCATTTTTATTTTATTTTATTTTATTATCGGTCGTAGGGCTTGAACTCTGGGCCTGGGCACTGTCCCTCAGCTCTTCAGCTCAAGGCTAGTGCACTACCACTTGAGCCACAGTGCTACTTCGGCTTTTTCTGCTCTTGTGGTGCTGAGAAATCGAACCCAAGGCTTCATATGTGCAAGGTAAACACTCTACCACTGAGCCACCTTCCAGGACCTCCATTTTTATTTTTAAACACATTAAATTTTGCCTGAACTCATTGTAAAGATGTACAATTGTGGCAAAGTCAGAAAAAAATGCAAGACTTACGGTAAATTTCCAAAACTACTGTTGCTTCTTGTGTCTGTCCTTTGGCATCAGTTGCTTGACAACGATATATCCCTGCATCTTCTATGTTAGCATTGTAGATGATCAATCGTGACCTGAGGCTTTCCTTCTGCAACATGACCCTCTGTGTTGAGACGATTTTCTCGCCTTGGGGATTATACCAATCTATACTCTCAGGTTCACCAATTGCTGTAAACAGCCATGGGAAAGAAATGTTTTAAAATGTGTTTTAGGAGATTCTTTTGGCAGTGACATTTATTATAATGTGACAATTTTAATTATTTAGACATGAATGTAAATAGAAGACTGGTAATCTGAAAATTATACAAAATTTAAAGTAAACACAAATGTTAACACAAATGTTCTTCTTTGTTTAATCTACATTTAGGACTCAATCAAGTCGAAGTAAGTAAATGAGAGAATAAAATCCTTAAGAAATTTCCTAGTGTTTAAACTGTAAGAATTACAAATTATTTTTAGTAATCTATGGATTATCATTACACTTTAGAAGCAAAACTCCCAGCTTAGATATTAACTCAAGCTGATATGCACATAGAAACATAGACACTTAATATGATTGCACATGTTCAAGCTCTTGAGTTAAGAGAACATATTTTTTTTCTTGATAAAGCAAAACTTCCAAAACTTTAAGGATTTAAAATAAAAAATACTTTGGTCTTAGATAATATTGACTTTTGTGTTAATTTCCCAAGTGGTTAAAATATATATATATATATATATATGTATATATATGGTCAATTACCATTTTTAAATGAAGTCCTAATGTCTTTTCCCAATGGAAATGAGTGCTGTTATCATTTTAAACAAAAATTATTAACTATTTAATCACATGGTAATTGGAATATATTGAAATGATACTTAACCTGCTGGGCAATTACAGCCAAATCAAATATTTATTTAAGTTCCCAATTCAGTGTCTAGGTTATTAAGCACTTCATAAAAGCCAAAGCTCCTGTTTATGATTTTAGTAACTAAAGGAAATATTTTATCTAATTAATCCTATATTAATTTGTGGCACCAAGATAAAATATTAGCACAAATATTTTAAAAGAATAGTATATAAAGTCAACTCTATCAGCAGAACTCTCTGAATGAAGTTGTTATTTTTATTATTTCATTTTCTACTTTTGATATCAAATTAGCATATTAAAGCAAATATAAAAGGAAAGTTTGGACAGGATTCTTTGGGGGGGGGTTATTTTGTCTATCATGGTGCTTGAATTCAGGACATGGGTGATGTACCTGAGCTCTTCTGTTCAAGGCTAGCATTCTTCCACTCTGAGGCACAGCACCACTTCTGGTTTTATGGGGGTTAATTTTACAGAAGAGTCCCAGTGACTTTTTTGCCCTATCTAACTTTGAACTGTGATCTTCAGATCTCAGTCTCCTGAGTAGCAAGAATTACAGGCAAAAACCACTGGCACACTGTTAAGATAGAATGTTTGATAGATATTATTTATGTCATCTATGGGTTTTAGAAAAAAGTCCCCAAACCACAATACTGACCAGATAATGTGCTTAAGGACTGGGCATTTTGTTTTTAATTAATCCTTCTGTAGAAAAGATGATAACATAAAAATTTGCTTAAACTTCATCTTAATTTTAAACTAATCTCATCTTCACCTATAAATTAAATAGGATATTCTAGGAAATATTTAGGTTATTTTACAATGTGATTATAGCATAAAACCCTATTATTATGGTGAGTTTATTCTCCATCTTCATAGAAATAATTCCCTTTTAAGTCACTAATAAATAATAATTTCCATCTGTATTTTTACACTTATAATACTGGACTTTGGGGAGATTGTTATCATTATTTTTTTAATTAAATATTGCTGGAAAAGTCAGTTTGCTTTAAATGGCGCATTCTGATTTTGATCACCAATTATGTATATCACCCAGTGTAAATATTACACACATTTATTCTATTTAAAATAAATATTTAAGGTATCTAAAACTTTCAAATATTATGTACACTGTCATTGTAGAAAAATATATGTAAACATTCTCATTTGTATCATTTACCACATTAATACTTTTAAATTCTTATTTTGCAGCTATAATAAATATAAATAAGATCACTTCTTTGACTGTTTTTATTAAATATTTTATATAAAAAGAAAGAAAAGATGTAGTTTGGTTTCTTATTAAGAAATTCAGTAAACTGAATCATTTTTTATTGTGAATTTATATATGTTATGATATAGTGATAGGACTGAACTTAAAAAAAATAGTTCCTTCTATTCTCATAATATATGTTATATATTTTGTTATTTGTCCTTACATAAGAAAACTAAATATGTATGCACGTATTTGTTTCATTGGTGATAAAAATGAATGAAAATTAGTAACCTACACTGGGTGTGTTGATACATACTTGTAATCTCAGTATGAGGGAAGATGATGTGTGCTGATGCCCTAGCTGCATAGTGATTTCTATTCTAGCCTCAGCTAAGGAGTGAGACTTTGTTTAAAGAAGCACAAAACAATCAGCCCCCTACCAAAGAAAACAGTTTATCTACATTCTTCTGACAAAATACACTATATTTGGCAAATCATTTTTGTAAGTTTTCATTTCACCACATAGAAATCCTGTGCTAACGATGTATTCATTCAGATCTTTAATGGTAGGATATATGAAGGATCATATACTACTGGTTTTTGCCATGAGATATGATGTTTACATCAATACTCCAAATACTGTTTAGAACTAGGTTGGTAAAACAAATTTCTACTTTTAGTTATTTCATAAAAATTTAAATTACTTATGTAATTCTGAAGCATTTTTTTCTTTTCCTTTCTTTGTGTGGTATGTGTATGGTGTGTATCTGTGTGTGTGTGTGTGTGTGTGTGTGTGTGTGTGTGTGTGTTATTCTTTTTTAAACCAAGAGTTTATGCAAGACAGGCAAGGACACAGCTATTGAGTTAATTCCTCAGCCTTAAAATTGACTTTCACAATGCACTTTATGTCAAGGACACTTGTTGGAATCAGCTCTAGAATTGCTTTATTGTAATCAGAAATTAAAACAATACATTCATAGCAATTTTACCATGACATGAAGGCCCTTGGATATTTTATACATAAAAGCTTATTTTCATAAATGAGATTAAGATTAATCTCAATAGATATAAATGTGTTCATTGAAATGTCTATATTGTAGCAAAGTAGATGTTAAGGTACAAGTTTCATACAGGTCTTCTGCAGAAATTATGAAACTTGGTTATTAAACTAAATTTGGCTGAGATAATTTATTACATGGATCATATGTATAATACATTTGAGTAGAAGTCAAGAAAATAATAAAAAGTTTTCTTGACTGAGTAAATATCTAATATTTAAGTGAATATTTGCCTCTCAAAAGGGTAGAATTTTTTGCCCTATACTTTTCAGTCACATAACTATAATTTCATGTACCATATGTAATTCATTCATTTCTTATTTACAAAGACAGTTGTTACAATCATTATACAATCATTATGTTGATTCCAATATCTTTGTTTAGATAGAAATAATATTTAAGTTAATTTCAATTTCTTAATGCAAAAATCATAGTTTATAATAAGTGATTTAAATAAATGATTTAGCTTTAGCAGTCAAATTATAACAAAATGTTATAACACTCAATGTTTACTATGCAGAAAGTGGCTATTAAAATTTAATATAAGTATAACGTAAAAAGATGCTATTCTTAGAGAATTAAATTTTCAACTACCCTTATTCAATCAATAAACTTCATCCAATGATAAACACAAAACATGGTACCTGAAAATATATGAAGAAATACGCACCTGTACATGTGAAGAATTTAGATTCTCCCACACTAAGCTCTACTTTGCTAAGTGAAATTGTCACTTGGAGAAGAGCTGAAAAAAATATTTGGGTACAAATTAATTGTGATTGTAAATGAATGTTAAGAAAAAAAATATGTAGGCCAACTTTTGCAAATAGCAATACTATCCTTTAAATTTTCACTCCCCATAATGGCAAAATATATTTTTCTACAATATAAGCAAATATCATACTTGGTAAAATATTACATTTTTCATTACATGCTAAACAACATTTGTCTAAATTATTATTTTTTTAATTCTGTTAGGTGCAAAGAAGGATGACATACTCAGAAAACAGCCCCTCATTTACAGGCTAGGTCTTGTATGTATAATCAAAATACCTAAATATAATTCTTGCTGAACAGTTGTAACTTTAATGAAAGAGTAAATCCTATTCTGTCTCTCTAATAATTAAAATATATCTGTTAGATAACTACAATTTAGTTATACAATAAAATATTTCTGTGTAATATAGGCACACACAAAGGAAAGGGGAATGAGTACAGACATTCACGAGATAAATAAATCTTGTCGAAGACTCCAGATAATGGTAATAAAACAGAGGGGAAGCTCACTGCCCTACAAGTTTTCTGTTCTATTTATTGCTAAAGCAACTGGCTACGGTAGTTTCCATACTTAATGATAGGCATAGCTTTGATGATATTACAGAAAAGATAATGTAATCCCTTTCCAAATCCTATCCCACATCTATTTTTTCTTAGAAATAGTTGATCTGTCAATAATGTAATGAAAGTGTAAGATTAAATGTAGACAAGTATGAAACCAAGATTATAAGCCTGGAACTTAGCAGTTCAAAATACCCAAAAGGCCTTTTTTAGGTTAGCATGGGTTAAAAGACATAGTATCCAAGTATAGAAGCTCCAGACTTAGTATAGAAGCTCTAATGATTAGGCACTAATCATTAGATTAGGAACTATTCTAAGTCAATGGATAAAACAGAATCAATAAATCCTCTAGCAAAAATAAATGGCAAGGAAGTTGCCCCAATTAACATGAGCAGGAGAAGGTGTTTTCTTTAGAGGACTCAGGGTTCTATCATATCCCAGTGTGAGATTTTAACTGTGAACATGTGTTTTCTAGCAAAGCCAAAATAACTAAATTAGAATACGACCAGCCATGCACAGGGCTCCCTGGAAAATGGTGAAGGAAAAACATCATCTCCTTGTAAAACACAAGCTGTAGCCTTTGGCCACTACTTTTATATTCTTTTTTTTTTTTGTCTAAATTCACACACTATTCTCTTAAAGGCAAAAAGTGAAATAAGACAAAATAAATGGACTCATAAAATTTCATCAGATGTAAAGCATAGGGGTATGTATACTGTAAATATAGAATTAAATAAAATGTAGACTCAAAACCAGTTTAATAGGCAGAAGAAAGGCTTTCAGATGCTTTCATCATTATGTAGGTTTGAAGAGATGAATATATATATTACAGATGCATTACACTATCATATGTATTATATTATCATATATAATATGTATGTATGCATATCTATATACATTACACAATATATACACATATCAAGCATCACACATGGTCCCAGAAATATATATAAATTTAATGATTGATCTGTTAGTATTAATTTAATTGTAAAGAAAAGATTCAGAATAATGTTTAAGAAATACATGTCACTATGTTGTTTTAAGTCTATAAAATATGTTTATTCTATTATCTTTCCTGTATTTGATTGATGCATTTTCGGTCAGAAACATCTCTTTTTGCAATTTGAGGCCTTAATTTTCCTCAATACCGATAATATCTGTCATATTAGTGAGACTCAACACCGGTTCAAGGGAATAGTATTTCAGAAGAAAATTACAAGCATGATCACAAGTTCAAAAAGGAGGAAGAAACAAGTTGAAACACAGAGAAAAAAAATCTTAAAATGTGAATAATGCTAGTTCCCAGTGAAAAAAATCAGAGAATTTCTTTTCATTTAATGTAGTAATTTGTTTCTTGGTGAATTTAGTTTAAGTTGTATGGGGTCCAAAGTGTCAAAATGCAGAAGAAATCAACATTTCTGAAAATGTAAGAAGTTTGAATCTGAAGATATACAGGTGATTATTGCTATCAAGGGCTTTACATAGTGGCAGGAATTTAATAATTTGGAGAACACTTGAGTATGCCTAGTCATATAAACAAAAGAGGCAAGAAGAAGCATTGGGTCACAAGAAAGACAGTTTTGGTATATTTGCCATTCTCTTTTATTCTTTTACTTTCTATTTTCAGATACCAATTTTTTAAATTTAATTTTATTTAATTTTATTTTTTTATTGTGAACATACTGTAGAGAGGGGTTACAATTATATGGGCAAGATAATGAGTACATTTCCTATCAAGCATTGTCAGATACCAATTTTTGCAAATCTGTAATTTCTTGAGTACAGGGCATTAACAATAGCTTTACTGTCTTTTGTAGAAATAAAGCTATCACATAATCTGAGCTGTTTCTGCTAATTGTAATTTAAACAAATATGGTCTCTAAATTTAGTGTACATTTACATTTCTAAAGAATTCTAGAAAAAATAAATTTGACCATTGTTGGTTGTTTAAAAGTTGAATGAAGGTCTAGATACTTTTACACTGATATGCTGATGAGTTCAATTAAGTACATTTATTCACTAGTGATAAAGTGAAATTCACTATAAAATTAATTAGTGTATATTTTCAACACTTGGTAGTTTTTCACAAGTTATCAATACAATCACTAACTGGAACTATATTTTCCTTAGATATTAAAGAAAATAGGAATACTGGAATATTATATTGTTATCTGTATTTGAAATTATAAAGACCAACAGAAACAAAGTAATTACTTCAGTACAATTTCCAAAGGGCACTTTTGTTTGTTACCTCTACAGATTTGCTAATGTATGTGGATCTCAGATAAAATCTAGTGCACTAAAATTCAAGTCATGCCCTGATTATTGCTTTAGTGGTTTAACATTCAGTATTTCTTGTGATTAGTCTTGACCTATGACTGTCTTCAAATGACTAATTTTGGTCCCAAATGTCAGAAGAAAACTAAAGCAGTTTCTCATGTCAAAAGTTGTATTTAGAGAAAATTAGAAAGGTATGACATTTTTGACATTTGTCCAGCTAATCTGACTTCTTCTGTCTTGGACATTACAATTAGATTCAAAGAAACCAATGTGGACAATGACATTTAGTCTTTACATCATTCAACACAAATAAAAATTTTGTAACTAAAGCTTGTTTGTGGTTTGAGATTAAAATGGCATTACATAATGGCAAACTACATAATTTGGATGATTTATTCTTTTTTTGCTGAATTTTTCAAAAAACTTTCAATGCTTTATAATGCAGCGTTTACTCATAGAAAGGTTACAATTTTAACAAGGAGTATAGCAAAGGAGTCTGGACATTTTTAGAAGGAGAAACATTTAATCTCATGAGATTAATTTGAAGATAGTGCAAAAAGAAACCCCTAGGAGTACCTACCAGACAGTGTAGGTACTTGACAAACATACAACGTCCTCAAATCCTTCTTTATCAAACAATCCCACAAGTTTCCTGGAAATAAGCACTAGTTAATAGGTTTGGGGAAAATCTACCAAAGAGTGTAGCCTGTAATGTCTCAGTTCATATTCTTCCGTTTCCTAAGTCTCTTGTGCTTTTGGATATTGTATCAGAGAATCTTATTTAATTTGAGCTGATTTTAAGGAGCTAAGTAAATCTCATATTCCTGCGGTTTGTAGCTCAATGATAACTAACAGCACCATCCGGGTAACTCAAAGAGTAAAAAGTGTCTTGAGGGGCCGGATCACCACTCCAAGACTAGGAGTTTGAGTTCCTTCTGCTGATGACTTCATTTTCAGTGCAGATAAGAGCTTGCAGGGCCAAGCAATCAGGGTAAAGGACTTCCTCCCATCGAGATTCTGCATCAGTCACCCTGGCCTTGACCAGCTTTCCATTGGCTTTTCAAAGGCAGGGCATCGCAGTATAACCCTTGTCCCTGGAATACTTCTCCAGAGCAGTAATTGATTAGACCCCACAGAGGTGTGAGTCACAATAGGGAACAAATCAGAGCGGTTAAGGCAGGCTTGGAGAGCTGTGCAGGCTTCAAGAAACCTGTGATTGAGTGTGGGGCCTGGTAAGTCTAAAGATCTTGATAGTCACTCAGCTCTCCGGGGGAGAACCTTTATTAACCCCTGCACCAGGCACCCCAGTAGCCCTTCCGCCTGCCCGGAGTTCTGCTTATCTTTTTCTTTTTTAAAATGTTTCATTCCTAGGTAGAAAAGATATGTTGCCTTTGAAAAAGAGTGATTGTTTAGACTGCCTATAAGATAGACTGCTTATAACATCCAGTGGAAATTCACGATTGAATTTATCACAAACCAGTTAGTAAACCATTTTGTTTTAGAGAAAGAGCTAAACAATCTAAAGATCAATAAATATTTTCAAAAGAGATTCTCATTTAAGGAAAAAAATAATGATTCCATTGTGAATGACTCTCAATAAAGCACCTGTAAACACAATTTTAAACTTAGATGTATTACTTTAGTAGGTACATTTTATAAGTCAGTCTTAGATGGTATACAAAAGATTAGCCTTACTGTCAAGGGATTTACAATTCATTGGAGAGTTTAGTAAAACTGCATAAAATAGAAACAATAAAATGTCAATTTTGTTAATTATGAAATTCATGATGAAATCTTTGCAATGTTCTAAGACCAATACTATGAGCTAGATGTTATATAAAAGATGAAAAGAGGAGCTGGGAAGGTGTCTCAGTGGTAGAGCGCTTGCCTTGCATGCCTGAGGCCCTGGGTTCGATTCTTCAGCACCACATAAGCAAAAAGAAAAAAGCTGGAAGTGACACTGTGGCTCAAGTGGTAGAGCACTAGCCTTGAGCTGAAGAGCTGAGGGACAGCGCCCAGGCCTGGAGATCAGGCCCCAGGACCGGACCCCCCCCCAAAAAAAAAAAGATGAAAAGAGAAATGTATACCATGAAGAAATTCACTCAGAATGGTAATCATTATATATAAGGTGAATAATATTATTGGCAGAAACTTAGAGAAATAGTTTGCAAGTTTAATTTCTGTTCACTACAAGTATTTGACAGATAAGGTCCTTAACAATCTGGCAATGGCCAATTTACATTTCTTTTCTAAACACATAATAACAGAATACAACCAATGTTTAAACTCAATAATTTTGGAATAAGCTTAACTTTCTTAATTTTCATTTTTTAGATCTTTACAATTCCTTTGATTTTCAAATGATATATTACAATTTCTGTTATAATTTCCTAATATATTGTGGCTCTCAGATAAAAATATACTAAGTATTTTATTATTTTAATTCTTGATAGACAAAAATGAAGTACTGACATTTTAGCATCTCTTTCAATAGTCTCTATGATATGCAGAAAAATAATAATTAAGAAAAGGTTCTGCTTTTTTATTATCTATAGTTAGTTGTACAAAGGAGTTTCCATTTATCCATATATAGCTTATAAACACAATTCAACACGATCAGTACCACCCCTTTCAATATTCTCACCCATCCTTCTTTCTCCAAACCACCCCTTCACTTACTTACTTTTTTTTTGTGGAATATACATTCCGTTCTTACTGTATGCTCCACCTTTTTTCCTCTTTATTCTACTCTTTCCACCAATGCCATCCTACTTCTGAACCATCTTCCTAGTGTTTATTATGCTACATTAAGTAAGTCAGACCCAAAGAGACTAAGGATATATGTTTTCTTTATATGTGGAAGCTTAAATTAGCTTAGGTTATAAACTTACAAGAAAATACATTAGGTGGTATGTAAATGTACACAAATGTATAAATTAAAATATGGTACACCCATGGAAGAACAAAAATAGTATAATTCCTGAGAAAGGCAAAGTCCAAATTCAACAACAACAACAAAAGAAAAATTTAATATATAAGAAAACTTAAGACATTCATCTAAACCTGAAAGAGGGTTGTTTTTACTTTTTGTAATATTTCCTAGTAGCAATTAATGGAGACTCAATTTCCTTAGCACATCTACTTCTCTACTGGAAAACAGACTCTTGAAAAAGTGTAAATTTTCCTTTTTTATCTTAGTTTATTCATCAGGCACAGATTTTAGAAGGTCCATGCCAATGGATTTGTAGGTAATGAATTTATATGTAGTACACTGAAAACAGATACAAAAAGTTATAGGCTTACCTGATGACTTTAAAAGTTCGATTCAATCTTGCTTTCTTTTATACATTTGTTAAATTACCATTCTCCCATTTTACAAAAAATGCTTACACATTTAGGTAAATGTTTTCTCTGCTATGATCATTAAGTGATGTGTGTATGAATTCTTATATTTCACATACAAAAACATCATTAAGATGATTATTACATAAAAAGTAGTATTCAAAGAGCTACTGTGACTAGGAAGAAAATCAAGTAGAACACAAAGAAAGAACTGAAAGTAATGATGAGAAATCTATGAGGAAATGTCAGGAAATTATAAGCAAAAAAATCCTAATGATCAGTGAACATTCTTTGTGATATTGTATATAGTCTCTAAATCATAGGACAGAACAAAAATACATCTCTCTATGTGCCTATATCTATCTATCTATCTATCTATCTATCTATCTATCTATCTATCTATCTATCTATCTATCTATATGTCTATATCTATCTATCTAGAAAGAGACAGAGGAGGAGAAATTTCACATATCTTATACATTTAATATTTTAATATGGGAGGTTAAACTAAACATAAGACACCAAAGATAATGTGCAAAATTAAGTTTATATATTAGTTTGAACATATTTTGAAAACTGACAAAATTTGTTTTTTCTTCTAAAATATATCACTTGAAATTAAATAACACTCTGTGTGGTCAAGAATGAAGCATCACTTTCTAAGTTCTGTTTTGATTTCCTTTTTCAGGTTTTTAAAGTTTTCATCATAGAGGTCCTTCACTTCCTTGGTTAAGTTAATTCCTAGGTATTTTATTTTTTGTGGGGCTATTATGAATGGAGTTGCTTTCCTGATTTCAGCCAAACTTTTTTCATTGTTGGCATACAGAAAAGCGCGTGGTGGGGCGAGGAGGGAGGAAGAAATGGGAAGGGGAAACAAAGGAGGAGGCAACAATGCTTGATAAGAAATGCACTCATTACCTTGCTCATGTAATTGTAACCCCTCTGTATGGTATTTTCACAATTAAAAAAAAAAAGAATGAAGCATCAAAGTTACCACTTCCAGTGTCATCTGAATAAATGGCAATGCAACACACTACTGTGTAAACTAGTTCAGCAATAAAAATAGAATTATTATATGTCACATTTTAGTATTTATAAAGCAGAATACAGGAAGACTACCTATCCCATATTTCTGACTGAATCTCAATAAAAATTGAAAATAGGCCTTAATGGCAACTAGACTGGGAAATGCTGTCTGAGTTGCGAAAAAACTAATCTATGTTTAAGTGTTACTTAAGTCTTACATTTAATTGTTCCATTAAAACACCAGAAACGGGTCACTCATCACTTATTTTAAGTGTGACATTTAATTAAAACTAAAATATCTTGAAGAAGCACCAGCCAACCTCAAGTTCTACACTCAATCTAAATGTATTTCAACACCCACTTAACCATGTAAGTCATTAGCTATCCTAATGAAAGTGACATGGAATATCACGTGAAAATTATTTGTCTCTGTTTTTATATGCAGTAATAAATGAAGTTATGGGAATATGTTTACACTAGCCTGATTTCCAAATCTCTGAATTTCTATGCAATTGCATGTCTAGCCCACTTACATGAAATTTCCCATCAGATTAGTCCATTTAAGTCCTATTCATGAATCTGACAAGTTAAAAATCAAACACATCATATGAAGATTCAGGAAGAATGTGTCACTGTCCTTCCTTTTCTAAGAGATATTAAGAAGTGGCAGATACTCCACACCTATAATGTTTACACGCACACATGTGCACATGCGAGCGTGCACACACACACACACACACACACACACACACACACACACACACACACACACACACAGCCAAAGAATATGAAACCCGCCTGTCATAGAATAGAGAACACTACTACATATATAGTACAAAAAGAGCTCAAATGTATTTGGATGGCTGAATTATACCAACACATGTTGCTGACTTTCAATAAAAACATTGTAATCACCATAAAACCTTAGATGATCACTGCCAGAAGTGCTTACAGAGTCTCTTTGGTAGTGATCTCAGTACAAGGCAGACAATATTTCTCTGACAGGCTCAGGTAACTTCATGTGCATCTTTCCTTAAGACTAATAGTCTTAGCCTGAAGTTACTTTAAATGTCTTAAATTCTTTGTCATATTTTTGTTGGTACTGTTCAAGAATCTAAATAATAGGCCAATTAGGTATCTTCTCAGAAAGAAGGAAAAGTGACTTGAGAATTAATTTCATATTACAAGAGGCTACAACAAGACTGCTCTTTTCTCAGGGGGGAAGAGAGGATTAAAACAGCAATCAGGATTCTGAGTTTCCCAGATCACTTCTTTCCTAGCTAGAACTAAAATGACTCAAGGGGGGCTTTTCTGTAGATAGGAAAAAGGCTGACAAAACGAACAGAAAGGAAATCCCAGTTTTGTGTTTATGTGTGTGTATTTGTGTGAACACAGTTAAAATACTTCCCAGATGATGTTCCTGAATGAGCACGAGGCAACAAAAATTTTCACAGAAGCTCAGTTAATCCAAAATAATATCCAATCATATAGCACTATGTCAGTTTTGACTCCTGTGTGTTATGGGAAATGTAATGTCCCAAGTCACAAACATGCTCCATATAGCACAAAAGTGCTTCAGTAGTCAGGCTCACTCTACAGGGTGTACTCTTGTGGAAAATAAAAGACTGACCTTTCGACCCTATATCCCAGCTACAAACAAATTATGAATTCCAGGAAATTCCCTAAAGATATCATTCAAGGAGTCAGGAAACTAAGAGAAAAGAAAAGACAAGAAAGGAAAGAAAGCTAACATTGGTTCTGAACCATGGATAAAAATGTGTACATGTATCTAAATAAGGGTTCACTTTCAGCTTCAAGCTTACATAAATGGGTCTCTAATCCTCACAAGTCACATAGATGGTAACTTGGAAAAGGATATTATGGTGAGTTTCCATCTGGAAGATATTATATTAGTTATACAAACAGTAAATTGAACACAGAAAGTATATAAACCCTAAAATTTAACCGAAAAATTACATTCTGTAATTTACAGGGAATGTAAAACTTCATTTACCCTTAATGCATTTCAGCCAAATGAAATTTATGTGAATCTGTCCTGAGCGTGTTCTTTTAAATTTCCATCAATCATTCCTTTCAGACCTGTTTAAGGTTCAGGATATTAACCAGAAAATAAGACTAAAAGCAAGCAGACATTGCTTTATCCAATCTATCCACTTCACCATCCCTGTGTGTGAATGTAGTCAAGCTCATCTTTTATTTCAAGATTTCTAATTCTATGCATTTTACTATTTTCCCATGCTAAAATTTATAAGACATTGTTACATTTCTTGGGCTTTTACAGGCTTAGCTATCAAGCAGCCTTCTCGAATGATACCCCAAAATGATTCGATAAAACATCTTCTTCTGTTTCAATGGCTCCCAAAGTTATACCTTTCCTGAAAAATGGATGATAAAGGTCATTTCAGTAGTAGTTCATTTCATCCTCTACTTAAATGATGGAAGGGTGTAGATAACTATTTTGTAATTACTCCAGTGACCAGGGCTCAGATCTAACCTTCAGATAAATTTTGTAGTATTCTGAGTCAGTCAATATTGTTTTAATAGCAGCAAAGTAGTGTACAGTTTAATCACAATTCCGGGCATTTACTTTTTATCAGAAGACTGGAACCGGACAAATATTTCCTTTAATATAAAGAAAGCCCTTGTTAATGATTCTTAAAGTTGAGCATTTCTGATCATTGCATAAATCCATCCTTAGACATTCGATAAAATGGAGAATAGTTGCCATCAGAATTAAGGGTAGCCAAACAAGAAAAGTCATAAAGACTTTTCAGTGATGGTCTTGGGCTTTTAGCAAAATACAGGATTCTTCTTTTTCTAATGTTATTGAGTATATGTGGCTCAAGGTCAGCAATCTATCAGTAATCATTTATAAATCTGAGTTTCCAGTTTCAAAGCTTTTCTTCTGGACAGTAGGCACAGGTCTCAATACACAAAAACTACCACTCTCCCCCAAGCCAGTCACAGAAGAGAGTTTCAATAATAGAAAGTAGTTGAATCTTTAGACTAAGGAACTATATTAATAAGTAATATAAGTTGTTACTTAAAATAGATTCTGTGTATGCGTCTGGACCCTGCAATGAAACTTTGCTATCAATGGATTAGAATAAAGAAAAGAAATACTTCTACTTTTGACCAGTGATATCTAGTGGTTCATTGTGCTTATAAAAAGTTATGAGCTGTTCATCATCCGAAGTTTTATGAGTCAGTTAAAAAAAACTGATTTCATCCATATACAAGACAAAAGTTTTAGACTAAAATAGAGAAGAATCCAAGTCTTTATTTAAAATATTGTTACTTACGTACACATCCTATCTACTCTAACCCAATCTAAATTGTATTTCAAATCAGGCAAGGACACCTGTAGTAAAGAGAGAACTTTTATACTTCCTTTTCTACTGTATTAGCATAACCAGTGTCTATTTTTGAGGGAAAAATCATAAATGTATTATCTGCATCAGGAGAAAAATGCTGAAGTTAGATCCCCATGGAGCTTAAGCATAATAACTATGGCCTAGAGGAGTGATCTCTGCCTCTGTTTGGGCCATATCTACATTCATCCCACATTCCTGTGGAGCATACAAAATTCTAGGTACTATCTTAAGAAGCTAGCTTGCCTTGTGAATAAAAAAAGGGAGAGTTCTTGTGTGAAATTCATATTCCAGCTAACAGAAGACAAAATATGAAAATAACTAGATTATACATTAGAAAATGTTTAGTCATAGACCAAAAAGAAGAAGATATAGAGCATGCTGCAGCACTGTACATTATTTGCAGTGTAACACACTCAAAATGAATTCATTTGTATAACATTAAACACCATCAGCTGATGAATGCATTATAATGATTTTTTTATGATAGATGATTCACTTTTGGCCAGAGTGTAGCTATGCAGACATAAGAGGAAACAATATATATAGGTCATAGGATGGAGCTCAATTTATTAAAAGACAGGTTTTGGTAGCAAAAATCTTTAGTAACATGTAACGGGGTATGTTTCAGCCTCTAATGTACAAGTCACACATCCTAAAGAAGCCTAGAACCTACTCATGAGCTCTGTCACATTTCATTGTAAGAAAAATGTTGAGGTAACTGATCAGATCAAAGCCAATTCAAATGTAAAAAGAAATCTTACGATCTCAATTATCAAATGACCATAAGGAACTGCTGTATTGTTCCTTATGGTCAATCTCATTATGTCAATCTCATTATGTTGCTGTGCAATTGTTCTATCCATTATGTCACTAGTAATCAAAACTGTTATGAAGCAAAAAAATAATAATAAACTGATTGTATAATCTCTGTGTGAGCATGGCTAGCTCAGCATAATATCTGATAGATAGCTAAGAAAATAAATAAGAAAATTAATAAAATAATAAAATACATAAATAAGGGCAAAAATAGCAACATAATGAATTGAATATGTCTGTTTTTCAGACAGCTGCAGCTAAACCTTTGTTTGAAATGCTTGCTTCTCATTATAGACAAATCTGTATGTGATCTTTAGATTTTTGGTCTTGACAATCCTGCAAATGTCTTGGATTTTATAAACACTCTCCATTATCTGCATATGAACTTAATGATTTGATTATGATGCATAATGACAAAACACAATCTTCTCACTAGTAATTCTGTCTCAGAAATACATTCAATTGCTTTCTGGGTCTTAGAATTCCACTGCCTAATCTTGATGCCTATATCAAGAAATTCGAATGGATAGGTATTTTAACATTGACATTTTTATAGTTTAGAGATACAAGGTTGCTGTTTTGGCTGTTGTGAGAATAATGAACTTAAATATTGTCTTCTTCTGTCTTGATTATTTTTATGAAGTACCCAAAACTATATGGGCAATAACAATAAATAATTAAGGAGGTTGAGATCAATACAAGTAGATTCCCTTCCTGGAGAAGGGTTGATTTGTTCACATATGATCAAGACCTACCAGGTCTTATGCAGTAGAAGGAACAAGTAAACTTTCTAGGTTCCCCTTTCTAAAGACACTATTTCACTTTCTGGGGCCCTATTTCCATCACCCATTCACCTTCCAGAGGCCAATATTATAATATTGATAACTAAGATTTAACCTATGACTTTGGGTTAGTATGACAGAGACAAGAAATAATAACAAAAGTTTTGCAATTTTTATTATATTGTTATCTTAAATAATTGAATAATTATCATTTGGTAGTTACAATTTAAAATTTTAGGTTATATTTACAATGCACCTTGATAAATATAACCTCTTGCATCATTCTTCACAATCCCTCGCTTCAATTTTCCTACTTTCATAGTGCATGTATCAAATATTATGATTTCATTCTCCTCTCCTCCAATGAGTATCAAGGACCAGTTTTCTGGTATCATTTTTTGGACTGAGCTAGTTTTTCTAAGGAATTATGCCATTTCAATTTTCCTCTGCAAATACTGTAGTTTGGTCCATACATGTATGACCACTTGCATATATTTCTGGTATAATAGTAAATTATATCTCTTTCACATGAAAGAAAATGCACCCTATCCCAAAATATAGGATGAAATAAAGACAGCCTCTTCAACAAATGGTGTTGGAAAAACTGGATATCCATATGAAACTAGATCTCTGACACCCCTTATTAATATCAATTCAAATTGAATGAAAGGTTTTAAACGAGGAAGATGATTTTTTTTTACTTTGATACTGGCAATTTCAAATAAAAAATTTCCAGCGCAATTTCTCAAATGGTAACAATGAGGTTAAGTGTATGGATGCCAGATTAACTTCACCTGCCTATTTTATAGACATAAATTGTGTTATTATTAATGTAAAGCAACCCATCAACTGTAATTATGTCAGTCTTGTTTTATTGTGACAGACTTTGTTATGTAGATACTTTTATTTTAGAGACTTCTTCAAACTAGTATTCTTTCAGTGAAATTATCTTTTAAATTTATATTTTAATGACTTGTGTAACGACCATAATTTGTTCCAATGATAGACAATATTGCTTTACTAAGAATAATTCAAGATTATGTGTGTTGGACAAGAAATCATTCGGCTTTCTCTAATAACAAATAATCAAAAAGATAAATATATCATGTCAAATTTAATCCTTTCCTCTAGAGAGATAACAGGTGAGCCAGGTGTTAAAAGAATAATGTATGTAAGTTTAGTTCTGCATTAGTGGGGGATATTTTATCTTATTAACAAAAAGTACCTATGATGATATAATATTAGGGTAGCTATAAATACAAATATATATGATTAAAATTGTCTTTTATGGCTATACACATAGGCAAAATATTAAGGGAATTCATTTAACAGTTATTTATGCATATTATAAAACCGTAATTACCATTGTATTGGATGAGAAACAATATCCTTTATCATACCCAGAACAAAGCAAATATTTGGAGTCACCTTTCTACCAGATAGTACAAACTGGGAACTTGTGGGTACAGTATACATAGTAGGATTTTTTTTTTCCCACAACAACACATATTTGGTAGCTTTTCCATTTTTTTTTAGAAAGAACTAAGCATTACTACCTGCCAGAGCCTTGAAAATCATTACATTTAATAACATTTTTTTACTATAGTTGATTATTGTTTATTTATTAATTTTTCTGTTTAATTAATTTTGTTTATTTATTAATTTTACTGACCACATTTTCATGTTTTTAAAACCCTCTTTTGAGTAATTGCTTACTGTGGAGATATTATTCAACTGTTTGCAGTATGTTAAGATGTCAACGAGAGTTTTCCTTATTCCAATTAGCTAATGAATATTGGGAGAAAATTCATAGGCAAAGTATGATACACCGTGGGAAGCATGCTCTGAGAAACACCAGTATCAAATGTAAAGCAAACACAATTTTTTGTAACAAGCAGTTGGAACTTTAGCAACTCCACTTGTACTCTTTTCCTTATAAGCTTTGTCTTGCACAATTAGCTTTCAATGGTGCTTGAAATTCCCACTTGAAATGCCTTATGTTGACCTGTCCTTTCTAATAAAGTTAAATACTACCTGGGAGGAAGATATATTACCTATCGCTTAGATACAAATTAGTCTATCTGAACCTATTACTGCACATTATCAGCCAGCAGAAAAGGACTCAGTGTGGTGATTCTTGAAATTTTTCAAATGCTGGAACCCAAAAAGGCACAGTGCCCTTGTGGAAAATTGTTAATCCATTACTCTTAAAACAGTTAAATATATTTGGTTATTATATAAGAGGTTATTTTATGTTGCATTACAATATCTTTGAAAATAAATGCAAATTATGAAATGAAAAAATTATAAAGATTTAAATTTTAATTTTAATAAATCATTTAAAATAGTAATAATTGTTAAGGTATTTTGTCTATGGAAGACAACTTATATTATTTTTACAGGGATACTACACTACAGTCTCAAAGAATAGTCAAAATTGTAAATTAATAGGGATGTTGATTCTCTGCTATAGAAAGCTATAAATTTTCTTTGTCCTGATTAGCTATTTATATAAGACATGTAATTATTTTATTTAAAATTATCAGGAGATCTATAAGGCATATCTGAACACCTGAAATAAAAATAATCTGTTTATATGGCAAATGAATATAGAGTTTCTAGTAAGGAACTTCCAGAATTTGCTCTGGTTTGTCAAGCATAAAAGGCTAGCTAGTACTCTGGCTATAGATAAGATCTTCTTAAACCAATTTATGAGAGAAAATTCATCTCTAATATTCTACAATTTTGCATGCAATGCTAAAGCACATTCTGATGTGCCAATATTGTTATTAGCAACATACCACATGTAGGAGAAATTACAAAATATTACTCTTACTGTTTCTTATTAAAATGCAGTTTATAAAATTAAAGTAAAAATTATTGTTACGGGCAAATACTCTGAATATCAGAAAATGTATATATATATATATATATATATATATGTATGTATATATGTATATATATATAATTGTGAAAATACCGTACAGAGGAGTTATAATTACATGGGCAAGGTAATGAGTACATTTCTTATCAAGCATTGTTGCCTCTTCCTTTGTTTCCCCTTCCCATCCCTTCCTATCTCCCCCTCCCCCGTACCCCCCTGTCGCCCTCCCCCACGCTAAAGTTGTAAAGTTCATTTTTTGAAATAACGTTTTGTACATCTCATTGTTTCAATGGGTCCACCTGTATCTCTATTTAAACAATTTGTTTTTTCCCTTCCCCTGCGCAAAGTATACCAACATCAAATACAGTGGAAACAGAGGTTATACCGTGAGGGAGGGACATACAAAGCAACAAAGAAATATCTTATAAATATGTTAGAAACAATAGCAAGAAAGAAAAAAAAAAACATTTGAGCCCTTATCTTCAGGTTCATTTCGCCTAACATCAACTTATCTGACCGTTTCTGCTTGTCTCAGACATATACTAGTTATTGCAAGTAAGGGAAACCATGGGACCTATGTTTCTTTGGGCCTGGCTTACTTCACTTAATATAATTTTTTCCAAGTCTTTCCATTTCCTAACAAATGGGGCAATTTCATTCTTTCTAATGGGGGCATAGAATTCCATTGTGTATATATACCACATCAGAAAATGCATATTGTGGCTAAGATTGTTACTTCATGAAAAAATAAATGTATTACTCACTTTCAACAGTTTGCTTATATATCATTTCTGTTGTATTACATAACATTTAATTTCAGTATGTCATGCCAAAATTTAATTTCTACATATGAATATTAGCTTTGATGCACTCAATGTGTTAAATACCAAAATAATTTATATCTAACATAATTTATATTATGTTGTTAAGATAAAAATCAACATGTTAACAGTGAGTTATAATTTTTTATTTGAACTATATAATAGCACCTAATATAAAACTAAAATTTTCCGGAATTGATTGGATTAAAATTACTTTTTAGAGGTTCTTTTTTTTTAAATCCATATATATATGTACATTAAGCTGATTAACCCTGTCTATGGCTCTGTTTTCACCAACTCCCTTATTTTTTTTTAACAGGTTTGAGTGAGTTGACGTATGCCATCTTCATACACAGACAAAATACATTTTAGTATTACCCACGCTTACTTTCAAGGAGTTAAAACTGTAATATTACTGAAATATTACTGTAAAATAAATAATAAAGTTGAAAAATTGTAAGAAAAGTCACTAGCAAGAGAATGTAACTGAAATGTTACGAAGTCTTTTTAATATATGCATAACTTGGATGCTTCCAGAACTTTCATCCTGACTTTGTGGAATTGATTCTATATATTTCAGAAATTATACAAAGAATTACAGACAAAAGTAAGAAAGTAAATCATTCAAGGCTCTGTTTATCTTCTTCCTATAGTTAAGTATATGGAGAATGTAAAACTTAACATATCTCAAGATCACAGACCAGCAATAACACTTCTTAAATGAATGAAGCAAGAAAAAGAAAACACAATAATAGTAATAATAATAAGAAATAAGAATAAATGAGTTGATATTTAGGACAAAAATCTAGGTTGGGTCTACACAACAAGAAAATATATAGAAAATTTCAGTAAAATCTTCAAAATTCCGAATATGAAAGTTTTCAGATCTTCAAGAGCTAAAATATGTAAACTTTTTTTTTTCAGCCGGGACACTGTCCCTGCGCTCAACTCAAGGCCATGGTTCTACCACTTGAGCCACAGAGCCACTTAGGGTTTTCTGGTGGTTCATTGGAGGTAACAACAGTCTCAGGGACATTCCTGCGCAGGCTGGCTTTGAACCAAGATCCTAAGATCTCAGCCTCCTGAGTAGCTAGGATTATAGGTGAGGGCCACTGGTGCCTGGGCTGTAAATTTTTTTATACACTTTATAAAATTGATGCTAAATATCTATGGATAATTTTAGAAGTGGTTTAAATATAACACAGGGAGATGTGACCACAGATTTACTCACAATCATGAAAAACATTTTATGAAAATGGAAATAACTATGGAATTGTATCATGGAAGATATTTGAAAGATAATCTCTTAAAATTGTTACTTCTTAATAATGTTTATGTGACCCTAAAGTCCATGGAAATACCTGTTTACTTGTCAAGTAAAAGTTAATCTGATTTTGATGGATATAATTTTCCCTGTGCATGCTTCATTGTTTTTCTTCAAACAGATGATTGTGTCTCTAAATCATGTAATCTCTAACACCAACAAACAGCATTGCCATCAAGTGGCAGTTAATCTAACTGTAGATGTGCAGTAGTTAAGTTCTGACTGCTTCTTCTAACAAATGTTACCAAAGTAGTTGAGATCTTCCATTTAGGACTATTAATATTAATCTATTTGCAGGGCACCGGTGGCTCACGCCTGTAGTCCTAGGTACTCAGGAGGCAGATATCTGAGTATGGTGGTTCAAAGTCAGCTGGGGCAGGAATGTCCAGGAGACTCAACTCCAATTAACTACCAGAAACCTGGAAGTAGTGCTGTGGTTCAAGTGGTAGAGTGCTCATCTTGAGCTGAAGAGTTCAAGGACAGCCCAGACAGACCAAAAATAGAATATATGTTCAAGTCCCATGACAGACCAAAAAAACAAACAAAACATATATATATTTAAATCTACTTTACATGTAGGCAGCATAATTATTAGTCATAGATTCTTGACTCCCTAATTGAACTGTTTTGCATTATTACCTCAAAAGTCTATATACACTTTTAATCATTTTCTACCATTTAATCATATAATTGAAGTCTAAGGAGTTGAATACATACATTCATATGTTGAATACATACATTCATCTTGGTAATGCCAGAATTATACTGGTAATAGGAATCTAAAACTTTTAAATATCTGAAAATTCCTCAGAATTGTGACTACATATCAAATCACATTGTAAAATTTATGGATACTGTAAAGCTAATGTGTAGAATAGGCTTAAAATTATCTCATATTTTTTGGGCATTACAAATGTGATTACAAGGTTTTTCTAAATAAGAAGTTTAAATTCTGAGATCACTTAGGGAAAATGATCTAGTTACAAGCAATCTTAATGACATCAACATTATTTGTCTAATGACAAAATAAAGTCAAGAAAAATGAACACTGTGCTGAGTGTTTGGATGGACATAAAGCCTTTGAAATAATGTATTTAAAATAGTCCTGTAAAGTGGCAACTATACATACAAATAAGTTTTGACTTAAGTCTTGTTTTGAGTGAAAAACTGGGACTTGTACTAGATGGAAATGACAAAAATGACAAATTACAATGCTTCTTAGGAAACAGTATCTGTAATTTCGACTTAAGTTCAGCTCAAAGTAGTTCCCATACAACCTTAAAAAATCTCTTCATAAACACCCATACACAGTCACACACATACACAAGCTTTTTAGAGGATGAATACATTGAACATACTTTTGCCTAAATGTTACTTACTTAATTTCTAACAAAGATTAATCTATGCA
Source organism: Dipodomys merriami (assembly GCF_024711535.1). NCBI lineage: Eukaryota > Metazoa > Chordata > Mammalia > Rodentia > Heteromyidae > Dipodomys > Dipodomys merriami. The sequence goes on along the minus strand of NW_027203381.1, from coordinate 106,867,807 downwards.
ATCTATCTTTGATCCATAGTGAAATACATCGTCATTAACAGGCAATAGTCTATAATAATATGCATTAATGTTATAGTATAAAATTATAGTTGAAATAAGCCAAGGCTTTGGCACTTATATTTAATTTTATAGTCTATTACTTTCTCCAAAAGTGCATATCTCATAGTCTTTTCCCAGGAAATATAAGATAATGATACATATATTCCTGTAAAGCTTTTTGTCAGAACTTTCCTAGTTAAATTATAAAAAGGAGAGCTGCCATATAAATTCTACAGTAGTTCAATTTATTAGGTAATATTTTGGATGTTCCATGTACATCTCTGTTTTATGAAAAGTTCTGTTAAATTTACTGCGCTCTCTTTTACTAAATCAGTTCTATGGCTTCAAAAGTTAGGTAATCACATACTTTTTAACATCATACTTTTAAATGTACCATACTGCAAATCAATATACATGTCCAAGTTTTTAGCAAAGATTAATTTTCAATCCCTAGTCTTGTCAACATTCTAAATTGCTAGGGAGTTTGTAAAACTGTACAAAGAGCCTCTAGGACACATAAGTGTAATATCATATTTTATAATTATACAGATTTCTATTTCATATCTCTTGTGATGGAAACAAGAGGTTCTTGTGATGCTTCTATATTCCACTGAGAAATAACCAGGAAGACAAGCTCAGAACGCTACATGGATCTGAAATCCATCTACCTTACAGAATTGTTATTACTGAACCAACATCTAAGTATATTATATGAGCTATTCATTGGCTTACATTGTGAATCCTCACATAACATATTAATAGAAGTGGTTATTTTCCAATTTCCAGATTTTCACATCACCTGGGTATATCAATTTGACAAAAATTCTTTAAAAATACATTATGGCTAAGCTCCCTACTGACAGCAAAACCATTTACAAAGATGAAGGATAGACTTGAAGTTTTTCATCATGGTGAGAATAAAGCAGAATAGAGAAGAGATGGAAAAGATGGGCTATCACAATACTTTTATGATGAATGAACTTTGGTTGTAAAATAGTGCTTTCATATCATCAACTCTCAATTTTAGATTTCAAATTTAATAAAATCACATTATGGAACAAAAATATTTTGGAAACACAAATAGATTTGAGCAGTTATTTTTAAGATAAGAATAGCAAATTAAGGTAAATCTGAAATTGTGTTTTATTATAATAACTATAAAGGTAATAAGTATTTGTTTACTTATTTATTTTTAGTTTTATATGAACTCAGAGAATCCTTCTTGCTAGATAAGCACTTCATTACTTCAGTCATGCCTTTAGCTATGTTTTGGGGGGATTTTTTTGCTTTTTTATTTTTTAGAATATTGTGAACATTTTTAGCCTGAGCTGTTTTCATAATACTGTACCCAGTTCTCAGCCTTTAGAATATCTAGGACTATATGTGTGAATCACAGACACCTGGTAAAAGAATAATTTAAAAATGTAAATTAAGTCTAGAGGCTTATTATCACATAAAGGGTGGTTCTTTTAGTTTCTTATTTTATGCTTAATTGTAATAAAATAAAAACAAGATATTTTCTTTAGTTTACTTTATTTTTTAAATAAATGGAACTTTTGTGACTAAGAAGATTTATCTCAACCTATCTAATGTATTTATCTAAATCCATCATTTCATAGCTGTGATAGCTGATAAAACTTACTTACAATGTCTACATGCCAGGTTATTTATTGATAATTACAATTATTTCATAGGTGTGTAACTGTGTTTCTAAAATTGGGCATGTAAAATATAGTTAATTTTTGTGTTGTTTCAATATTTTTATTATGATAAAACTCCAACCAAATGATAATTTAGACAAGTTTAAAATCTTGAAGACACAAAGACATCTGAAAGAGCTCATTTAATTTTTACATTATTAAAAATTCTTATCATTTTAATATTTTCAACTGCCAAACATTGAGTGGTGCAAGAATGAATTCACTGTGAGTTCCTTGAGCTAGTAAGGGAAAAAATTCATGGCAGGTCTGGAGAAAAGGGCTTAATTCATAATTAATGAGATAATTTGGTAAGTGTTTACTCTGGGAGACAGACGTCAAAGCAGGAATACCAGATATGCCTTTCTTTGACTTTGCTATCCTTACATTCTTGACGATGTTGTCTTATGTCTAAGAAATTGTTTTATGCTTTCAAGATGATTCAATGAAAGTACACATGCAAATTACTTAAGTAAAAGTAGGAAAAAACATCATTAATATCCTAATATCTTGGTGCTGGGAAGGTGGGCTCAGTGGTAGAGCGCTTGCCTTGCATGGCTGAGGCCCTGGGTTTGATTCCCCAGCACCACATAAGCAAAAATAATAATAATAATAATAATAAAATAAAATAAAATAAATAAAATAAAATTAAATTAAAATAATAATAATAATAATAATAATAATAATATCCTAAGATCTGTTTACATATGGGAGAGCATCATATATATATATATATATATATATATATTGTTTTCACTTTTTTCTATAAAAATTACCATGTTACTAATTCTAATAACTCCTACTTAGAATTAAAATTTCTTTTTTCTCTTTTCTTTTTAATTGTGAAAATACCGTACGGAGGGTTACAATTACATGTACTCATTACGAGTACATTTCTTATCAAGCATTGTTGCCTTACCATCCCTTCCCGTCTCTCCCCCCCACCCCACCGCCCCGTCTACCACCCCCGTGCAAAGTTGTAAAGTTCGTTTTTCGACATAACGTCTTGTACATCTCATTGTTGCAATAGGTCCACCTGTATCTCTATTTAAACAATTTGTTTTTCCCTTCCCCTCCACAAATTATACCAACATCAAATACAGTGAAAACAGGGGTTATACAGTGGGGGAGGGACAAAGCAACAAACAAATCATCTTATAAATATGTTAGAAACAATAGCAAGAAAGAAAAATCATTTGAGTCTTATCTTTGGGTTCATAGTGTGAGGTTTCATTGTTATATTCCACACATTTATGCTGTATGATAATATTTCTTACTTGTTCGTTTACTCTATATTCTCCTACCTGTTTCCCAACATTATACCTCTAGAGGATTTCCCTGTTTTATTTTGATAGTGGCAGTGCTGAGTTTCAACAGCTAAGGATGCTAAATAATATAAATTAAATTACTTAATGGACTTTGGTAATTTCTTGTAGATTTCTTGGGGTTTTCTGTCACCAGTTATATCATCAATAATGACTGTCTTTTCTAGTGCTTTTACATTGCTATGAATTTATTAAATTATTATGCAATTTATTTAAATATTCTGCTATCATATTGAATTCTATGTTCAACAGAAAAGTTGTGGTAAAATGTTTTCTTACTTTAGAGAATATCATAGGACTTTTTCTGTTAATTATATTTGTCACAGGCTACTGATAGACCTTGCATTTTATTTCTAGCTTACACTAGTAGTACTTACCATAAATGTGTTGTCGCTTTCTAGCCTCAATGGAAAAAAATCTTGTGAGTATATTGCATTTTACTCTATTGATTTCTTTATCTATAAAATTATACTACTAGGCTTTGTAATCTTAATGTATCTTTGCAATTCTAGGTTAAATATATGTTTCATGTCAACTAAGGAACTATGTTTCAAAAGAAGTTAAACACTACTTTTACAAGTGTCATTGTTTATTACTCTGGATTATTCCCTGAGAGAAATGTTTTTAAGCAATTCTCTTTTCAAAGTACTAATTATAAATATAGACACTTCTGGTGTTCAGGCAAATCTATAGGCAAATTCTTCATCAAGGAATTTTTTCTTCTTCAGTTTATATTTGTGCATTTTGCAACTAGGGAGGATGCATAACATTATACTGATTGTAGTTCCTACACCAGGAGAAGCCCTTGCTAAATTTTATATAGTACCTTCTCTCCATTCTTGCAGATAGAAATGTACTAGAAAATTATGTTAATTTGAATATTATTCAGTGAAAATTAAGCAATAGTTAAAATATACATATCTCAGACACTGGTATTTCATTTTTCCTTTATGTGGCTTATTATGAAATCTAATGAGAGAGATCACATTAATTGATTCATAGAGCAATGTATACAATAATTCAAAAGAGAGAGAAAAAGCATTCAATAATACTCTGAAAATCTTCATGAGTAAAAGAGTCAATAAGATAAGTATACAAGAATCATAGCTCAGGACCGACAAATTCACAAGTAGCATCATATTGAACAAGACATGTTTGAAAGCTTTTCCTACAAGATCTACACAAGGAAATGTGTTCTTTGTTTTTCTAAAGGCTACCTCTGTATGAAAGCTCTGTTTTTCATATTAATTTTCTTGTGGATTTTATAAAAGTTAAAAATATATCATTAAGGTCATTACATTAACTATTGGAGTAATGTTGTGTAGGTTGTATAGTATCATTAGAACTTATGACTATATGTATGAATTTCTAGAGTATATATAAGAGATTGTTTGTATTTCAATAGAAAATTAACATGTTAAAAATAATACACATACAAATCACATCTATTGGATATTACATGGGCAATAGATAAAAAGACATTTTAGTAGTTGGGCACCTGTGGCTCACAGCTGTAATCCTAGCTAATCAGGAGGCTAAGATGTGAGAACCATAGTTCAAATACAGGAAAGTCTGTGCGATTCTTATCTCCAATTTACCTCCAAAAAGGCAGAAGTGGAACTGTGGCTCTAGTAGTAGAATGTTGATGGGGGGTGGGGGGGAGGTGGGAGATGGGAAGGGATGGGAAGGGGAAACAAAGGAGGAGGCAACAATGCTTGATAAGAAATGTACTCATTGTCTTGCCCATGTAATTGTAACCCCTCTGTACAGTATTTTCATAATAAATACATACATAAATAAATAATATTAAACTTAGTAAAAGAAAGAAAGAAAGAAAGAAAGAAAGAAAGAAAGAAAGAAAGAAAGAAAGAAAGAAAGAAAAAATGCTCAAGGACAGAGCCTTTGCACTGAGTTCATGATCTAGGATCAGAAAAAAAGACATCTCAATATTTGTTATATTCTACCTGGATTATCTTTATACTATGTAGAATAATGATGCAACGAAGACATCTAATCCTAGTGGAAATATGTTAGTCTGTGATGCAGAGCAAAGAGGATGATTTTGATTCTCCCAGCACAAAAAAAAATTCTAGTCTTTTTAAGATAAACTGATTGATTTTTCACAAAGGGAAATATATGAAAAACCTTCCAGACATAAAGACATTTTAGTATTTAATAACATCTTTGGGGAGAAATGTTGTCTTTAGCTTTCTGTGCTTCTTTAATATTGCCTCACACTTTCATGGCTAGATAGATAACCAGGTGTCAGTGGCTTCTCGAGAGAAGTACTTACAAGGATTTCCTCTGCTGATAAGTGTTGCAGAGAGCACAAGACTTCCCACCTACCCTCACTCTCATACCCTTTGTTCAAGAATTGCTTTCTTCTTTATATGGACTGTGCCTTTACAACTGTTATGTGCCTTTACAACTGAAATGTGATGACTACAAATACTTCTTGCTGCTTCATTTTCTGTGCTAGATGATGCTTTTTTCTTTTAAAGTGTGACACTTTATCTCTGTTTTCATTGTACTTAGGTTGGCAGTATCTGAGGAAAATACGTGGTTTCTGAGTCTTGTTAATGTAACTTTTATTTTTTCAATTCCATGTCTCACTCAGCTTTAGTCAGAAAGGAACAATGCAGTGTGTTCATAGCATTGATAAGATTTTCTGTATATCATAATATTGCAAGGAACACTCATTCAAGCTTCTTGCTTTCCTCTTTTATGAATTGTTAAGGGCATGTTAAAGCTAAAAAAAAATAACACCTACTACTTGTACAATCTAAGCTGGCTATTACTAATCTGGGACACACATGCCAGATTTAGAGTAATACTTTCCTCCTCAGTTCTGAACTCTTTCCTTTATTTACTTAAAATTGTAGGCTTTGTGACAGATTAAAAAAGAAATACATAATTTTAAGAATATAGCAGGGTGATTGTGATCTTAAAAACACAGCAGTGGTCATGACCAGTGGTTCTTAAAGATGTTTATGGCATCCTCAGAAAGTAAGAATGAAGTTTTTAACAATAACAAATGTTAGGGAACTTGTCACTGTTTCCCAGGTGTTATCTTTCCTTGATGCTATAACTTTCCTAGCTAAATTTCATATTTGCCCAAGTAAAAGTAATGTATAAATTTATATGAAGATGATTAACACCTATGTCTTCAAAAAAAAACAATAGGAAAGACTGTCAGATCCATGTGCCCTTCTGGCTGTGCACAATGAAGGGAAGAGGGTGAAAAAGTGCAGCAATGGAACTCACTGGACATTGATGAAAGTGAACTATACAACTTGTGGGTGGAGAAGAGGGAGGGATACTGGGAGAGAATAATGGACCGTAAGACATTATAAGAAAAGAAATGTGCTCATCAGCTGACTGGTGCAATTGTGAGACCTCTGTATGTCACCTCTATAATAAAAATAAAGGAAATTAGAGAGAGAGAGTGCAGCACAGAGGTAGTGACAGTATATTTAATAACTACAAATATAAAAAGGAATCATCCCAGTCTTTAAAAAGTCAGTAATAAGAAAAATAACTTTAATGTGCATACTGTTTTCACACACACACACACACACACACACACACACACACACACACACACTATTGTCCCTTTCCAAAATATGGAATTTGATTATGTTAAATATATGCTTAGACATCTTCTCCACTAAATGAAATCATATTTTTAGAATGTAGGGAGAAAAGGAGAGCATATTTTCCATTAGTAAACCTCATGTAATCACCATGCAATCCATAGAATATTGTGCTTTTTGAGTAGCATAGTTGCAAACAAATTCAGTTGCCTGCCTACCATCACACACAGAGGAAGAAAATCAAGCTGTAAACAATAAGCTTCCGAGATACCTGCAACTAAGGTCTGGTAGATTTCATGTTTACTACTACAATGTATTTTAATATATCTATCATGTTCGTTAGTGGTCTAGATATTTATCTGACTACATGATGTTACAGTTTATTAAAGCTGTCAGTGGATGAAAATAAATTTGATATTTAAACATAAAAAAGAAAAATAACTAAGTTTTCATTAAATTATTTAGTAAATAATGCATGACTCCTAGCTACTCAAAAGGCTGAAATCTGAATATTATGATTCAGAGCCTGTCCCAACACACAAATTCTCGACTAGTATCTCCCAATAACAGAAAAGTGGAGTTGTGGGTCAAGTGGTGAATGTTAGCTATGAGCGAAAACTTTGAAGAGAATATAACTTGAAGTTTTAGCACCAGTACCAGTACACAAACACAAAAATTGTGAGAATGTTATCTGTCATAATAAATTAGGAAAATGAGCTATGGATAGAGTCTCCAACAAATAGAACATACATCATTCTTAATCTGAATTGCAATGGCCAGTTACAATTTTGGAATCCATGTATTAACATAAAATATAAATAAATGAACATTACTTTGAGAACAGAGAAGAGAGTTAACACAAAATAAGAAAAGAGACAGAAAGCACCAGTGACCAGTGAACAAAAAGGAGAGATTTATCTGAAACAGTAAAACACAAGTTGTCATTACTCAAAAGTAACAAAATAATATTCCCATGAGTATGTAAACACAATTTGTATCTGAAAAGATAGGTAGATGGACAAGAGCCTTCTATTCAAGAACCTTAGCAACCTCATCTTATTAGCACAATCTCAAAATGAAATGTACCATATAATAAAACTAAATTTTGAAGTATACTGTTAGTTATTTGATAAATGTAAATGTACCATGTAATGAAACTAAATTTTGAAGTGTGCCATGTTAGTTATTGTATAAATGCTACCCACTGCAGCTCAATTTCATCTTTTATGTGTCACTGCCACCCTTTCATAAAGATATACAATTCAGAAGGCAATCCTATGTCCACAATCAAAGAATTCCAATACATGTCAGTGGCCTCAGTTATTCTCACACTATGCTAACACACTACTGATTTACTTTTAATACAGAGAGAAGGGGAAACAAACACAGGCTATAGAAAAGCATATTCAGATTATTCAGTAGCTACCTTGCCTATAATACATTTTTTTATGAAGCCTTTGAAAGATCTTTCTTATATTCGTTGAAAGAATACATCTTATTGTGGATGAAATAATTTCAAAATTGTAATAGAAGCAAACGTTTCACCAAAGAAACAGCCACATTTGGTTTTGCTTAATTTCCATTGAAATCGGTTAGAATTTCTAAACTCTGGAAATAGTAACTACCCTCATTGAAATATTATAGATACGAATATAACACAGGTTGTATGATAGCTTATTTTGTATATGAGGACAGAATGATTATTCATCTACATAATGATCTGAGAAAAAGACATGTGTTCAAGTATTTATGAAGCAACAACAATATAAACCAAATAGTTTATTTATATATTTACTGGCATAACTACCAATAATTGAATATTAATATCATTCAGGGTTATATATTTTCTGAAATCAGAATTGTGTCACAAATATTTTCCCTTTTTAAAGATGAGTCTTAAATTCAGTGGGGTAAACCAAGTTTTTCATACTGTCATAATTTAGGGAGGATTTAAATTCACTATTTTCTGCCTATTTTCATTATTTTTTCTTTTTGGTCAATCAGCATTCCAACAGCATTCTAGCATCAACAAATATTAAATGAGAGAGCTTTTGTAGAAAAATGTAGATAGGGGCTGGGAAGGTGGCTCAGTGGTAGAGCGCTTGCCTTGCATGCACGAGGCCCTGGGTTCGATTCCTCAGCACCATATAAGAAAAAAAAAAGCCGGAAGTGGCGCTGTGGCTCAAGTGGTAGAGCACTAGCCTTGAGCTGAAGAGCTGAGGGACAGTGCCCAGGCCCAGAGTTCAGGCCCCACGACCGGACCAAAAAAAAAAAAAGAAAGAAAGAAAAATGTAGATAGATTGTAGTATAAAAAAAGAACAGGGAATATATATTCAGAGTATCCATTAATTTGAAAGCCTAATTCTGTTTTCCCATTTTTCAGGATGGCTGAATGTGTATAATATAAAGTTTTCCTTTAAAAGGATTCTGAAATCATCCCTTTTGCTAATGATTTTCATACCAATTATTTCATTATATTTTTCTTGCACAGTATTCACTCAATTAGTTTTTATGCAATTAGCATTAATGAAAAATATTTAATGGTGTCTTCTAATAAGGACAACTAGGATAAAAGGAAATTTAATGTTTCACTAAATAACATTGCAAAAGTGTTCGGACCTGTTTAATAACTTATTCAGCACTACATAATCCCACAACATGCTTAAAAATGAATGAAACTGAAGACATATCCTAAATTTTTTTACAGGGCACTCAAAGAGATCAGGCAAAGAATGCTAGGGTCTAAACCAGAGATAGTAAATATGATCAAAGACCATTAAACACAGGAAGATGTACACTATGGACTAAAAATATTATACCATAGAAATGTTTCTTACACAATAATGATTGTTTCCTAATCCAAAAAGATACAAAATATTTTTTACATGAGGAAATCAAAGTGACTAGGAAATATTAGGTTAAATAAACTGAGTTCATAGCATGTGCTTTTATCCCACTGTATTACAATATCCTTTTTTTCGAATTATACTTTTTGTAAAAATGGAGTACCACAAAGTGATGTATTATTTTCTGTTTTGTAACTCAACTGAAAAATTCCCGAATGTATACTTCTTTATCAAAAATCCTGACTGTGTCATATATTTGTCCATTGAAATTTTGTCTGAGTTATTCAGATGCATGAATAACGGATTTGTGTCATGTAATGGGGCTTATTTACAACAGTATTTTATCAATTATGAAAATATAATCCAATAATCCAAAAATTGTGCTTCAATTCATTACTTGGGTCCAATAATCCAGATGTTGAAGTTTATAGCAACTCTTATAAATAGCGCATTTCTATTTCTGAAATACAGCAGCTTGCTAAAATCTTCATTTCTCTAACTGCTTTATCATATAAAAGTTTTAACCATTCCTGAATAGTGAATGAAAAAATGCACTTATTTCTTAATATATACTTGAATTGGTATAGTTAAAATTTTATGTATATACTTGCCCCGGCGTATGATGCCAGTTTTTTATTTAACATGAATGCATCTAGGTATTATTATCAGGATATTTTGTAACTGTAATACATATTTTGAATCAATTAATTAAGTCAAGTAAATTATGCTCAAAATATGGGTAGGCTTCAGTCAAAAATTTTAAGAAAAAAGTTAAAGTATCAGGGCAAAATAAATTATTTTTGGTCTAACAAAAATAGCATTCAGAAGCCAAGCGCCAGTGGCTCACACCTGTAATCCTAGCTACTCCGGAGGCTGAGATCTGAGCATCAAGGTTCAAAGCCATCCCGGGCAGGAAAGTCAGTGGGACTCTTATCTCCTATAAACCACTCAGACAACTGAATTCAAGTCCTACAACTGACAAAATAAAATAATAATAATAATAATAATAATAATCAGTCTTAGTTTGAGCCTAACTTCTATTTTACAGCTTTTAAAATATCCATGCCTAGAATCACTTGAGTTAATTTTGTAAAACCTATATATCTATGTATCTGTATCTCTGTGTTTCTCTGTGTTCCTATTATCTATCTATTCCTCTCGGTATTATTGCTATTTATATTCATATATATGCATATCCATATATATGATACACATTGATATTTGCAAAAATGTTCATTACATTCACATACATATTATGTAGGTACAAAATACATATAAATGTATAGACATATATTTTTGGTTTTCTATCACTGCAGAACTATGTAAATCATAGATATATGTCATATATTTATCAGACATACATATAATTATAATTGAATATATGCATTTCATATTTGTTAACATACATGGACATATACTATATAAATTAATGCTTTGATTTTGCATAACATATGACAAAACTGTATTGTAGAAAATCAGTAGATTTTCTTTTTCCATAAAACAGTAAAAGCAGATATTAACTGTGAATGTGAAAAGGGGTGCGTAAGAGAATTACAGAGTTTTTGCATTTCTCTCACAGTGAAAAGGAACTGGAGGAGAGGCAATTTCCTGCACAGGGGAAAGAAAACAGAATTTGTAGAGTTCACCATATAATAGCTATTCTAAAAGACTCATATTCCTCCTCAATCCTTTATAAATATAAAAATAATTAAGAACAGAAAAGAAATCAAGAACAGATATAGAAAAATGCATAAAATGTACTAACTTCATAACACTCACACATAGCCTTCCTCTCCCAAATGTACCAAGCTGTGAGAATTTTGAAAAATGAATATATTCCATGTTCCTTAACTAAATACTGAAATCTCTGTTATCAATTATTACTGTTCAAATTTTTACTTCTCCTTAGGACATTGGTGATTATTATGCTCAGATATGTAAATCTACTGTTTATTAATAGTGAGATAAGTAAATCATCACCTTAAAGCTCAGGTTATTAAAGAATAGGAAGAATGAAAGTCATACAGGAAAAGCTCTGCATAAACTAATTCAGTGTTTTACTCAATATTCATTAAAGTGGTCATGAATTTGAGCATTTAACACTTTAAAATTAGGTAAAACAGTAGAAAACCAGCAGAGAGATAATGTTCTGTGAATATAATGAAAATAGGCATTGAACTGAAATATTAGGGCATGCATATATAATTTTCAAAATGCTGGTATCTATATAAAAAGAAAGACCTGAAAGAAATTGTTCAACATTTCATCCAAATAATTGCCAATTAAACATGTAGTCAATATGAAAAAATCTAGTGAACTATTTTATATTTGTGTTTACACTGTCTTTGAAATTTAGTGTGCTTTGCATTTATACAACATCTCACCTTCAATTACACCTATATCTACTACTCAAGTCTCCACGTGGCTAGAGGCAACGATTAACAAAGCAGTCAGACACAAATATGCTTCAAACCTTGGATAATGAACTGCTAGAATCATCTGAAGATGTCCAGAAAAGAAAAACGTAAAAGAAAGAAAGTCTTTGGCCTGTCACCAGATTCTGCTTTAGTTGATTCCATTAAGAGAAAAACCCTGTTTTCAAAAGTCCATAGCATAACTGCAAACCATGAAAATCTTGGTGTGAAACTCAAGCATTGTCCATACCTGGTACAAGGATGAGTAAGAAGGTGATCTATTGTAGTTGTATCTTGGATTACTGGGAGTCTACCATTCCTTTCAACACCATTTCCTTGGGAAGAGCAACTGTGTGTCAAAGCAATGGCACATATTGGAGGGAATGAGGTGTTTCTCTTTGTCATAATCACAGATACATACATTAAATGTTTTGAATCTGTACTGAATTTGATGGAGCATGTAGAAAATGCACGCTAGAAACAAATTGTGTCCTAATACCTACTGTTAAAGCATATTCATTAATTAAAAAAAATAAAATTTAAGCACTTAAGGAAAACATCCAAACATGCTTTTACCTCCTAGCACTTTCAGTGCTTCATAGGAATAAAGATTTTCATGGACAGGTTCTACATTTACAATGTTTCTCAACTTTGAAAGCATGTTTATTTCTTCAACATGGAACTTAGAATCTCTAGTTTGTAGGATACAATACTTTTCTCAACAGCACGCTTTTCTTCATATATACAAATATGTATGTAGTTTACATACACAAGAATGAATTAAGTGTTTAGGTATTTGTAACTGTTAACTGTGTAATCCTATGTATTTTACTTTAGCTGTTTGAGTGATTTCTTTTCCCTGACACTACACTATGCAAATAAATTAGCGGTGTTAGGTTGTTTAAAACCTTATTTTTAATGAAGAGCTTTTTTTTTGGTCCCCTTTCTGAATTGCTTTGTCTGACTTTTATAACCTGGCTGCCAGGTGCTTGGTTTACATTTGATTGATAAAAAATGATAGTCTGCCTTCCGATCTTTTCTCTAAATGATTCATTACTGACTACATAAGCCTCTGTGTTACCAATAAAGTTGCTCAGATCTGCTGGGTAAAACATTGTCATCAAAAAGGGTGGGTTTTTCTTGATTTCCATGACATAGCAGAAAAAGTTGAAGAATTAAAATCTACAAAAACAAGCTAACAAACTACTTCTTTGGAAATTTATCTAAAATTTTGTATTTTATCATAACTACTATTTCATTTTACCACAGCAGGTAGGTATATATTTTACTTCTCAATCATGAATACAAATGTTCTTATTGTCTTTTTTAAGATAGGATGTAAGCCTAATTAGTGAGCATTATGAGGGCAATCATATGCCAAAGGAACCAATCACAGGGTTGGTTGTGGACCAATCACTACTTAGGGTCTCGGGGTTTAAGCATAATCACTGATAATGAATTGCATTTCTCAGGTTGTTTAATGGGTTATCCCTACCACACATTCTATATACTTATTGCACATGATATAAATGATATATCGGTTTCCTTATGATGTCTTATCTAATTTTCAACTTTAGCAGATCAATCCAATAAAACTTATCCCACTTTCATTTTTCCAAAGAACAGGTGTAACATGGATGTACAGTTCCTATACACAATGACAAAATATAGGTGCTGGCCGTACTATGCTCCTTTCTGTAGTTTCTATGGTGAATTCAGTTTTCTATGGTTGTAGATCACACATATGTATTCTTCTTGCTTTTAGTCTGAGGTCATTGTCATCTTCCAGAGGTCATCTTTACTTCCTACTTCTGGCTCCTATCCTCATTTTCAATGCTCGTGAGCATGGGATACTCTTTTTGTACTTCACATTACTCTGCCTTTTCTTATGTTGTATAAAGATAATTCCATCTCCTCTGACTATTCATGATACATTTTTCTGACTCTTCAGTGTACTCTACTTACACGAGTTGATGTGATTATGTCCAATCCACCAGGATAATCCCAGTTCATACCCTAATTTTAAGACCAACTGATATGTATCCTTAATTGAATCATCAAATTCTGCACCACATAGAATGGGAACCACATGGGATCATTTATAGAATTTATAGATTAATCATATGGACACTATATTTAATATTGTATTTTCAAATCTAAAAATACATACTCTTACTTGTACAAGATAAAACATATGATAATATACTATATTATAAAATAAATTGAAAACATAATTTTTATGCACATACTGAGTAATTACCATAGCATATACTCAAGAAATAGCATTACTTTATCCAAAGCCGTGTACTTTACCTTCAAGAGAAAATTATACAAAATTGACCTGAGCATTCATATTTATTAAACATTACTTGCACTGAGCTATCTCATTCCTTTGTGGCACATTATGTTATGTTATGATGGCTTTGATTATATATCTGATATATTGTTTTCCAATTGTTTAATTTCTGTTTGCCAGTACTCACATCTCTTGACCACAGAGCCATTGGCCCTGCATGTCTACTCTATCTTTCATTCTCAAATGAATGGTCCTTTTAGAATTACAAACAGCACCTATTTTTTTAATCCAGGAAAGTTTCTTTATGTGAGAAATGATCATTTATCTTGTACTGATAGATCAAATTTCAACCAAAGTCTTCAAACTACTTATTACAACCAATAGAGGCTTGCTATAGATTTTTAGAATTACTTGTTTTTAATTTAACATATTTAACACCATATTATTTTTCCTAAGATTTCCATACATATAGCTAGTGAAGATGAGCATGAAGTAAGCATGAAGAGGCATTTCAAACACCAACACCTTCATGTCGTGAAAGGCAAAATCTAGCTATCAACCTCGCGCCTATGGTATTAATGGGTGGCTCGAAAGTTCTTGATTGGAAATTCAATCCTCAATGTTATGCATTATGTATTATACACTATCATTAGCATTATGCACTAGTGATATTTTAAGGTGGGATCTGAAGAAAATAACTAAAATTAAATGAGATCATGAGGAAGAAACCTCTATGACAGAGGGTTCTTTGTAAGATGAGGAAGAGCAGGACGATATAACATTCTTGCTCTATTAATACATGGGATTCTCTTTGCCAGGTTACATGGCAGGAAGAAGAATTTTACCAGACGCTGAGCAGATTCAGCCACATTATTGAGCTTCCAGTCTCCAGCCCTGTGAACTACCAATAAAAGAGCTAAGACAGCCTTTATCACTCTTAAAAGCAAAAAAGAACAGTATGTTTTCTCATAAGCGAAGTAGTAGGAACTGAGATTTTAAGCTTGGACCTCAGAGCAGGATGGTGCTGTAGCATTTCTATATTCTAAGGAAATGCTACTGTGTCATTGCTGGCAGCAGCACTGCTTGGAATGGATAAGTTCATCTCACACAGCAAATATTACAATGCCAAATTGTAAGCATGTATCTGGGTCATGTCCTTCAAATCAGTTTCAGCATTAATAAAGCTAAAGTTTTGTTCTCCATCTGTCCAAAACCATGTCTATTTCTCAGTTGGTTTCTAACTCACAGGGGAAGAAGAATGTGATTAATTATGACCCCTCCAAACCCAGTAGTTCACACATCTGTCCTGAATTTTTATTCTTGCTTCTTATACATATACCATTTGTTCAATTTGAGCTTTATCTACCTTTTTTATTCTTGGTTATTTTCTCTTTTGTTCGAATATATATACTCATAATATTGATAATTACCTGTCAAATAATTTGAGTTCCTCATATATTGTACTAAATACAGTCTAAATATTCAATATATTTATTATTTCTTTTTAGTATTACAAAGAAAATACAAGATTAAGTGTAGTAGTCCTGAGACTCAAAGATAGATATTAAATAGAACATTTCAAAAAGAAATTCTCTACAATTGGTGTTATCTCTAGTTGAACCTGAGCTCTTTTGGCCATGTTATGTAGAATCATTCCTTTATGAGTGGAAAGAAATAGGGAAAAATAGATGAAAATTTTCTTCCTCATTTTTCACTATCAAAATTATCTCAACTAAATGTAGACATACAAAAACATATGTATGTACATTTCAGCACATTATATATTTATACATATACACTCGAGAATACTAAATAAGCTTTTATGGTTGTTTGTAAAAAGTACAAAATAATGAATATTTAAAATAGTAAACAGTGTGAAAATTGTTCTTATAGGTTTTTGTCTAACAGCTCATAAGTGTTGCTGTTCTAATATGAGCAAATACTCATAACTATGGTTTTGTCTTATATAGTATTATAAAATGATTTTATTGTAGTAGGCATAAGCAATCATAATTTATGCATATAGGTAATAGACAGAAAGTTTCTAATTTAATTTCATGAAAGTTTCTGAGATTTATACTTTTTGTATCACCAAAAGATTTTTAAGTTTTTAATCACCACAAACAGATGATCGATAAAAGTTCAGTACCAGCATCTCACTTTCCATGTTTTAAATCAGTAAGTGCATTCAAAAGTCTCTAGGCTCAGCATATTTCTAGGATTATATCATTGCTCTTGCCAAGAATTCCTTTTTGTACCATTTCACACTAAAATTGAGTCCTTGTCATAAGCCATTTTTTTAATTTCAGCTTTCCAAAATGTATGTATCCAAATAAATTTCATGGCAGAAAATTTGACTGGAACTATTATTCCTTCTCTATCCTTATTTATTCTTTCTTTCTTTCTTTCTTTTTTCTTTCTTTCCTTCTTTCCTTCCTTCCTTCTTTCCTTCTTTCTTTCTTTCTCTTTCTTTCTTTCTTTCTCCCTTTCTTTCTCTCTTTCTTCTTTCTTTCTTTCTTTCTTTCTTTCTTTCTTTCTTTCTTTCTTTCTTTCTTTCTTTCTTTCTTTCTTTCTTTCTTTCTTTCTTTCTTTCTTTCTTTCTTTCTTTCTTTCTTTCTTTCTTTCGTGTTTGTGTGGATTGAACTCAGGGCCTCAGTGCTGTCCCTGGGCTTTTACACACAAGGCTAGCACTCTACTACACTGAGCAAAGCTGCACTTCCAGTTTTCTGGTGGTTAATTGAAGATAAGTGTCACAAAGACATTTCTGCCCAGGCTGGCTTCTAACTGTGATCCCCAGATCTCAGCTTCCTGAGTTGCTAGTATTACAGGCATAAGCCATCAGCACCCAGCTCTCCTTCTTTATTTTTCTGATAGCACTTCCAATATTGCTTCATGAAATAAATCTTCCTAGAAATTCCAAGCAATTCAGAATAATCATACAGAATGAGGTAAAACTAAAATGTTAAGGTGTCTCAGTAGCCAATCTTCCTGGCACCCATTTTAATCATGTGCCCTCACTCAAAAATTAAATTTTCACTATTGTTTGCATAATTTATTTAGTTTTTCATAGAATTGCGACAGCGTGGTCATAAAATTTGAGCTGGCTATTTAGAAATACAGGTATTACTAAAGAATTCAGACTAAGGATAATTGCCATATTTTATTACAGCAATCTGATCCCACATATATTTTCAAAAACTGTATTACTTAAATAGATTATAATTCTTCTGAAACTGGAAAATCACACAAAAGTAAGTGGAAATCACAGAAACAAAAACCACCCACACACAGCACCACGAGCTCCACTTAACACATCATTTTATTATAAAATAAATTCATTCACAAAAGCAAGAAAAATCAAAGAAATATTTAAAATTTATATTTGACAATTTAGAAGGCTGAGGTTGAAGCAGAGTGTCATTTTGGGTTTATTTTTCTCAAATTATTCACAATGATTTGAAGAGCATATGTACATTTTGTCACAGTAATTCAAATGTAGCTTTCAGTGACTTGGTTCTATTGATCTGATGAGCTAGAAGTAGAATATATAAAATATCTTTCAATTAACTATAAATGTGTTTACCACAGTTTTATTACAAGATACCTACCATTAGAATATGGAATTTTAATGGGTACATGGGGTAAAAATTGTTTAATATTGTCAGTTGATTTTTTTTCTATACTTTGAAAGAACATGTTATCATCAAACTCAGCCATGATCACAAGAAACCAAAGCTTCCCAGAATAATTTTCATGAGCCTATTAACTGTCAGAGGAACACATTCTTAGATAAACGTATTATTCTGCTCTAATGGAAGCTTATTTCAATGTGAACCATAGCACCCAATTCACTGTTTTTACTTGTTAATGTTTTTGATAAAACATACATCATATAGTGTTTAAGGAATATTGCTTCATACAATACATTGTGGGAAGCCATATACTGTATGTAATAATATTCATTAAAAACAAAATGGTATTTACAAATAAGTTAAAGAATGAGAAACATCAAATATTGTAATGTTTTAGTTTTAAAATGGCTTGAGGGCTGGGAAGGTGGCTCAGTGGTAGAGCGCTTGCCTTGCATGCCTGAGGCCCTAAGTTTGATTCCTCAGCACCACATAAGCAAAAAGAAAAAAGCCAGAAGTGGCGCTGTGGCTCAAGTGGTAGAGCGCTAGCCTTGAGCTGAAGAGCTGAAGGACAGCGCCCAGGCCCACAGTTCAGGCCCCACGACCGGACCCAAAAAATAAAAAAATTAAAAATTAAATAAAATAAAATGGCTTGAATTACATGTCAATATTTGGCCAATAAGCAACAAATTTAGAGCTATGCAGTAATGTAGATCATGTACACTAACGCCATATTATAAAGCATATATAATAAGGCATATCTGAAAATGTTTGTCATTCAATATGTTCTAGCTGACATGAAATAACAAGTCTAAAATTACATTGGATTAAAAATAACATAAAAAGAATGTGTTTCTAAACTTATTATAGAATTCATAGGAAGTTAAAAAAAAACATTCACTCATTCACGCACTACTTGGAAATTAAATGGTCAGGCACCTAAATTTTTGTTGAATATTTTAACTGAGATTCGCCTGATATGTGAGAAATAATATATAGATGTTGCAAGGACATTGTGCCGCTCCTAAGGATAACATTTTACAGTATTTTTATAGGTATTAATTTAGACAAGTTTAAGCAATTTTTGCCATTGATACACTCCACTTATTTATATTCTTGTTTGATTCCTTTTAATTTGTATGTATATAGACACATATGTAGATAAATACATATGTGTATACAGATGACAGATAATTCGAAAAGGCTTTCTCTTATGACTTGAAATCTTTTTTTATAAGTTTTTATTGTGAAAATATTGTACAGAAAGGGGTTACAGTTACATGAGCAAGGTAGTAGGTACATTTCTTATCAGCATTGTTGCCTCCTCCTTTGTTTTTTTCCTACTACCCCTTTCCCTCCCACTTTCACAACTATACTCCACCCACCCCGCCCTCCACCTACTCTCCCCTCCCCCCTTCCCCCCCCCCCCCGCCCCCGGCCTGGCCTGGCGCCCCCGCCTAAATTGTAAAGTTCATTGTTCCACAGTGTCTTGTACATCTCATCGTTACAATGGGTACTGTATCCCTATTTAAAATTTTTTTCCCTTCCCCTCCCCAAATTATACCGACATCAAATACAGTGAAAACAAGGGTTATACCGTGGGGGAGGAACCTACTAAGCAACAACAACAAAAAAATCATATGGTACTTTATAAATACGTTAGAAACAATTGCAAGAAAGAAAAAAAAAACACTTGTGTCTCTATCTTGGGGTTCATTTAGCTTAACATCATCTTATCTGGTCATATGTACATAGCTTTCTACCTTTTCTGCTTGCCCCAGATATATACTAGTTATTGCAAATAAAGCAAAGCATAGAACCTAGGTTTCTTTGGGCTTGGCTTACTTCACTTAACATAATTTTTTTCCAAGTCTTTCAAGAAAATGTGATATATATATATATATATATATATATATATATATATATTCACACACACACACACACACACACACACACACACACACACAATGGAATTCTATGCCTCCATCAGAAAGAATGGTATTGCCCGTTTGTTAGGAAATGGAAAGACTTGACTTGAAATCTTGAAAGATAAAAATGTTATAGACTCAAACATCAAAATCTTGAAAATAAAATTCTGAAAAATGTAATTGTGATTAAATATTTGTAAGAAAGATGATACATTTTTAGATGAAGATCACAACATAATTATTTTACTGATTATGCTGTACAACAAAGTAGGTAATAATGGTATTCTGGTTTTCCAATCATAAACACTCAATGTAGTAATGACAGTTGTGTAATTTAACATTTATGAAAAAGCTAAACATATTATTGTGAAATGAGAAGTATATTAATGCTTAGAATTATTATTGATAACCAGGTATAGACTACAGACATCTGAACTATCTGTCTTAGAGCAATCAGAAATTCTGACAGGTAACCACTGTGTATATTCAACCAGAGTTGAGATTCTGAGAAATCTTATCGTCCATGAATTCACATAAACTAAATTACACATTTTTTTCTTACTGAAAAAAGTTTAGATGGTTTTATATGTATATATCAAAGTTACACCAAATGTCCTTATTGTGAAAATGCAATTTCATGCATTTGAATTAGAAGAAAAAAACGTAAAATTATTTAGAACACTCTCACGGTATTTACATAATAGATTCCTTCAGTACTGGAAATAAAAGACATGGCATAGTAAAGGGTAAAATGGTGCTGACAAATACTAAAAATGACAAGAAAAACTAGAAAAACTGAAAATCTGGCACACACGAAAGTGTTTTTCATGGATAAACAGTTGAAGAGAGTTAAACTGTAAAAGTGTGCTAACTCACATAGAACATTTTAAAATACGTTAAAAACAATAACAAGAAAGAAAAAACAAGTTGAGTCCCTATCTTGGGGTTCATTTCACTTAATATCATCTTATATGGTCATATGTACATAGCTTTTGACCTTTTCTGCTTGTCCTAGACTTATACTAGTTATACTAGGGAAAACACAGGACTTACGTTTCTTTGGGTCTCGCTTACTTCACTTACTATAACTTTTTCCAAGTCTTTCCATTTCCATTTCCTAAGGAATGGGGTGATGTCATTCTTTTTGATGGAGGCATAGAATTCCATTATAACCTCTGTTTTTACTGTATATAATGTTGGTGCCTTGCATCTTGTATACACATTTGGGGAGCGGAAGGGAAAAAACAAAATGCTAAAATAAGGATATAGGTTTACCCACTGTAACAATGAAATGTACAAGACACTACGTTGAAAACAAACTTTGCAACTTGGGGGGTGGCGTAGAGGTGGGGAGAGAAGGGATGGTAGGGGAAAATCAAAGGAGGAGGTAACAATGCTCCATAGGAAATGTACTCATTACCTTGCTCATGTAACTGTAACCCCTCTGCACACTATTTTTACAATAAAAAAAAGTGTGCTGAGGGGGCTGGGAAAGTGGCTCAGTGGTAGAGCGCTTGCCTTGCATGCATGAGGCCCTGGGTTCAATTCCCCAGCACCACATAAGCAAAAAGTAAAAAAGCCGGAAGTGGCGCTGTGGCTAAAGTGGTAGAGCACTAGCCTTGAGCTGAAGAGCTGAGGGACAGCGCCCAGGTCCAGGTCCAGAGTTCAGGCCCCACGACCAGACCACACCCCCCCCCCCAAAAAAAAAAAGTGTGCTGACTGACTCACAGTCATTAACTTTAGTTTGAAACTCATATGCAATTCATCACTGTAAATGACATTTGGGACATTGCCATTCTTAGAGAATGAATTAACGTTTGTAATTGCATGTCAGACCTTCCTCACTCTGAGTCACACACTAGGCGTTATAAAACAGCCTTTCAAGTACCTTCAGTGTTTCACTTCATCTCTAGCAGTTTATTATCTCCAATACTATGAAACTATTCTATGTAAACAAAAACATATAAACCTAAAGAATATGGTCTTCTGTTCCTTTTAAAGCCTTAGGAAATAATATTAGTATGAGAATTGTGGTTTGTTTGTTTGTTTTTGCATTGTAGATTTGAAGAGTACAATGTATAAGATTTCAAACTTACAAGATTGTAATTTTGGAGGGAGTAAGCTGTACAAACTTTCACAGTTTGTGCAATGTTTACATCAGGGTAAACATATGTCTCTGCTCAATATTTGTCATTTGTTTATACTGTCAAAACATTCATGTTTTCAACTGCACTTTAAAAATGCACAAGATATTATTTACATATGTGCTTACCACTGTCTAATTATAATTCAGTACAAACTGACAAACTTGTTCTTTTCCTTCTACTATCTACCATTCTACTATCTGCTATTTGGAGACTCATTTCTTTAAAAACCCAAATGAGTAAGATCATGATATACCTGGTTTTTTTCAACCTGGTTTATTTCACTGAACATTATGATTACTAGTTCCATACATTTTGTTAGAAATGACATAATCCTATGCTTTTATGGCTGCACCATGTACCCTAATATATATATACAATTTCTTTATACATTCATCCATTGATAGATACTTAAATTGATTCATTTCCTGACTGTTATGAATAATGCAGAGAACATGGAAATCTAAATATCTCTTCAAAATACTGATGTCAGCTGCATTGTATATATGAGAGTTCTGGATCATCTGATCAGTTTTGGAAAAGAAACTTCCATTTGTTTATAAATTTCCTCATTTAAAACACTTAAGACAAATAATACATTTAGATAAATATTTGCATTGGATTCTTCCACTCAATATATATATATATATATATATATATATATATTCTTGTCTGTCATGGGCACTGGCCCTTGAGCTATTTGGCTCTAGGCTAGCATTCCACCATTTTGAGCCACAGCACCACTTAGAGTTTGGGAGTGGTTAATTGGAGATAAGAGTCTCTCTGGACTTTTCTGCCTAGGTGTCTTCTAACTGTGAACCTCAGATCTCAATCTCTTGTAACCAGGTTTACAAGCGTGGGCCACCAGTGCCTGGCTCACCCACAGTATTTTTTGTGAAAGTCTGTAAATAGTTATGTTTCCTTTTATAGACAGTAAACTTCCAGTGTGTATGTTTCTACTAACTTTTTTAATCACTTTACTTTCAAACATATTTGGAATGATTCCAGTTTTTACCTATCACTAAGTTTTGTCTACAGAATTTTTTTCTCAATTACGCTTTAATAGGATTCCAAAAGCGGAAATAAGAAAATTACATAGAAGTAAAACACAGCATCTTTCACAATAAAGATTACATTTCTACTAGCTGTTAACATAGGTGAGACATTAAAGTGCCTCCCAGGTTAAAACACAGTATTTTGTTGAAACCCTTTATGATCAAGGGCAATTGTTTCATATAGTCCAACCTCATCCAGCTTCTCCATATAAAACAGAAAGCACCGGAAGAGAAGATATTGTTTAAGCAGATAATTTCAGGTCATAACTAAACACCTGAAATTGTTAAATGATGAAACAAGGCAAACTATATTAAGACCAGGTACTTGTGGCTCCCACTCATGATCCTAGCTAATCAAGAAGCTGACATCTAAGGATCAACTTTCAAATCCAGCCCAGGCAGACAAATCCTAGAGATTCTTATTTCTAATGAACTAGTTAAAAGCCGAAGTGGAGGTAGTACTCAAATAGTAGAGACCCAGTCATTAATTCAGGCACTTATATTTATTATTGACAAGTATATTGGGAACTCTAAGTACAAAATAATTACTTATATTTGTGAGGTTTTAAAAGGGGCTGAGAAATACAATTAGGGATTTATTTCCCAAAGCCTTCTCCACAATCTCTATGCAGGTACTCATGCTATATGCTTCTATATCATTTTATAACCAGAAACCGATCCATTACATAAACTGAAATGTATACAATTATAACTGTAAAGAAGCTGAAAAAATGCTAAATACTATATCCAAGGTCATCTTAACTTTTAAAAAATGGACTAGAAATATCATTATGGTATTTAGCACACGTCTGCTCACTAGGGCTCTCAATATTACAAAGGCTTTTAATTGCCATTAATATTACAACAGAGACGTCAATTCCATCCTCCCTGCTGCCTAGTACAGATTGCATTTTATTAGTCTGAAGACATTTATATGGTTTGAAGTAATAATTAAATTGGTCTTTTAAAATGTCTTGTTTAATTCATTGTCAATAGATTCAAGGTCATACAACATTGTCCAGTTTTATGTTCCCCATTTCCAATGTTTTCTCCTCCATTTTTATAGCTAGAAAATAGTTATAACTTGGTATTTTTTCAATATGTCTTGGAAAATTCTCTTTTAGCAATATGATTAACTTCAAAGGATTTATGATTTTAACAGCATTTCCATTAATTTGATTTTTCAAGTTCAGTCACAAAAACGTAACAGTATATAAAAGGTATGTAATAATTAATAGAGTTTCCCTTCTTTGACAAGGAAAAATGACAGGCATAATTTCCTCCAGAAATACATAAATACATAATGCTTCATGCCTTCGTTTTAATTCTTCTTGGTGAAGTGTATGTAAAATAGAGGCTAAAGCATTTGATAATAGGTTGTTTACCTGTAATTGTGATAATTTAGCAGCTATCCAATTGTTATTAAATGAGCTATTTAAATATATACATATGCATAATTTACATGAAATTATCATCAAGTATCTCACATATCCGTCATTAAAGATATTTACTTGGATGTCTTGATAAAGGAAAATTTGAATTTAACAAAAGGAGATAAATGGTGGATGGAATTGAAAGTATTCATTGAAAAATTCCACATTAATGTAGAAATTGTAGTCAAGAGAGTTACAAGTGTCTTGCTATGCACAACTCCCCAAGAAGAATTAAGGAAATATTTTCCAGATGGTTGTGTAAGCAATGATGCGAATAAATTGGCAACTTTCCTATTTTTATAGAACATTTTCCTATGTATTGGGGAGCAGAAGTGTCACCAGACTGATAAAAGTTCCTTCGAATAATATGGACAGTTTCACTTTGGTCTATGTTAATATTCATGGCAGAATCTGAGGGGCCTTTCTCAGCCTGAAGCCAACGTTAAGTGATTCTTTGTCAGAATATTGGCAAGGATCCAAGTCTGATTTCCAGTGGGGCCTTCTTTTCAGATTCAAACTCTTCTAAGTTTGAAAATACTACTTAAATTTTTATAAAGAGAAATTGGTGTCTACCAAAAAAATCCCTTTCTCTCCAGATGATTTATATAAATTATACAACATGTGATTATTGACTAAGAAATGTCATTGCAACAAAATGTTGTGATTCTTTAAGATAAAATATGTTCATAAAATACCAGCATTGACTATGCACTTTAATATTCACTACATACATTTATAAATATATGGGTGTCTCTGAAAAACATTCAAGCTCTCATAGTTGTAGATAGCCATGTCAGAACTAGTCACTGAGATTGTCTGAACCAATGAAGTTGAAGAGCTAATCACTTACATGAAAGTTTTGAGTCAGCAAGTACACAGATGTTAAAAGACAACAGACTATAGGCAAAACCTGAAGCTTCTCAGCTGCTCTGTTAGGAGATATTTGTTGGCATTATCAGATAATACAGGAGTAAATAAATGCAATCAACCAATGGCCTTCAGTGATAAGGAAAGGATGGAAAATATTTTGCTGTGTCTTTTTAGACAAAGCACAAATCTAATGGATATAAGTTAATTGATTGTAAAGTGGCATGGCCCAAAGGAAGAAGTCAAAATAAAATAAATGACTACAGCAATAAATTAACCAGTTTGAAATGCAATAACAGGACACAAATTCAATATCCCTATGCAGACATCATTTCCAACAGAAATGAGGGAAAGTTTTTAAACTTATTTTTCTTCAATCCTGAGAATTACTGTATAGTAATATTGATACTATTTACTGCCACTGACTGGTGTATACATAACAGCAGCACCACCATGATATTTATGTCTCTTCATTCATCACATATTGACCGAATGAACCATAGTAAAAGGAACGTATTTAACCCTGGGGATTCAGGAAAAAGATAAGAATTTTCATTCCACAGGAAACCAT
This sequence comes from Dipodomys merriami, assembly GCF_024711535.1. Lineage (NCBI taxonomy): Eukaryota > Metazoa > Chordata > Mammalia > Rodentia > Heteromyidae > Dipodomys > Dipodomys merriami. Next base: position 106,841,970 of record NW_027203381.1, on the reverse strand, counting down.
ACATTAGAGAACTTTGCAAACAATTCTATATAAGCTTACCTGAGGTGTTACTATTTGTATTACGTGAGACACAAAAGGAATGGGCAGACAAAAATGAACAGTTTAATTCATGATGCGATGTATACTGTACCCCTATTTGCTCTCAGAGTATAGAGATTTGTTTTCCAAATTTCCTAGGGCATCTTCTAAATTTCCTAGGAATAATGAGACGTAGAGGTAGGGTTAAAGGAGACAGACAGACAGACAGAAGACAGACAGACAGACAGGCAGAGAAAAAAAAATATGTATAAATGGAGAGGGGAGAGAGTGTGAGCCAATTAATTTAAAGTCTAACTTCTCTTGCATATTGATAGGAAGAATGTCGAGTTACAGACTCACTAATCTGATGGATGGAATTAAAATAATAAATTTACCAAAAAGAAGTATAAGAACTTCAATTATGTTAAATTGTGTTATTATTGTTATATTAAGTAATGCAATTTTGGTGTCCTTAGACTCCAAATAAAAAGGTGATAGTTGAAGTAATCTCTACATTTATAAAATTTCAAGGAAATTACAATTGTATTTATGAAAATAAATATATAATTAAAGAGATAATTCCAATGCATGATTTTATTTATTTTTAAAACTTTACTGTTAAAATGCTGTACAGAGGGGTTACAGTTACATGAGTAAGGCAATGAGTACATGACTTGTTGATCATTGTTATCCCTTCTTTCCTTCCTTGTTTTTGTCCCCAAATCCCTTTCCTCTCCCACCTCCCACACTTCTCTCCTACTGCCCTCTCCCTTCCCTCCCCCCAAGTTGTAAAGTTCCTTTCCAATATACTGTCCCCTGTGTATCCTTGTTATAATGGGTCATCCTGTGTCCTTGTTTCAGCGTTTTGTTATTTCCCTTCCTTTCCCCAGATTAAACATATGTATATAAAAGATGCAGGGTGCCAAAATCAAATACAGTGATAACAGCACATGTGCCATAGGGGAAAGAACATACAATGGAAACAAGAACAATAAAAAATAAAATCACATGGTACATTTAAAACAATAGCAATAAAGACAGAACTCCTGTGTCCATATCTTGGGGCTCATTTCACTTGGCATCATCTTATATGGTCATTTGTGCATGGTTTTTGAGCTTTTCAGCTAATATGATAAGCTCATCCTATATGTTTACTAATTATTAAAAATAAGGAAAGCTTTGGGACTTAAACGTTTTGGGGACTGGGTAATTTCTCTTAGTATCGATTTTTCCAAGTTTTTTCCATTTCCTAACAAATGGGACAATGTCATTCTGTCTGGTGGAAGCACAGAATTCCATTGTGTATATGTAGCACATTTTCTTGATCCACTCATCTACTGAAGGGCATCTGGGTTGGTTCTATATCATAGCTGTGGTGAACAATGCTGTGATAAACATAGTTGTGCTGGTAGTCTTAGTATGGCCTTGTTTGTGATCCTTTGGTAAATGCTCAGAAGTGCGATTGCTGGGTCATAGGGGAGCTCTACGTGGAGTCTTTCCAAGCATGATTTTTTGATGGGGGTTAAATACTTGATTTTTACTATTTCTTACCAAAACTTAATATTGTTAAATATAAAAAGTAAGTAAACGTGTTAGCACATTATTGAACATATATAGTAGACCACACAATAAAGCACACAGGGATGTTGTTATGAATACAGTTTGGTATTCAGTTTGAGTCTCTAAGTTACCAACTAGATACTTAATCAGCCTTTGTCTTTTGGTTTTTCTCTTTCTGAATAATACTTTCCTTTCCATTCATTCACTATATAAATTGTTCTTGTTATACATCAATTTGGCAGAGTTTCATAAACAAGCATTGTTAAAGAGCCATTTAGATTACCAAAGTTGCTATTTTCATATATAAATTTGTTGAATTATAATTCAAATATACAGCTGCTCCTCATCACAGGAAACAGAATCCTTAAATTTTTCTTAAAAATTGTAGTATCAGTAAATCATTCAAAATTATGATATCTATGATAATTTCTTATTAATCCCTAAGGACAAATTCCTCTTTAATACATATTTACCTCATCTTCATATTCTTATTTCTCAAATGTCATCAGAAACCATAAAATAAACTATCAATTTATAGAATAACTGAATGGGATACAAATGGGAAAGTTCTTTCATTATAAAACATTGGACTACCAAAAGAAAAATACCAAATTGCAGTAAATAACAGTAAAATTCCCTCAATGAGATGTACAAGTCGTTATGTCGAAAGCGATCTTTACAACTTTGGTGGGGGGGGGGGGTAGGGGGAGCGGGGAGGATTGGGGAGCCGGGGGGAGGATGGGAAGGGATGGGAAGGAGAAACAAAGGAGGAGGCTACAATGCTTGATAAGAAATGTACTCATTGTCTTGCCCATGTAATTGTAACCCCTCTGTACAGTATTTTCACAATTAAAAAAATAATAAAAACAATTAGAAGATGAAAATTTGTGCTTATCACAAATGTATATTCATAATCTATTTGTTCATATACTAGTATTCATAATCTATTTGTTCATATACTATTAGAATTACAAAAGAAGCAGCCATATATGCATCATTACAGAACCTCAAAATTAATAAGTCATGCTTCGCAAATAAGAGAAAAACCCATGTACATGCTACTTAGTTTTTGAAGATATAATTAAAATCCTCTGGCAAGACTGTTTATGAAGGCCTTTATTGATTAGAAGATTAAAAAAAACAATATAATGATTGCTAGGGGCTGGTGGCTCATGTCTATAATGCTAGCTTTTCAAGGAGGTTAAGATGTGAGGATTGTGGTTGGAAGCCAGACGAAACAGGAAAGACTGTGAGATTCTTATCTCCAATTACTCACACAATGGCCAAAAGTGTGTGTGGGGGGAGTGTGGATTTCAAGTGGTAAAGTGCTAGCCTTGAGCAAAAATAGTTCTGGAACAGTGCCCAGGCCCTGAGTTCAAGCTCCAGTACCTGCACAAAACTGTTTAGAAAACAACAACAACAACAACAACAACAATGTATGATGTTCTGGTTTTCATCCTTACTTTATTCAAATTCTTTCCTAGTTAATAGAAAGTAGTAGTATACTAAACTAAACAGTAAACGCAAAGTTTAAAAATGTGACTTTACTTCCTTCATCTAATTCACTGTTGACAGTGACCAGAAAATTCTCAGGTTCTGCAAATTACAACTTAGAATTTTAACTGTAAGGTGCATGTACTTATTATCTTATGTATGTAATTGTAACCACTCTTCAGTTTTTAAGCATATATATATGTATATAAACATTGCTATAGAAAGACAATATTTAAAAAAATCATTTTCCCCCTGGTGTGATATATCTAACTTGGAATTCTCAGAACCTGTTCCTGAAGGTTGATCAACTGCATGAGTCATGATACTTCTGAGAACCAGAATCCTGTTTCCTGGTATAAAGTAAGTGTTGACATCGATGCATGTCCATTTCATTGTTATTCAAAGCAAAGTGCCCTATTTCAAAGAGCACTTTCTATTTATCCTCTCATGGCACTGCTATTTAAGGTCAAACCAAGATTTCATGAGGATAGTTATTGCATCTGTCAGCTAAATTAGTTCAATATCCTTTTTACTCTGGTTTCTCATTCTATTTCTTGTATCTTAAGTTGGTTTCTTGTGAAAAAGAAAAAAAGGCAGTTTCTGTGTTAGAAATACACATGGTGCAGTCCTGATGTACTGCCAAAAAAATTTCAAATTAATATGTACAATAATGTAGTTGTCTCTAGATCAGTGGTAGTTCTTTAATTGTATAAGCCTGTAAAGGTCTGTACCATTCAAAAAGTTGAAATATTTTACCTAACAAAATAAAGGAGAAACTCTATTCCTAGCTCAATTTTATAGTACGTCATTTTGGATATAATGTCAGACATAACAACATAGCTTACAATACTGAAAGTCAGATGCATATCTTCCAATGATTATTCCTATTATTTGATTGATCTTTGTCAAAATCATGAAGTAAAGCATCTGGAGAATGATGAGGACAACTTTCTGAATGAGATCATCATTCACAAGACAGATAACAAGAAATGAGTGTTCAAATAGGAGCAGAAACATGGCTTTAACAAGTGTAGGACACACACATACATACATGTATGCATATATATAACTAGGTATTATGGAAGAGAATATATGTTAATATATAAATATACAGTATATTATATAATAGGTGTTTGTAGAATAGACTATATATCATATGATAATGTAACTATATGATTACATTCATTTAACAGGATTCTTTTCGCTTTTGAAGGTCTCTTTATACAATAATCCAGCATATATGTACATTCAATTATGTAAGAGAATATATATGTATATACATATAATCATTATTATTCATAAAAGGCTATAAAATAACAAATATTAGATTTTTTATACCCACACTTGAGAAGTATAAGGGGTTACACACAATTTAAGATTTCATAGATTTGAGTAAAGTTTGCCCACGTCCATGACTGTATGACTTGAAAGATATTTAACAAGGTATCTCCCCTTTTAGCTCTAATACACATTATTTCCCTCAAAACATATTTTAAGTAAATCTGATATTATTAGAGGAGGCATGTGCTCTTTAGTCTCCATTACACTCACACTTGACATTATTTAATATTTAAACATATACACTGACAGACAGCCTTCTCACTTGTTTGCTTTAGTATTTGATTCTTCGACTGTAGGGTCTAATTAAAATAGTGTGTTATAAGTTCCACATACTTTACATTGCCATTTGGATTCTCTATGAATCAGATTCTAAAATATAGTTACCAATCAGGAGCTAGGTCTTTTGGAAACAGAGGAAAAGGCCTCAGACTGTGAAGACAAAGATTGCTGCTCTAGCAAAGAGAAGTATAATATTGCAAACTTTGTCAGTTGGAAAGACAGTTGCACAAATATATGTGAGAGGTTGACAAGGTCTCTACACACTCTGTTTATACATGGTTCAAGTTTTAGAATACTGTCATGAATTGCATTCCTCCTCATGGTCTCTTTCTCACTCTTACTACATTCTTCTTTCGGTGTCAGTCCCTGTAAACATTCTCAATTTCCCCCATGCTAACTCATTCATGCCCTACCTATGCTAAAGACTCACATATGAAGGTTATTGATGGTTTGTATCAGGACCTAGATTATACCAGTTTAAGGACAATGAACTTGTCTGTCTTGTTTAGATGTGTATCTCCAGTGTCTGAACTTATGTCCTCTGTACAATAGTACATGTTAACAATGCAAAATGATTTAAGACAATAATTTTAATTATAAAAATATTTGCAAGCATCTTTCATACAGCTGTATCAAAAACACCTGTGAATAGTAGAGGCTCTTAAATTCTATCTCAGATGGGAAAATTGGGAAACTCTAAAAACGATTTTTACTATAAAATGCATTTCAAATATGTAAGCTCTAGAAACTAACTACAAACTACATTTAAAATATGTAAATTAGGGGCATATCTTTAGAATTAAAGTTTGTTTAGGCAAACTAACGATTTCCTCAGAAAAGGAATATATGTGTATATAATTATAGAGCATTCACTTACTTCTGAAAACATTGCTAGGTTTCTGTGTATGGAAAGGTCACAATAGGATTTGAGAACATTAAGAAAAAAAGCTCAAAGAAATCCATCATTGGTCTTATAGCCTGTAATCAGAACATCATTATAAGCCAAATGAGCATAATTTGTCACTTTGAAAATTCTCAGGTTGAAAATCAGGTCATTTGAAACATCAATTTTCACAGGGCAAAGAGGTCATACAGTCCACCTGTTCTGTATATTTCTCCCAAATAACTTTGAAACGAGTTGGCTTTTGAGAAGCAATCATTCATTGCTAAAGGGACCTCCTGTGTTTCCATTCACATGGCCTCTACTTATTTATAAGTAGCTTTTCCTTTTAAATCAAGACTTACTTGTAAAAACTTTTAGAGGGCAGTTTGACAGTATCTAATAAATAATGTAAATATGCATAACCTTTGATCTAACATTGTCAATAACAAGATAAGTTACAACTCTTATAATAACATTGGTAATAGCACATCATTTCACAGAACAGATACTGGGAAATGCGTAACACCTTATTTCTCAGAACAGCCTTAATAAGAAAATTAAGAAATTAAGAACTTAAGTGAATATCTTAAGGTCACAAAACTCACAGGTATAAAGCTGGAACGTAAACCCAGCTAATTTGTTTCAGAATCACTCTTTTAACTTCAGGAAGCTGTCATAAAGAAATACACTGAATTCTGCCAATAGAGAACTGTGATGATTCATAATTCAAAACAAGACTGGGGATTTAGTCCTATTTCCGAATACTTGGGAGTCAGTTGGAAAATATGACAACAATAACCAAAACAAACAAAAAAGCTGAAGAAACAAGAAATGAAGGTGTAAATATAAGCATGAATTATCTTTTGTAAAATTATTTATTTCACTTTAGTTCCTTTGAAATTCCTCTTTTGTTCCTAGATAAAACCTGTGTGTGGAGATGGGAGGGTAAATACCATACTTCAGTTGACAAAATACAATAGTACTCTTCTGTTCCCAACACAGTGCCTGCCACAAGCATCTTTCCTGTGTGGCCCGTTTTCTGGTATTATAAAATTATCTACGCAATGATTCTTGCAAAAACTTAGAAGCAGAGGAGGATTAAAATCTAGAAGCTATTTATTTCCATCATTATTATGACTAGATTTCTTACCTTTCCCAATGACTAGATTTCTTATCGTTTCCTATCCTTCATCCTTTTCTTGTATTCTTTAAAAAAAATTCTTATCTTTGCCTAAAGTTAATTCTATTAATTTTATTTTATTGTAAAAATGCTGTACAGAGCAGTTACAATTATATGAGTAAGGTAATGAGTACATTTCTTGTTGAGCATTGTTACCCCCTCCCTTGTTCTCCTGCTAGCCCCGAAGTGCTAAAATTCATTTCCAATACACTGTCTTGTGGGTGTCATTGTTGCATTGTGCCATCCTGTGTGCCTAAAGTTAATTCTAAGTCTAACTGTTCATCATTAAATGGTGTCTTTCTAAGAGGCTGCATATTGAGTTCTGTAAGTGATTTATTGATTACCAGAGCTCAGAACTTTGCCTCTGAGTCAAAATAGAGAAAATTCTTCTCATTTTTTTTCCTAGAGAAATTTACCTAAAAAATATCCTTACAGAACATAATAATCTATAATTCCTCATGTGTATACTTACATTTGATGAGCAAAGTTATCCAAAAAGATGCAGATTTAAAGAAGCAGGTTATTTTTCTTTAAATTTAATGTGAATTCACTTTGGATTTTGACATTTTATAATTGCTGTTAGAGTAAATCTTTAAAAATTTCAGCTCAAATGCTTAAACTATGATTTCCACATATACAATTAAATCTTACCTAGAAATGGTCTTAAAATTTTCAGGTATCACTAATTTAAGAAGTACTCTTGAAGAGATAGCATGCTTTTATTCTGTTTTTACCACACATTTTGAATTCCATTTCAAAACATATACGTTATTATTTAAATATATTAAGTTCCCTGAGGCTCATATGGGTTGGCAGATATCCAGTTTGCAGTTCTAATTTGGAAGCCAAGTTGGAGACAATGGGTTACTACTGCGGAGTGTCTTTGTAGGTTACCCCTTGCCATGGCTCTTTGCAGTAGGTCTGTGCTTAATTGATCGCCATGTGATAAACAGCCTTCCTCCCTATTCTCTTTATCTATGGCACTTCTGCCTTCCCATTCACCTTAAAGACAATTGAACTGTCTGGGCATGGAACATAACTTCTGTAAACATGAGGCAAAATAAATCTTTCCCCTTCAGTTGCTTTTCTCAGGCTTTTGTTTGTTTGTTTCACAATGACAAAAGTCTAAATAAGACAATGTCCTTTTTATGCAATTAGGGCACAATTTGAACAGAACTTCAGTATCTCAAAGCTACAGATGACTTCCTGTCTGGTTAAAGATAAACCCACAAATTTAACCAACTTTAATGACTCAAGTGATAATAAAGTGGTGATAGTACATAAATGCTAAATTTTATTGGTTCTAACGTTGCACAATCGAAATCCACATGCATTCGGCTGAGAGGCTGGCATCCCTGGAGTGTTCTCATAAGTTTCTGGGCTGGTTTCCAAGACACCTGCCTCATTTTAATCAGCCCTGGTTTTATACTTCATGTATGGCAGGACCCAACATCAAGTCACACTTGAAGAAAAGGTTATGTAATTTGAAGTTGTTTTTTTTTTTCATCTAAACTACTGCTTAAGAAATATTAAATATAGCTAGTTTTGTCCCTGACGTATATCTATTGTGAGCCACACGATCATTCTAATATAATTGACTCTGTTTTGCCATTGGTGGGTACTATTTGCTTTTGACATCAGAAATGTGCATAAATATGAATATGTAACTTCATGACTTGAGAATCCATGGCTTCTGTTAAATTATTTATCAAATACATGCTTTAATCCAGAGCCTTGAGGGTTGTTGATTAGATATCTTTATTATTTCTGCACTATTTTTAATTTTTAATATATCTATATATATTTATTGTAAAGATTCTGTACAAAGGGGTTTCAGTTACATGATTAAGGTAATGAGTACATTTCCTACTGAGCATCATTACCCCATACTTTTTTCCCCCTTCCATCCCTTCCTTCTCCACATCCCCAACTTCTCCCGCCCCCAAGTTTTAAAGTTCCTTTTCAACATAGTGCATTGTACATCTCATTGATAAAATGGGTCAACCTGTTTCCTTGTTTCAGCATTTTGTTACTTCCCTTCCCCTCCTCAAATTAGAAAAAATATATATATACAAGATGTAGGGCACTGGAATCAAATACAGTGAAAAAAGGGTTATACCATGGGGGAAGATCATACAAAAGAAACAAAAATATCACACAGGACATTATAAGTTAAAAACAACAGCACCAAAGATTAAAAAACCTTTTTTGTCTTTATGTTGGGGTTCATTTAACTTAACATCATCTTATCTGGTCATATGTACATAGCTTTTGACCTTTACTGCTTGCCCTAGACATATACTAGTTATTGCAAATAAGGAAAACCATGGGACCTATGTTTCTTTGGACCTGGCTTACTTCACTCAATATAAATTTTCCAAGTCTTTCCATTACCTAACAAATGGGGTGGTGTCATTCTTTCTGATGGAGGCACTGCTTTTAATAAGATCTTTATTTAGTGATAAACAAAATGCAATGAGAAAGTCAGAATTAATTTAAACCCTTCCTCAATAGGGCCCCTGCTTCAGTCTTATGTTCAAATAACCATTTCACTTTAAAAATAATATATGAAATAACTTTTAAATCAGTGGTAATTAGGCCATGATATCATCACTTGGCAATTAGTTGAACTCCATGCACTACCAAAATGTTTTCAAAGCACAAAATTATGTACTCTCTATTAACTAGGGTTATTGGATACATATATACATATATAATTTTATTTACTTTGTTAATTATTTTTCAATCATATTATCAGTTATCCTTGCTTGTACTTCATGTGAATAAATGTTTGTTCCACTTCAATACATAATGAAAAAGGATTACTGAACTCACTTGTAGCTAATTTCTTAAACTTACAACAACTTTATTAAATAAATTCTTCTGATTTTGCAAAAACTGTCATTCTTGGCACATGAAAATAACATACTTATTTACTTTAGTTTAAATTTATAATGTTTGCAGTCTTGAAGTTAACTATCTATTTGACCCTCACTGACATGAAATCCCCTATAGACTTCAGGTCTCCTGACATTTTTATGTGTTATTTCACTAATGTGCTCATTCAGTAGAAAGTCAGGTTTAATGAATACTCCAGGCACAACAATTATAGAAACTCATGTTGTGTAATCCCAAGGAAGTTATAATGTTTTAGTAACTAGAAATACTCTCTGATGACCTTGTTCTTGCTGGTGTTTTGTCATATAATAGCTTTATTTGGCTGAAAATAATATATTTACTAGTTGCTTTATAGGGACACCATTAAAAAAACAACAGGAAGAAGAAGCCGTCAATTACCCATAGCCTATGTAGCTGAAGATGGAAGGAAAGTTTGTAAATGTGATTGAATTGGTTAAAATGGAATTCATTTCCTTCCTTCCTTCCTTCCTTCCTTCCTTCCTTCCTTCCTTCCTTCTTATTTTTCTTCTCTTTATCCCTGACTGTCTCCCTCTCTCCTTTCCTTCTTTCCCTCCCTCTCTTCCTTCTTCACTTCTTCCCATCTCTTCTTCCTCCTCTTCCTTTTCTTCCTCCTCCTTTTTGCCCTTCTCTACCCTCTTTCTGCTTCTCTCCTTACTTCTTTCATTCTTTCCTTCCCCACTTCCCTCCCTCCCCCTCCCCTGTTTCTGCCTCCCTCTCCCTTTTTTTTTTGTTTATAGGGGAGATCAAACTGGGTGGAAAGTGTTGTATCTCATCAACAAAATAAATATTACCAACATAAGTGCTATTGAATAGATATTGAAGTAATAAGTATAACTTATGTTACCTGGAAAAGGGAAAGTTTTCTTTTTTAACAATTTTAGTTTTGTAAATTGATAGATACAATACAGTCAGAATTGTAAGACACAGATATTTATACGGTCATTTTCCTTCTAGATGTTATTTTCCATTATTTTTAAAAGAAAAACATTTATATTAATAAGCTATTTACCTGAATTTTTGTTTCTGGTTAAGTATTTTATAGGAAACTGTCTTTCTCTGTAAATTACTTTAAGAAACGTACCTAATCATACTCCTTTTTCTTCATGTCATGAGAGTGTTAATATTGATGTATAAATGGAAAAGTAGGGAATAACAAGTGCTATATTATGAGATTTTTTTGTGAATATTTTTTTTCGTATTATGCTTTCTTAATAGTCATGTTTTATTGACTTGTAGTCAAAGCAGGGTGCATTCATTAGAGAAAGAGAGACAACAGTTTAGAAGACACAAATTCTGGTTCTTTAGCAATGATGACAAAGCTGACATTGTAAAGTAATTTACACCAGCAGTGTCCTGATTATCACCTGTTTATAAGTGCACCTCTAGTTAGGATTTAAGTGTGAGGTTTTCACACTCCTGTGGTGCATGTTCATTGGTTATTCTAGATTGATATCCTCACCAACTCTAACTGTAGCTAACTTTCTGATCATGCTCAGTTTCAACCCTAGCTAATCATCTGCTATTCTCCCTTAGCTGATGAAAGAATGCCATATAACAAAAACAGCACAGAATAAAAATAATTGTAAACACACACTGGATAGCTGGTCATTCACTTAATCCACAGGTTAAAAAAAAAAAAAAGCTGTCACAAAATTCTATGCCTCCATCAGAAAGAATGGCATTGCCCCATTAGTGAGGAAATGGAAAGACTTGGAAAAAATTATATTAAGTGAAGTAAGCCAGGCCCAAAGAAACGTCCCATGGTTTCCCTTATTTGCAATAACTAGTATATGTCTGAGACAAGCAGAAAAGGTCAGATAAGTTGATGTTAGGAAAAATGAACCCCAAGATAAGGATTCAAATGTTTTTTTTTTCGATTGTTTCTTTCATACGAGGATTTCTTTGTTGCTTTTTATTTCCCTCCCCCACGGTTATAATCCCTGCTTTCACTGTATTTGATGTTGGTATAATTTGTGGAGGGAAAGGGAAAAAACAAATCGTTTAAATAGGGATACAGGTGGATCCATTGCAACAATGAGATGTACAAGTCGTTATGACGAAAAACGAACTTTACAACTTTGCGAGTGGGGAGGGGGGAGCGGGGGATTGGGACAGTAATGGAAGGGATTGGAAGGGGAAACAAAGGAGGAGGCTACAATGCTTGATAAGAAATTGCCCCTCTATACGGGATTTTCACAATAAAAAAAAAAAGCTAACTGTATAGATGAGGGAGAGAGATAAATGTTACAATGTATTCAAAACACCAGAAGTCTAAGCTGTCATTTTAACTTGTGTTTTCTGGAAAACACACTGTTATTTTGTACATTCATGTTGCTCTCTTCTCATTTGAATATGTGTCATTTGTCCACATTGACTAAATTAATGCTGACTCCTCTATCACCTCTGAAAAATGCATCTGTAAGTATAGTCTATTTACAGGAAAGCCTCCTACTCCAAATCATAAGCTTCATCTGTAAAAATAGGTTATAGAAGTGCTAAAATGACAGCATTTGGCGTAAAGATTTCCAACCACCTCTTTTTTTGTATCTTCCTAGAAAACATCAAGGACTTTCACTGCTGATTTGATCCATAAAACATTTATAGGAACTCAGGAAGTCTACCTTCTACTAAGGATTCCTTCTACAGTGTATGTACTACAATAACAATGCAAAAATAAATAAAATAAATAGGACTTAAATGTGACATAATAATGTTATTATTTGCATATTAAATCTTTCAAATAATTATCCAGATTTCAACTTTCTGTATGAACCTCTATTTGTCATTAGTAATGGCTCTCCATTATAATTTCAGGGAACACCTCAAAATATATTCATGCTCTAGTCTTCATCCATGTCACAATTAAATCTTAATCAGTAGGGGAAGCCAGACATCAGGTTTTGAAGCATTCCATGGTGATTCACAAAAGCAGCCCATTGTGAGAGCCACTTTGTGAAGCCACCAGCTTTTAAAGTGCTAATACCTACACTACAGTAAAGCAGGCTGTTCAAATGCTCTTTGAAGTCAGTATAATGTAAGTTACTTTTTGGTTGCTTTTCCTTTTTCCTTTTCCTTTTGTTTCTTCTTTTACAATTCCAGACTTTAAAGCTTTATCTCTGTATTTGAAGTCATTAGCATTCCCCATGTTCCTACAGAAACTGATACCTTGATTTCTTTTCTCCACAAATTTCCTAACCTTAACTGTATGATAGTTTTTAGAAGTACAGACTCAGATAAACAATATTACATCCCTAACATAATTTATGTGAAATAAATTTGTAATATAGTAGTAAAACATCCAAAGCTTACATATATTTCTTGAAATGTTTTTACAGATAAAAATGTAGTAATAAATATTTATTTTATTTTAGTGACTTTTATAATAAACATTTAGCCAAATCCTTAGTATTGTATTCAAATTAGACTGCTACTTTTATCTCACAAAACAGCAATTGTTCTGTAGCATGCTTTGAGCAAGTGACTAAGATGAATTGCATATTTGGAACATATGAATTGCTCCAGGTGGTATTTTAAGATTTTGCATCAATGTCATACTACCATAGCTGATTATCTCACTTCCCAAACCTGGGCTAGCTTTCCCTTCTCATGTGTTCTTACAGCATCCCTTTCTTACCATTGCCCTGAAATTCACACCACAGAAAATAAATATAGATCTGAGTACTACTCTCTCCTTGACGCTGCCCTCAGCAGTGACACCCTCATTCACAGTTCTGTGTGGGCAAGTGCAGTCCTGGGATTAAGAGACCAGCTTGTAAAGGCAAGCCACAATGGTTTTAATTCAGGTTTCATTGTGTACTGGTGATGTGACTGAAACTAGATTTTTAACCTTGTTGTTGCTGAGTTTCCTCTTTTGTTAAAAAGAACTAATAAATCCATGTCTACTTAATAAGGCTGCAGTACAGAGTAGAGAAAGTAAATTATAATACTCTTAGCATCGTGCCTAAGACACCATAACCCATCAAGAAAAACCACTCATCATCAAACTACGTTTTTAATATCAAATATGACACTGACAACATGTACATAGTTAAGGTTCATTTAATGATTTATCATTTAGCTTGTATTATTCTATACAAGTGTTATATGATTACATCTTAAACTCTGGCCAATTTATGCCTCTGTGTTGCATTTTTAAAATTCTCACAATATCGTGTTACTCTTGTATGCTATTGTGATTTATAAGAAAATCAGCTTCAATGTCACTATTATCCTTGTTTCAGTGTTCAACACCCATATGAGAGAGTAACATATATGTGTTATATTCTGAGTTATTCTCTTGTTCCTTCTTCGGAGTGGGCTCCTCTGGTCCTTTTGTCACAGTAATATTGACATTAGATCAGTGCAAAACCATACAATGACCATTGACCTCCATATATTAGAATGACATGACAAACTACAGGCTTATGCTTTTAAATTAAAACTTAAAATGAATAAGTTCATTGAGACATATATGTCCAAAAATTAGGCTCAGTGTGCCAAATATAATCAAATTGTGGAATGCAATAAAAAGCCCTTGACAGGAATTCAAAGAGCTATTTCAATGAATACAGAAATGATCAAATGGGGAACAAACCTACTGCATATAAGGAGAAAGGCTTATTGCTCTGAAAAGATCAAATCAGTTATCTTTCCTGAAGCAAATGTCTAGTGATGAGTGAGGTCTCTTCAATTTGATGCAGATAAAAAAAAACAAGGTGAAAAAGCAGTAAAATGATTAATGGTATAATAGGAGTTTCTTCATTTGCAGCAAACTGGGAAACCATCTCTACCTATGAAAATCCAGGCTGAATCACCAGCAGCTAATGATGAAGCTGAAGAGATTTACTATAGAAGAACTAGCTAAGATAATTGATGATGGGAGCTACACAAAACAACATATTTTCAATGTAGTTGATGCAGCGTTACGTAGGAAGAGGGTGAATTTAGAAGCTTACTAGCAAAAGGGAAGTCAATCGCTGGCATTAAAACTTCAGATGAAACTTTGCCTCTTTTATTTGGTGATCTAATGTAATTGGTGATTATTAAGTTATGAGTGTTCATTCATCATTTCTCAAATCTGAGGATTCTTAAGAAATCATATAAAGATCTACTCTGGCCTGTGCTCTATAAATGGAATGACAAAGCCTAGATGACAGCACATTTGTTTACAATGTATTTTACAGAATATTTTAAGCCTATTTTATGGAGCAATTGTTCAGAAAACAAACAAAAAAAGATTCCCTTAAAAATATTACTGCTCTAACAATGCACCTGGTTGCAAAAGCTCTGTTAGAAACACACAATGAGATTAATGCTGTTTCCATACTGGCTAACGTAACATCTTGCGAACTATGGATTGAGGTAGAATTTTGACTGTCAAAGTGTATTATCGAAGACATTTATTTCATGAAGCTTAACTTAATTTAGACGGTGATTCTTCTGATTTATCAGGACAAAGGAAATAAAAGGCATTTTAGAAAAAGTTCAACAATCTAGATGCCATGAAGAACCTTTATAATTCAAAGAAAGAATAAAAAAATCTTAACATTTGACAAGATTTTGGAAATATTTGATTTTAAAAATCATGAGATTCTTGAGGGTTTAACAAGGTCTGTGGAGAATTCACTGAAGATGTGTTGAAAATCGTAAGAGAATTTGAAGTAGAAACAGCCCAAGTCAATCTCTTATCTTTGAAGTAGAAACAGCCCGTCAAGTTCAGACGGCTTTTGCCTTTTACCCAGGAGGTTGAGACCCAGAGAATTGAGGTTTGGAGCCTGTCTGGAAAGTATGCCTATGAGACATCAAATAAGAGTGTGGGCACAATATTCTGGGCTGGACATGTGGCTTAAGAGATCAAGCCCAAGCCAAGCGCACCAGCACAGTAAGCCAGGGTCCCTGAGCTCAAATGCTAGAACCAAAGAAATAAAAGATTTGTGATGTGAATGAATTGTTATAGACTCATAATACATGTTCAACTAATATGAGTGATAGTTCACAGGTTAGCAACAACAACGGGATTTTAAAATGGAACTTACTTCTAGTGAAGATACCATTAATATTGTACCAACCAATGAAGAAAAGGTATTTAAAATATTGCAGAAACTTAGTTGATAAAGCAGCTGCAGAATTAGAAAGCATTGACTCCAATTTTGAAAGAAGGTCAACCATCAAGCAGTAGCACTGTCCACTGAGAAGTTTTTGATGAAACCAATAGACAAAAGGCACAAGAGGGGTTGGGAAGGTGGCTCAGTGGTAGAGTACTTGCCTTGCATGAATGAGGCCCTGGGTTCCATTCCTCAGCACCACATAAGCAGAAAAAAAAAAGCTGGAAGTGGCACTGTGGCTCAAGTGGTAGAGCGCTAGCCTTGAGCTGAATAGCTGAGGGACAGCACCCAGGCCCAGAGTTCAGGCCCCACACCTGGACCCCCCAAAAAAGGCACAAGAAACTTCATTTTGTGGGTTTATGTAAAGAAAATAGCATAATCATTTCCACTTTTGATCAGTGGCCAACATGGTCAATCAGCACCCACCAACCCATGTCCAGTTAGTATCTTTCTTCAGCAAAGTACTATGAATACTGTAAATTCTGATTTCTTCCAACGTTTAAGAATAATATATGTAAGTCAAGAATGCATATTTTAGGGGCTGGGAAGTTGGCTCAGTGGTAGAGTGCTTGCCTTGCATGTATGAAGCTCTGAGTTCGATTCATCAGCACCACATAAGCAGAAAAAAAGCCAGAAGTGGTGCTGAGGCTCAAATGGTAGGGCGCTAGCCTTGAGCTGAAGAGCTGAGGGACAGTGCCCAGGCCTAGAGTACAGCCCTCATGACTGACAAAAAAATGCATATTTTAGATTCAATAGCATTACACATAATTCATAGACAATATTATTTTATAGATATAAGTTCATATTCACATGAAAACATAAACATTTCTGATTCACTTTATTATATTGCAGTAGAACCAAACCCACAATACTTCTGAAATATAATTTTATATTTATTATTACTACTAAAGAATCTAACATTGTCATAAAGTTACTAAGTAATCATGTACAATTGCCAGTATGGGAAAATGCATAAAAGCACTAAATATTTAAATATATCTGTTAGCCAAGTTGGCTCACATCCATCATCCAAACTACTCACAAGGCTGATATCAGAAGATCATGGTTTGAGACTATTTAGTCCAATTAAGCAACAAAATAAAAAAATTGAGGTGTAGCTCAAGAGGTGGAGGCCTATCCTTGGGCAAAAAACGCTCAGGGATAGGGCTCAGGCTCTCAGTTCAAGTACCTAGATGCCCCTCTCTCCCCACCCCCATTACTTTGGATATATATCTGTTAAATATTTTGTAATATGTATGCTGTTAATATTTCCATAGTAATAAATCATGTATTCATTCAAAAATAAAACTCTCATATATTAATACATATTCTAGGAGGGGCGATATACATGGAACAATATTAAACTAAAGAGAATTCCTTACAGATACAATGATTATATCCAATGGAGCAGGGAGACAGACAACAGACTGATAAATTAACATGATATATTATCTGATTAATGATGATAAATTTTTACAAAAATAGGAACAGATAAGAACTAGTAAAGTGTTGGAGATGCTGTCACCAAGAAGACAGCATTTCAATAAAGTTCTAAGTGAAGGATGAGATAGCACATTCTTTCAAGTGTCCCGAGAAAGTCCCTCTAGTAGGAGATTTAAATTGTATAACAGCCTTCACAGGAACAGAATTTCCTAATAAGCAGCAAATATGCTAAAGCAGTTGGGCCATAAAATATTAGTGTAATTTTTATTTTTAAAAGCATTAATGTATGTGTATTTCAATGATGCACAGTGCATGCTTAAGTTTTCAGTGACTGTATTAACTGTTACTTCAAATTATATAATTCTACTTCAGTTCTGTTTACTCTATTTCTCATCCACAATAACCCCTTCAAAACAAAATTATAGGAAGTTTTTATTTACATATAATGCTAAAATTATATACTACAATTACTACAAATATAGCAAATCTATAAAAAGAACTATGCACTGGTGTCACATTAAAGGTTATAGGACATTAAAATTCAATAGAAAATACTCTTCTTCCCCTAACACATTTCCTTACTTCATGGAAATGTAAGATTATGGAAATGCCTGCAATACTGAAGAATTCACAAGGCTCTTTTCTCAGGTGGAAATGTACAATTAAAGCAGTAATTTGGTTTGAGATTACAACTTGTTTTCAACAACACTGAAGCTAAATTACTCATCAACTGAGGAGGGCAGCAAAAAGGCAAATGATACTTCCAAAAACTTAACATGATTGCAAAATATCACAGTGTTCTTTGAAAACTGGTAAGTGTATGCACAACACACTTCTCATAAGTATTCACATTGATAAATTATCTTATAACTGTCTTTAATCCTGAATTTCCCACATCAAAACTACAAGTTGAGCCCTGATATACTTCTCTTCAAGATCCTTTTCTCCTTGAGCAAGATGAAGGCTTCCTGTTTTGTGTTGTTTTATGATATTTTTTTAGCTTGCCTTGTCGTGAGTGACAATAAATTGTCAGTCTTTTGTAAAAACCAAGCAAAGAATTAACAAGTAATGAATATTCCAATAGAATAAAACTAAATGCTAAGTGCACCAAATATTTCAGAGATATGGAATAAATTAATTTTACTCACATTACAAGGAAATTTAAGAAGATTACCTATTTGGATGTAGTCCTATTCAATAAATACTTTCAGCAAACTTCATGTCCTGAGTGAGAGACTGTGTTAACTGGAGATATAGATTTTAAAGTAACAAACGTTACTGGCACACTTCTTAAGGGAATGTAGCCATCATTTTCAGTAGAAATTTAAGGAATGATGAAGAAGGAATGGTTGAACAAGTGAAGCTCTTACCCCAAAGCTGTAGCCATCTCTCTGATAACATAGCACTAAATATCAGGAATGTACATGAGGCCATTTTGAATACTAGGTATTCCACAGTTACATTCATGAAAGAAGGAAGTTCTAAGCCTGCCAATAGAATCAGGAGGAATAATAAAAATGTCTTTGAAAATAGAAGTTTAGGAAGAGGCCTAAGTCTGTTGTCTGTTTGAGTTGGTGTCAGGAGAAAATTCAACCAACAAATGAGTGAGCCTGCCATGGAGTCCCATGCTATTCCCTGTGGGAATTTCTTATATAACTATAGCTAATTTTGCAGCTAGAATGCTGTGTGGTGACATCCAACATCACATCACATACCAAGCTGGTTTAAAAAAATGTATTCATCATGAAAATGACATATTTAGTTCTATAAAAAATTAAAAATTTCTAGTAAATAAGTCATTTCAGATAACAGCTATAAAATAAAACTGTGAGGTTGAAAGTTTTACAAATACCATATATACTAAACACAACAGATGTTGGGTTTAATTTTAGGTAACACCAGTAACATGATGGGAAAATGTCATTTTAGATTTGTTTGGAATTTTTGATTAATGTATTTATAACAAGGAAACATTTTCAAGCTACACATGTCATGAGAAGTAAAAAGGAATCTAAGCAGGTACTCATGATTTTGTACTGCTTTTAAATATACAGGCTGAGAAAAATACCAGATTAAAGCTCAGGAAAAAAAATTATTTATTTACGTATGTATGTATTTATTTATTCATTCATTTATTCATTCATTGTCTGTCCTGAGGCTTGAATTCAGGGCCTGGGCACTGTTCCTAAGCTTCTTTTGCTCAAGGCTATCAGTCTACCACTTGAGCCATAATGACACTTTCAGCTTTTTCTGTTTATGTGCTACTGAAGAAGTGAACCCAGGGCTTCATGCATGCTAGGAAAATACTCTACCACTAGGCCACATTTCCAGTCTCAATGCTCAGAAAATTTAATAATTCAATCAGAAATGATATATCTATTATTTAATATGTATCAGTTAATACGTTTGAGAAAGAGCTAGTAATAATAAGTTCTAAGGCATAAAGCTCTTAAACTTATTCTGAAGACAAGACAGGTCAAGTTTTAATTTCATTAATGATGGCATAAATTATTCAAGGCAGCTCTGAAAGCATTGGCAATTATGAGGTTCTGTGTGAGTATTTTTGGTCTATTCAAGATTCATATAGGATAATCTAACTTCACTCATTATTGGAAAAGATTGTAAGGTAATTTTAAGGTAAACACTTTCTATGATAAAAAAAACTATTCTTTTCTATTCAAATATTTGACCATTATCAACGGCCAAGATATGTAGTTTCTCAGGTCTTGAGGCCCACCCTGAAAGAATCATTTCATAGTAAAAGAGTTAAGTCACACAAATGTAATAAAAAGTCTGAGCATGGTGGTGTCATTATGATCAATGATACTTTAGCAATGGAGATGCCAAGGATCTAGACTTGGTCCACTCTTGGACAATATGACTGAAAAGTAACTAAAGCAATAGTAACTAAAGACACTTTGGCAATTGTAGCTTTCAGGAAGCTGAGATACTAAAGATGGCAGTTCAAGACCAGGCTGGAGGCATGGTTCAAGTAGAGGCCTGTCTTGGTAAGGACCCGGTCCTTTCAAATCTTACTACAGTCAAAAACTATTTTAACAAGTAAATATAATACTATTGCCTCAAGTAATTTATATCTATGTCAAACAACCTAAGAACAGGATAAAAATTTTATGATATAATGTGAGGAAAAATAGATTAGAAATTCTAACCGGCATTAAAAAATGAAGATTTTGAAATTTAAGGCATGAGGATAGTCAAGTATGGCCAAGTTATTGCTTTTAGCCCCATTGTCTGACTTACAATGTAGACTCAATAGATTCATAAATTCTCTTGTTTGGCTCAATAAAAGAATCTGGCAAAATACAGTAAATTACAATTTTGTTCAAAGAATTAAAGTAAACATAATGACGGAAAATTAGGCAAGAATAAACAGAATCATAATTTACCTTAGTAAGAGTACATTTTGAGATTGAAACCTGAAACAAGAAGTACTGAGTTTGTCATGAACAGAATTATCTCTTAGAAGAAAACTTAACATACTAATTATATCACAATTATAATTGTTTTATCAGAAATAAAATTTAAGACAAAAAATCCAGAATAGTTTACTTGATGAGAAAAAATGTGAATATTTAGCATCATAGAATTAAAATATAATTATGTTATAAAAAGTTGCAAATATAATTATGTCTAAATTAATCACATAAAAAGTTGTAAATGAATTGATTTTAATCTAAAAGTCAAATACAATCATGTATAAAATGTTTTTTTGAATGTATATATGCCAGGTTAGTCTTAAGAAAAATATTCCTCTTAAATGTCATAAACTTTTCTATCAATAATATCCCATGACAATAAAAGTGATGTTCAGAAAGACAGAAAGATGGAGAGAAATTTGTTCTATTGAAAATGTTCCATGCAATCTAGACACTCTGGTAATTTTAGCTATGCAGGAAGCTGAGGATGGCAGTTCAAGGCCAGCCTGGTAGAAAAGTCTAAGAGATTCCATCTCCATAAATGAGTAAGAAAGGAATGGAGGTGTAGTAGAATATCTACTTAGCAAGCAAGCAAGATTAGTGAATGTGAAGCCATGAGTCCAAACCAAAGAAGAGAGAGAGCGAGAGAGAGAGAGAGAGAGAGAGAAAGAGAGAGAGAGAGAGAGAGAGAGACAGAGACAGAGACAGAGAGACAGAGAGACAGAGAGACAGAGAGACAGAGAGAGAGACAGAGAGACAGAGAGAGACAGAGAGACAGAGAGACAGAGAGACAGAGAGACAGAGACAGAGACAGAGACAGAGAGAGAAGGAACAGGAAGGAAGGAAGGAAGGGAGGGAAGAAGGAAGGAAGGAAGGAAGAGAAGGAAGAAAAAGAAAGGTACTATTATGGACTATTGGAAGGAAGGATGAAAGAATGGAACAGAGAAAGGAAAGAAGAAACAGAGAAAGATAAGAGGAAAGCAAAAATGCAGATAAGGTAAGAAAGATTATTAATAAAAGGAGGGGAAAGGAGTATATGTTAACATGGCCTTGTTTCAATGAAACAATTTTGTTTTCAAACTAAACAATATAATGTTTTCCTTTGACTGGAGCAATATTAAATAATATTAATGTCTACAAAAGATTTTTTGACAGAAGTAGGCTACTAAAAATTAAACAGCTCATAATACACTTTTACTGTTTCTGTTGTTGCTCACATTAAATGATTTACGTTAGGAGCATTTGGCAATATTGATTCATAAACATTTCTAAGTTTATAACTCAATGTATTATATATAAATAAATGTGTAGATATTCTAAATATCTATTTAGAAACTGGATCAATAAATATGGATTTTTGAAACAGAAATTTAGATTAGATGAAATCTCCAAGAAAACACACACTTGACATTTAGGAAGAAGTTACAATAAAAACACAAAATAAGATTTAAAAGTGGATTTTGAGAAAAAAAGTTACAATGAAATCAGCAAATGCAGAGCTCTACACATGGAATTCTTTTCATGTAAGCTATTTGTGACATCTAATTTGATGACCTGAATCACTATGATAACTTTCACATTAGTTTCTACATTGTATTATCTCAATCTTTTTGTCTTGCTAATGTTGGCATTATATTTCCAGAATGCATTAAGATTAATTCTACACAAATAAATGGACATTTTAAGTGAGCAAAGATACTGAATAAAAGACATGTACTTTCCATTTACTTCGACTTTTAGTTTAATAGATAATGATGTCTGAAGATTTTCATTTCTAATCCTTGTTTAGTTCCTCTTTTTGTTTGATTTTTTTCACGATTTCATCAGCAAATAGTTTTGTAATCCTACATTATTGACATCAGTATGACAATTTTCTAGCATAAAGAAGTGCTGATTACGTAAAAATGAATGAAATGCCTATGTTAACAAAACTTTGATTTGGTATAATGTTACAATTATATGTCATGTCAAAAATAGACATGACATTTTCATTCAGTGAAGGACTTATCACAAAAATAATAAAAACTTACCTAGCACACAAAATTTTAAACTTTTTCAGGAAGATTAAATTTTTTAAATACTAATAAAACTGGTCCTCAATGAGCCATTTTAAACATGCTATTATTTCCTCTAACCATTTTATTCACATTTTTTTTCAGTTTAGTATCTTGCAACATAATCATAAGTGCATTAACTATCCATTTGTATTTTCACATAAAATTTCTAGATTCAATATTTTCTGAAGACATGATTAATGTGAGGCAGATTAGTAGAATTCTAAATATGCAAATTATGTGAAAGGCAGATGTTTGATGATGAAGTTCAATTGTGGTTATCCATCATCATTAGAAGAATATTTAAACTACAAATGTATGACGGCCATGGCTAGTTTCTCAATATTTATTTTTACAAAGCTGGATGAAAGGACAAAATTCTGTAGTCAAAGCTATTTTGGATAGTATGACAGGAAAGTCACTTGAACCCTGGAACTCAACACCAGTTCAAGAACGTATAAATTGAGTTCTAGGTCAAAACAAAATCAACAAAAAAAACATATCTGTGGTTACAGAATTCATATGAATTTTCAAGTGAAAATGTTTAGACAAATAAGTGAGTGGCAGCATAGTTTTCGATAACAGATACAGTGCATGGTTGATTTTATCTGAGCCTTCAAGTCAAGTGATTCAGAAAAGGTAGTAAAGTAAATTGCCTGATTATTTTGAATTAGTTAACAAGTGTTATTTGAAAAAAAACATATTTTCACAGTGAGTTCACAGCTACCCAAAGTTCCTTTTTCTGAAATTAATGCACTCCCTAATGTACTATGTAACAAAAAAGTAATTCATCTTCCTTTAGAACACCAAATTTCTTCATAGAATTAGTCTTTGTGGAATGGGAAAAACAGAAAAGTAAGTATTAGATGGGAATGTTGAGTTACTTTTAAGCAACAAACCTTGAAATAACAGCAATACACAAAATTTAAGATTACACTTTTCTTTTGCTCTTTTTATAAAAAAATCACTACACTTAAGCCAAAACAATAAAAATTTTCTGTTGGACAAAACAGCTCAGCCCTTAGTAGGTACTCTATGTCCCTGTTCTCATTACAAATGACTAAGAAAATCATCAACTATCCACCTTGTATCACATTTTTGTCACCATTATGGTTTTACAAGCATATCATACTTGGTACGCCAACAGAGATGATTGCATATACATTTTACCTTACTTCCCAATCTGTATGCTTGCTGTTGTATGGTTCATTGTTATACAGGTTCAACATCTAAAATACAACACCAAACTTCATTTAATTGCTTTCTTAGAGTGCTAGGAAGAGAAAGAGCAGAAGCGAGAAGAGGAGGGCAGATAAAAAGATATGAATTGAATTAATATGATTTTCAATGACCATAAAATGTTCACTACATTCCACAAATAATCTTCCATTACATGCTATCAAGTTCCTTACTGATTTAGGGTCCTATGATCTATGGACTCCCATTCTCTACAAAACCATCTTAGCCTCCAAATATCATGGTCAAATGTGTCTCCCCAGTCTTTTCCTGGTTTATCTTAATGATCTTCCTTCTTATTACATTCTTATTTATTTCATAGTACCATTATATTTTTCATTATATTGTGGGTTATTTATTTTCCTTATCAGGATTCTATGTAAGCCATTTTCTCCCTGAAAACAGTAATCCTATCTGCTGAGAGCCATTAGAAATAGGTGCTCAATGTATATTTGTCAAGTGTATACTTGGTATGTATTTGCTGAGTTATTTCAATTTAAAATTATCGTGTTTTTTTTTATTGTGAAAATATCGTACAGAGGAGTTACAATTACATGGGCAAGGAAACGAGTTCATTTCTTATCAAGCATTGTTGCCTCCTCTTTGTTTCCCCTTCCCATCCCTTCCCATCCCTTCCCATACGCCCCCCAACCAGATCCTCCCCTCCCCCCCCACAAAGTTGTAAAGTTTGTTTTTCGACATAAGGACTTGTACATCTCATTGTTGCAATGGGTCGTTTTACTTATTGGTTTCCAGAAATAAAGAATTCAACATGTTCATTATTCTTTAGACAACATTGGTTGCATGCTCAGAAATGATGATCACCACAGTCTGCTCCAAATAGCTCACTATGTATTTCATTGTTTATATGAAATTCACCATGTATTTTTACTTATCATTTAGCCAGTTCTGCCCCCCAGCCACGCAATTGTATGCTAATCCTTAGTCTGGAAACTCTTAAAGATAAATCTATATCGCACAAGGAAGATTTATGCTCATATCCAAATTTCATCAGAAGTCTTACTGGTAAGTGTAACAAATATAAAACTGGTACTGTCCCTTATACATGTAATACTAGTTACCTGTGATTGTGGCTCCATGCTAGCCCTGACATAAAGGTATGTGAGACCCTCCTCTCAATAGATGAACCTGGAAATGTTGTTGCATTGTCTTCTCTGCTTTGGTAAGAACAAAAATAGAAGGTTGTGTATCTACCACGGCTCAGGCAAGAAGCAAAACTCTATCTCAAAAGCAATCACAGAAAATGGGATTCTTTTGTTCATAGTACTACCAAAAAAAAAAAAAGCATGTAAGGTAGACAACTTGAATCATATAAAAATGTTACATAAGGCAGAAAATTTGAAGCGTGAGCTATTTATCTATATTAGTCATTATTCAAAAAATGTAGGAAGACTTAGAAATTAATAAACCATATTTTAGTCTATTTATGTCAATCTACTTACACTGGTCATGGAAGCCGTTTTATTTCACTAATGGAAGTTTTAATCTTCACATACTCTGAAGAAACATAATGTACGATCCCCATATTTCTATGGGATCTCATTTTTTTTTTTTTTTTTTTTTTTTTTTTGTCGGTCGTGGGGCTTGAACTCTGGGCCTGGGCGCTGTCCCTCAGCTCTTCAGCTCAAGGCGAGCGCTCTACCACTTGAGCTACAGCGCCACTTCCGGTTTTCTGGTGGTTTATTGGAGATAGGAGTCTCACGGTCTCTCCTGCCCGGGCTGGCTTTGAACCGCGATCCTCAGATCTCAGCCTCCTGAGTAGCTAGGATTACAGGCGTGAGCCACCAGCGCCCGGCTATGGGATCTCATTTTTAAGGTCATTCTCTACTGTATCTCTCAGATATATTAACAAAGTTGCACAAAAGAAACATTTCCAACTTCACTGCTATGAATACTTCTCATTGAAACTGCTAACCTCAGAAAATGAAAGAAAAAAATCTAGTAATTTATTACTAAGTAAGTTTACTACTCTGAAATGTAACTACTGAAATATAATATGTAATAAAGGGAAATAAAGTATATGCTTTAGTTTAGTGCACTATTTCTCACTGTCCACTTTCCTTCCAAATCTATTAAAGAACCAAGAACTAAGATTAAATAATCATTCATCCATAGATTGTTTTCCATGTTAAAGAAATGTCATAATTTTTATAAATTATTTTCTACATTTGAATACACTGTGTGTACACTACAGGCATTGGGTTACATTAAGTATATTACTCTGTCTTCTCAAATCCCCTTTCAAGTGAAAAAAGTGAAGACTCACTTGATATATTCCAAAAAGATTACTGAAATTCACAAACATTATTTTACAGAAAAACTGAAAGCAGCAGAATAAAATAGGAGAAGGGAATTTAGTAAGTACTTTTATTTCTGGTTTATTTCTTCCATATTTTTGTTTTTAAAATGTTTGGAAAACAATTCGAATTATGAGATTAATAGGAAAGAAACCTTCAAACATATGAAGTCTTTAAGAAACAACTCAGAAAATGGTGTGCTTGATGTAACTAATTTTAATTAGTTAAATGTCATATATTTATCTGCTAAAGTATTAATGAGGTCCATCTAACTCTAGAATGGATGGTGTCATTGTGTATATGATCAGAAACAAATTAAGCAATTAAATGTTGGAATGCTTTTAAATGAATGTACTTCCAAAATATATTACAAAATGTACTTGCAAAATGTATTACAAAATGTAAAAATTACACACAAATGATAATGTATTCTTATATGACTAGAACTCTGCGTTATGGAATGTGAATATAAATATATCCTAATAAGGAATTACTTTAATGCGTCTTTATAAAAGAATGTTCAACACTTAATAAAAGCAACATGACTACAATAAAATTATTGAAAACTTGTTTCTCTTAACGATTAAACTAAAATTAAAAACAAACTGATACACATTTGCCCATGAAAATGTCAACAAAAAAACATTCTGAAATAGAACATTGTTTTGTTTTAAAATTTAATCAGAGATTGAGCTGGATTCTGCCAGACTGAGCTGGATGGAGCAGGATTGAGCCAGGTTGAGCTGGATTGTGCTAGACTAATCCAGATTGAGCTGGATTGTGCCAGACTGATCCAGATTGAGCAGGATTGATCCAGACTGAGCCGGATTCAGCTGAATGAAGCCAGATTGAACTGGAAGAGCTGGATTGAGGTGGTTTGTGGCGGATTGAGCCAGATGAAGTCAGATCCAGCCAGATGGAATTGGATAGAGCCACATAAAGCCTGATGGAGTCAGATTGAACCAGATCCAGCCAGATTCAGCTAGATTGAACCAGATTGAGCCAGATTAAGTTGGTTTGGGCTGGACTGAACTGGGTTGAGCTGGTTCAGGGTGGATGGAACCAGATTGAGCCAAACTGAGCAGGATTGAGCTGGATGTAATCAGATTGACCTGGAAGAGCCAGACTGAGGTGGTTTGAACCAGATTGAGCCAGATGAAGCTGGATTGAGGTGGATTAAACCTGATGAGGCTGGACTGAGCCAGATGGAGCTGGATAAAGTCAAATAGAACCTATGGAGCCAGATTGAGCCAGATGAGCCGGACTGAGCTGGATTGAATCAGATCGAGCTGAATGGAGCCACATTGATTCAGATTGAGCCGGAATTAGTCGGATCGAACTGGATTGAGCCATATGGAACCGAATTGAGCTTGATTGAGAAAGACTGAGATGGATTGAGCTGGATGAAGACAGATGGAGCACAGATTGAGCCAGATGAGGTCAGATGGAGCTGGATGGAGCCAACTCCAGTGGGATCGAACCCAATGGAGTCGGATGGAACCTGATAGAGCCAGATAGAGATGAATGTAGCCAGGTTGAGCCAGATGGAGTCAGACTGAACCGGAAGAGCTGGAGTAAAGCAGTTTGAGCCAGTTGAGACAGATGGAGCCAGATTGAGCCGGATGGAGCAAGATTGAACTGGATCACTGGATCTAGCCAGACTGAGCTGGATTGAACCAGATTTAGCCAGATTGAACCGGATGGAGATGGATCAAATTGGATTGAGCCGGATCAAGCCAGCTGAATCCGGATTGAGCCAGATTACATCAGTTTGAGCTGGATGGAGATGGATTAAACCAGATGAGCCTGAGCTGAACTGAGCTGGATTGAACCAGATTGAGACTGATTGAACCGAATGAGTTGAATCAAGCTGGATTGAAATGGATTGAGCTGGATTGAGCCGTGTGGAGCTGGACTGAACCAGACTGAGCAGGATTGAGCCAGATCAAACTAGATGGAGCCTGGCTGAACCGGATGGAGCCAGATGGAGCTGGATCGAGCTGCGTGGAGCCAGATTGAACTGGATGGAGCTGGATTGAGCTGGATGTTGCCCGTTCTGGAGCTTGAACTCTGGGCTCATCTTCTTGTTCAGCCTTTTAGCTCATGAATGGTGTTGGAGCCATGTTTCCACTTCTGACTTTAAGATGGTTGGAGCCTTGTGATTTTTTTTGTTTGTTTCTTTGTTTAACCCACGCTAGTAGACATTAGCTCCCTGAGTATCTAGGATTGGAGGCATGAGCTGCTGGTACCAGGCTTCAAGGTTTTGTTTGCTTATTTTTCTATTGATTTTATTACTACGACTTTAAACATGGTTTTATTAAAATAACAGATGCGGGAGGAGATGTGGCCAAGAGTGAAACCCCTTAAACTGTTGGTGGGAGTGTAAACTTGTTCTACCACTCTGGAAAGCAGTTTGGAGGTTCCTCAAAAGTCTATATATAGAGCTCCCCTATGACCCAGCAATCCCACTTTTGGGCATTTACCGGAATGATCACAAACAAGACTATACTGAAGATACCAGCACCACTATGTTTATAACAGCATTATTTACCATAGCTAAGATATGGAACCAACCTAGATGCCCCTCAGTAGATGAATGGATCAAAAAATGTGATATAGATGGATGGATAGATAGATAGATGATAGATAGATAGATATAGATATAGATCAATGGAATGCTGTGCTTCCATAAGAAAGAATGACACCACCCCATTAGTTAGGAAAAGCAAAAACTTGAAAAAAAAACAAAACATATTAAGTGAAGTAAGCCAGACCCAAAGAAACACAGGTCCCATGGTTTCCCTTATTTGCAATAATTAGAATACTTCTTGGATAATCCTATCAGATGAGCAGCAAAGCTCAAAAGCTATGTACATATGACCATATAAGATGATGCTAAATGAAATGAACCCCAAGATATGGACAGAAAAGGTTTTTCATTGTCATTGTTTTTAATGTACTATATGATGGTTTTTTGTTTCTTTTGTATCTTCTTACCCCTGTGGTATATCCCCTGCTGTCAGAAAAGAACTTTACAACTTCTATGGAGGGAAGATGAGTGATGAGTAGAAAAATAATGAGGGGGTAACAATGTTGGACAAGAAATATATTCATGAGCTTACTGTAACCATGTTACTGTAACCAGTCTGTACAGCATTCTTACAATAAATAAAATTTGAAAAATACTTTGTTTGGTAAAAATAAGAAATCTACACAATCATTTTAAATCTTCCATTAAAATTATTTTTAAAAAGAGTATTATGGCAAAGTGTTTTATTCATATTAACAAGCTTTTTAATGATTACATTTTTTATCTATAGAAAGTTATGCTTCTTGATCAGAGGAAGATGGTGGAGGAGAAGTTGGAGGCTAAACAAGCTCTCACATAAAAAGCAGTTTTAGTGTTCCAGTGAACAGTCCTAGGCCAGAGAATTACACCAAGTGTGTCATCACAGTACAGAGAGTTTGGCCAGAGAGGGAAAATCCAGGCAAAGAGACAGATCTAAGCACTTGCTGGTAGTAGCGGCGGTGGCGGCCGCACCGGTGGCCATAGCCGCCATACCTGCACCACAGAGAGTCAGGGACAAATGTGCCAGACACAGCGGGCAAGCAGATTCTACTTAACACCAGCAAGAACTAACAAGGAGCAGATATCTTCACCCTGCAGATTGCAGACCAGAGAGACGACCCAGGAACCAAGACTCCAGCAGCAGTGTGAGTAGAAGCCTGACATCCTCACTCCTACTCTAGGGAGCAGAGGAGGGAAGGCACCCATCCCCCACCCCATTACCGGAGATCTCCATCTTTGATACTGACAAAGGCCTGGCTGAGCTGCTAGCTCCAACTCAGGCCATGGGAGAAAACAAGACAGTCATTTAGCAGGTCACAGGAACCTGCCCAGACCTGCCAGGCTCAACTCCACCCAGGAAAAAGTCACCCAGCCCAGGCAGAGGAAAATCTTCCCCCAGGAGTAGCTTTCTTCACTGGGTAATCAGAGCCAGAGGCTGCCTCTCCCTACAGCAGCCTAGACAATCAATTGAAATTCAGTAAACATAAATCCCGAGAAAGGCTCCAGGCTGGGCTCTGTGAGTATCTCAGAAGCTAGCTGCTCAGGAAAAAGCTACTGTTCTCTGAAAGGCTTAATCTCTACCCAGAACCTGGCCTCCTGATCACAGCATCTCCAAACTAGAAGAAACAACCATCTCCCTCTTTTGCAATACTCAAAACAGATCCCTCTCCCACTGAATTAGCCTGGGGGGAGGATCACAAAATCCTGGTAAAGCAGAGTAATTTTCTGCTTGACTTAAGTAAGCAATCAAGCCACAGGAAAACCAAACACCACGAGCAGACCAGAGACTCCAACAAGAGACTGGTTACCAACACAAGGGAGATACAGAATCTTCCCATCCCTTCCTCCCCCCCCCCAAAAAAAAAATCAAGGAACTTTCTCTTTTTTTTGTACCATATTTTTAATTTAAAAAAATTTTTGTTTTCTATTATTTTTTCTCTTCTTCCTCATATAATTTTTATTTTAGGTGTATATGTGTGTGCTTTTTTAAAATCTCTACTGACCTTTTGATCATTTTTTTCTCTTTCTTTCTTTTCTCATTTTCACTTCTTTTATTCTTTTCTATGTGACTTAATTGCTGTTCTGCTCACCCTCAAATATACCCGTCATTGATTATTAGATATTATTCTCCATTGTGTACACACTTAATCCAGAAATTTATTACTCAATTCAATACCTCTTAGACTTAAATTCCTTAATAGCAGTATTACCTCTTATACTCATATGGTATTTTAAAACATTTTTACTTTTCTAGTTTTTCATGTCTCCTTTCTATCCCACCCCTCCTCTCATCCCATCCCCATTCTTCTCTGAATATTACTTCTTCAAACTTGCAGTTTTTAAGGGTTTCACTTTTTAATTTTAAATTTTTCCACTTTTCTTGTCTCTTTTTTCTTTTTCTTCTTTTTTCTTATTCTTTTTTCTTTTTCTCTCTCTCTGCTATCTTTCTGTCCAATCCATTTCCCTCTTTGAGATTAGGACATGGTTAATTCCACTCTCCCTCACCTTCCTGCATCCCTCTAATCCTATTTTTCCCCACATTTTCCCTAAATCTAATAATTTCTGGTTGCCAAATTATCCTTTGCTGTTCTTAGGCCATTAAGACATAGTTGCTTGATGTTCAAGGGATTGTATCTCTTGAACCAGATTGTATCTGCAGAATTTTGACTGTGCAACTACAGACTTTGGTTGATGCTTACCTTAAAATAGTGTTCTAGCACAAAACTGGTGTTATTCTCATCCCAAATGGGCAGAGCAAGCCGGAAACACAAGAAAAATGGCAAGCCCGGGGGATCTCAACTCACACTCATGACAATCAGGGGACAGACAAATAATGAATAATCCAGAGGAGAATTCCCAAAAAGCTCTACAAACACTACAGGTAAACAGGGTAAATGAAAAGAGTGAAAACCTGCAAAGTTCTCAGTGTAAGCATGATAGGGAGAGACAGAAGGCAAACCAAAGATCAATACAGGAGTCTCATGAGTGTGAGGAAGCTACCCAAATATTGATATAGGAATTTCATGAGCAGATTGAGAACATTCAAAGAGAAATAAAGGAATTGTGTGAGCAGGCTGAGATCAGTCAAAGAGATAGACAGGAATTGTGTGAGCAGGTTGAGATCAGTCAAAGAGATAGACAGGAATTGCATGAGCTGGCTGAGAACAGACAAAGAGAAAGTCAGGAATGGCATGAACAGGCTGAGAACACTCAAAGAGAACTACTAATCAAAGAGAAATATAGGAACTGAGAGATGGGGATGAGAATAGACAAAGATCAATGGAGGCATTCATGGAATCCATAAACAGAGAGCTGAAAGAAATCAGGGAGACTGCAAAGGGAATGCTCAGTGGAGCCCAACAGAAGGAATGGGAGTCCAAGGAAATGATAACCAATCAACTAAGTGATTTGACAATAAACATGGAATACCAAATTAAGGAAGTAAAGAAGTTCTTACAAGATCTAGAAAAAAGTTTCAACAAAGATTTTGAAGCCATCAAAGCCGACCAATTAGAAGAAAAAGAAATAAAAAACAAAGTAGAAAGTCTTGAATGTAGATTAGACCATGCAGAAGATCGAATCTCGAGGATTGAAGACAGCCTAGATATTTTAGAGAAAGAACATACAACCATCCAAAACAAATCCAAGAAATATGATAGATCTATTCAATATTTGGAAGACACCATCAGAAGGCCTAATCTGAGGATAATGGGTGTAGAGGAACACCTAGAGCCAGAAGTTAATGGCCTAGGATATTTGTTTAACAAGATCCTAGCAGAGAACTTCCCAAACATGCAAAAAGATAGGCCTATTTAGATACAAGAAGTTTTTAGAACTCCAAATAGACCAGACCAGAATAGGACATCCTACCTTCACATTATAATCCACATAGGATCAATTCAGACCAAGGAAAACATCCTTAAAGCTTCAAGGAGAAAAGATCAATCACCTATAAAGGAAAACCAGTTAGAATCACCTCAGATTTCTCAGCAGAGACAATTAAAGCAAGAAGAGCCTGGAATGATGTATGCCATGCCCTAAAGACAAACAACTATCAACCAAGAATACTGTACCCAGCTAAACTCTCCTTCATAACCGTTCAAATAAAAACCTTCCATAGCAAAGAAAAATTGAAACAATATATCTCCACCAACTCAGCCCTACAAAATATACTTAATCATGTCCTACAAATAGAAAACCAACAAGCCCAAGATAAAGGCCAAGAAATCATAGGAAGAACCCAGTAGCCGCTGCCCCCAAGAAGGTGGGGAAAATGGCAGGAACTCCCAAATACCTTTCAGTCCTATCTCTTCACATTAACAGGCTTAACTCTTCAATTAAGTGACATAGACTGTCTAGTTGGATTAAAAAGCAAGATCCTTCTATCTGTTGCCTTGAGGAGTCCTACTTTGCCCAAAAAAACAAACACATTTTGAATGTGAAAGGCTGGAACAAAATCTACCAAGCAAACAGCCCCCATAAACAGGCAGGAATTGCAAAACTAATATCAGATAAAATAGACTTCAAATTAAAATTTGTGAGAAGAGATAAAGAAGGTCACTACATACTAATTAAGGGATCTCTCCTTCAGGAGAATATTACAATTCTCAATCTCTATTCACCAAACGAAGCACCCAAATTTATCCAAGAAACACTACTTTATCTCAAATCTCATATAGATCCAAAGACATTAATTGTCTGGGATTTTAACACACCACTATCCCCAGTAGATAGATCAACTTGGCAAAAACTCAACTGATAAATCACAGACATAAACAACTGCATAGATCAACTAGATTTAACAGACATCTACCGAGTATTTCACCCAGCAGCACCAGAATACACATTTTTCTCAGCTGCACATGGAACATTTTCCAAATTAGACCACATTTTAGGTCACGAAGCAAGCTTGTCCAAATTCAGAAACATTGAAGTTATACCATGCATTCTCTCAGACCACAAGGGAATAAAATTAGAACTCAACACCAAAAGCCACCAAAGAAAGTCCTGTAACACATGGAGGCTGAACAACACACTGTTGAACCACCAGTGGGTCATGGAAGAGATTAGAAATGAAATTCAAGTG
This sequence comes from Dipodomys merriami, assembly GCF_024711535.1. Lineage (NCBI taxonomy): Eukaryota > Metazoa > Chordata > Mammalia > Rodentia > Heteromyidae > Dipodomys > Dipodomys merriami. The sequence continues at coordinate 106,808,049 of NW_027203381.1, read as the reverse complement.
TTCATGATATTCAACAAAAATAAGCAAACAAACTACCAGCTCCTCTGGGACACCGCAAAGACAGTACTCAGAGGCAAGTTTATAGCTCTGAGTTCCTACATCAACAAATTGGAGAGATCTGAAACCAACAATTTAATGAGACAGCTGAGCCTCCTTGAAAAAGAGCAGCACGATTAACCCCAATCCAGTAGACAGAAAAAAATAATTAAAATTAAATCAGAATTAAATGAATTAGAATCCAAAAAAACCATAGAAAGAATCAACAAAACAGAGTTGGTTCTTTGAAAAAATTAACAAAATAGACAGACCCTTAGCAACCATATCAGAAAAAGAAGAAAACACACCCAAATAAATAAACTCAAAGAAGAGAATGGAAACATCACCACAGAAACAACCAAGATTCAGCACATTGTAAGGGAATACTTCTCAAACCTTTATGCTAATAAGTTTGAGAACTTGACAGAAATGGATCTTTTCCTAGCAAATACTGACATGCCAAAACTAAACCAAGATGAGTTAAACCATCTTAACAGGCCCACATCAAGCAATGAAATAGAAACAGCAATAAGAGACCTCCCATCGCCCAGGACCAGATGGTTTTACAGCGGAATTCTACAAGGTCTTCAAAGCAGAACTCACACCAATACTCCTTCAACTCTTCAATGAAATTGAAAGAGAAAGTTCACTACCTAATTCATTCTATGAAGGTATAATAACCATATCGCAAAACCAGGCAGGGACTCATCAAAGAAAGAGAACTATAGACCCATTTCTTTGATGAACATTGATGCAAAACTTCTCAACAAAATTTTGGCCAATCGACTTCAACAATTCATCCAAAAAATCATACACCATGATCAAACAGGATTCATTTCAGGGATACAAAGCTGGTTCAATATATGCAAATCAATTAACATAATTCATCACATCAACAAGAGCAAGAATAAGAACCACATGGTTATCTCAATATATGCAGAAAAACCATTTGACAAGATCCAACACCCCTTTATGATGAAGGTTCTGGAAAAACTAGGAATCCATGGAACCTTCCTCAATACAATAAAAGCTGTATATGACAAACCTACAGCCAGTATTATACTCAATGGTGAAAAACTAAAGTCATTTCCTCTAAACTCAGGAACGAGACAAGGAGCCCACTCTCTCCACTGCTCTTCAATCTAGTATTAGAATGCCTAGCTGCAGCAATAAGACAAGATGCAAACATAAATGGGATCTAAATAGGGAAAGAAGTAAAACTCTCCCTCTTTGCAGATGACATGATCTTGTATTTAAAGAATCCCATGGACTCTGCTCCCAAATTACTCAAGGTGATTTAAACCTTTTGGCAAAGATATAAAATTAACCCTCAAAAATTAATGGCTTTTCTATATGCCAACAATAAGAAGAGCGTGGCTGAAATCAGGAAAGCAACTCCATTTGTAATAGCCCCACAAAAAATAAAACCTAGAAATTAACTTAACCAAAGAAGTGAAGGGCCTCTATGATGAAAACTTTAAAAACCTGAAAAAGGAAATCAAAACAGAACTTAGAAGGTGGCAAAGACTCCCATGCTCCTGGATTGCAAAGATCAACATCATGAAAATGACAGTATTTCCCAAGGCTATCTACAAATTCAGTGCGATACCTATCAATATTCCAACCTCATTCTTCAAGGAAATAGAAGAGGCAATCTAAAAATTCATATTGAACAATAAAATACCCGAATAGCAAAAACGATCCTTAACAGAAAGAACAGTGCTGGAGGAATATCAATACCAAATTTCAAACTCTACTACAAAGCCATAGTGCTGGCACAAGAACAGACACCAGGACCAATGGAATAGACTTGAAAATCCAGAAATGAACCTAAAGACCTATAGCCATCTAATCTTCGATAAGGGAGCTAAAAAAAAATAGGATGGAAGAAAGACAGCCTCTTCAGTAAATGGTGCTGGCAAAATTGCTTAACTGCTTGTAGAAAACTAAAGCTAGATCCTTATATATCACCTTGCACCAGAATCAACTCCAAATGGATCAAAGACCTCGGAGTCAAAGCAGACACTCTGAAAACATTACAGGATGGAATAGGAGAAACCCTAGGTCTCCTTGGCACAGGCTGAAATTTTCTTAATAGAGACCCAGAAACACAAGAAACCAAAGAAAGGTTGGAGAAATGGCATTGCATGAAATTGCAGAGCTTCTGCATGGCAAAGGACATAGCTCCCAAGATCAATAGAAAGCCAATGATAACAATAGAAAGCCAATGTTTAACAATGATATTGTTAAACATATCACACACCAACTGAGTCATTGCCTATTATTTCTAAAGTCTATTACAGACCAGAGATTTTTGTCATAAATAATAGAGATTATAAATTTCTTCTGGATATATGTTTAATTTATAGATTCTCTAGTGTGGGCTCTATTATGCCATCCATATTTGCATTTTGCAATAATCCTCTTAGCCACTTCTATTTTGCTTCATCTTGTTATTTGCAAGATATAAATTTTTAAACAATCATAAAATTCAGCAGAACTAAGAACTACAATTTATCTTATATAATCAAGTCACTATGCTGTCAAGTCACAGTAGCTAATGTTTCCATCAATAGTTCAGTGTTTATATGCCATTTTTATAGTTTGATGGAGAAACAACACATGTGAAGATTGTTTCTATCATGATGTTTACCAATATAAATTTCTGTAAGTTGACAATTTATCATATGTATCCAACTGTATACTTTTCCAGATCTAACTCATGGTCAAAGTGGGGAAAATATGGCATAATCAAAGGCAATTAAGCTTTTTTTTGTTATTTTTCTTGTTGAATTAGTGGTTTCAAAACTTTTGTAATTCTGATTACCATGAATTCCATGAATGCCTTTTATTTACTCAATTTTCAGAGTTTTTCTTGTATTAAAATGATGTAATTTATAATCTAAAACTTATTGGAATATGAAAATTAAATTTTAGATTATAAGTGCAAATTTCTAATCTAAACTTAGTGGACCAATAGCAAACTAAAATAAATTCAAAATAGCAAACCACTTTAGATACAAAGTTGAATCTCTACAAGGAATTCATTTGTTTAGATGCTTAGAGGATACTGATTGTTGTTTGATCTTTGGATCATTCTTTCAACATTATGCATCAGTTGATGCTGATCCTTGGCTTTTCAAAGATCAGTTCATTATTTCTGCTTATGTTCTTCTATGTTTTCTTCCATTCCTTAAAGTGGCATTATAATAATTTTTTTCCTATTTTCTGATGTTCCTTATTTTGTTTATAGTTAAACTCAGGTATAAGAAAAGAAAAGAAGAGCGAGGAAGTTATATGTTGATCAATTGATCAAAACTAGGGACAATTCCATTTTGGCTTGTGACAAAGAAAATTAAGCAGAACTCAGGAATGGAAATCTTAAATACAAAATAATGAAGAGATACTGTGATTGAAAAGATGATATATTTGTATATATGTATATATAAAATCTGCTTATATATACATATATAAACATATATGTATGGTAAAAACTATACTTGATTGAGTCTCCCAGTAACACTGTGTGGCTTTCCTGTTTGGATCATTTGATATTTGTTAGCAATCTACCAAGATTGTAGAGTACATGTCCTGAATTTATTTGTGAATCACAAAATCTCTAGTTATTTTATGCTATTCTTACTTCAATGTTGCAATTATTTTGACTTTTTATTTTGATTTTTAATTCTTAATCACATTTTGATTTTAATATTGCCATACATTCCAAAAATAATGATAATATGAAAATTTTTCATTCTTATTATCATACAGGTCATAGAATGTAAGGAAGGATTTTAGCCAAATGAAAGATGGTAACTGATTATTAGTATGTAGTAGGCATCAACTCTCAGTTCACAAATGGATTAAGACTTTTGACCTATGTCTACCATTATGATTTTGAATTGGTAGATAAGAAAATGAGGTGTCAAATATTGCTGCGTGGCACCAAACACCTGATTTTATTTTTGTTTAGCAGTTTCTATTTTCACCATCTGACTAAAATTCAGATTGTGCTGCAGTAACAGTTTGTAGAATAGATCTGGTGAAATAGAATATATGAGTCAACTCGCATGTGGAAGGTAGGGATACAAGGACTGCTTCCATTCTTCATCCTAACAAATAATGCTTATTCAGAAACTCCAGTAAATATGAAATACTACTGATTCCAAGGTAAGTCATATGCATAAAACAGAATTTGCTTTTGGAATAGCTCTGATTTTTTTTAAAGTGTGGTAAAAAAATATTTGAGTTTCTCAGTTCATGAGACATAGCCCACAGTATGAGTTATAGTAAGCCAGTATCAGAGTGAGCCACAGTAGTGAAGAGCAGAAGTGTTCTTGCTAAGGAAATGAACACAAATTCAGATACATCATTTCTACTAATAGCCTGGAGTATATGATAAAGGAAATAAAAAGCATCAAAAGTCATCACCGAAAATTATAGAATAATCATGGTACTAGAAATGAACTAAAAACTGTCTTCAAAGGTTATTCTTTGGTTTCAAAGCTAAATATATATTTATATGCTGTCAAAATTCCTTTCTAAATAATATTTAATATTAGAAAAAGGTCTTTTACCTGATTTATTATGCTGTGAAGTACAAAAGGAAGTGCTCTGTCAGAAAATGCTGCATACATAAACACATTTCTATTGTACATTCTGACTTGGATTAATTTCTTTCAGATAAACTACTGTTTATATAATATTCAAGTCTAAGAAATACAACACTTTTATAGTATTAAAATGCCTTTTGCTATTTTTTCAATCTTACAACAACAGTAATATGTTAAACACATTTTTTCAAAGCATTCACAGGCTTACATTTATGAGCTATATTTTACAATAATGGTATCTTGAATAAAAAGACATTTTTACACTATATCCATAGGCTTAAAATAATTCATCAGTAATGAGAATAATTATTATTACACCTAGTCAGTTAATTCTATGGAGGGATATGGGAAAAGTCATCATGGACTTTTGATTACACAAGGAGAGAAGGGGAATAAAGAGCTAAAACACCATTGTACATTCACTAGCACCTCCACAGCATGCTATACGAACACTGAAAGCCAAGCATTCAGAAGATAGGAAGTTTATACAAGTGTGAAGCCATAAGAAAGAACATGGTACCTAGTCCTTTGTGGATGCCAAAATTTCTGTATAAGAAAAGTAACATTTCCTTTGACCACATATTTTGGAAACGACTATAGAGTACAAAAGATATCATGTACAAAAAGAATACTGAAGAGATTACAAAAGAAACCTATTTAAACGATGAGTAAGTTAAATGCATATTAAATAAGAATGACGCTCACACCTGTAATCCTAGCTATGCAGGAAGCTGAGATCTGAGCATAGCGGTTCAATGTTAGCTCGGACCAATAAACCACCAGAAAACAGGAAGTGGCACTGTGGCTCAAGTGGTAGAGCGCTAGCCTTGTGCTGAAATTTTGAGGGACAGTGCCCAGGCCCAGATTTCAAGCTCCCCCAGAAAAAAATCAGGTGGAAAATATATAATAATTTATCATGCCCTAGATGATATACTTTATGAAAATACTTTTTTATGCTAGCAGTAACAATAATTATGTTGAAGTGAACATGGCTTGGGTAATGTTGAACATATCTGATTAGTCTGTAATCCACATTATGTGAACACTCTCTGATGCAAACAAATCCTACCTCTCTCCACAGGTAAATCTTTCACTATTCCTAGAATATTCTGTACTCTCAATTGGTATGTGACAATGATTATAATTAACAAGAGTATTTCTATTTGATTATCTAAACAAGCAAAATTATGAAGAGCTCTACATTTTCCCATTTCGATATTTTGGATATTGACACAACAGTGATTTCTTTCAGATAAATATCACTTAACAAAACTAAAAACTGTAGCAGTAAGGGAATCACCAGAATTGCATGTGAAATCACCACCAATGATTAAAGAAAGAAAACTGAGTCCTGAATCTCACATTCAGAGTCCAAATTCCATGAAATGGCACACATACCATTCACTCTTGTTGGTAAAATAAATTTGGAAAATTATGTCTAAGTGTGACTTTTTCCCATTATTCTTTTAAACAAATTTTGGTTAATGTTTTAAAACCAAAAAGCGGTAGCTAATTATTTTCTACATTCTGGCATTTAACATTTCACTTAAGAAACAGCTGTTAATTTTTTTTTCCTTTGGCTTTTTCTTTCCTCTGTAAAAGAAAAGGGACTTCATTGTTGCTTCTTTTGTGGAAGGAAAATGACAAAGGAAACAAAGGACAGAGTACTGTTCAAGTTCCACAAGTCTTTTCCTTCTAATAAATAGTCCATCATTATTTCTGATGTGTGGATTTAATTAAGCTACAGCATGAAAGTCAGTTATGTCTGAAGTATTTGTTATAGCTGTTTTCATGTAAATGGCAGTTGGTCTGTGGCAGAAAAATGGTAAGGAACTCTAGGCATTCTTCACTATTTTTTCCCCTCAATGGCACCTATAATGTCAGCATGAATACTATGGTCCCCCATTCAATGAGAATGAAAAACTATAGCCTAATCATGATGGTCAGGCAATGAGACTACTAATATTGACAATTGAAAACACTTGAAGCTGTGTATAGCTGAAGGATACTTCAACTTGTCATATCAGAAATTAATATCTACATAGTAAGTATATATCTTGATGGTAGAGTGCTTGCCTAGCATGTGCCAGGTCTAGAATTCAATCTCTAGTATAGCAAAAGAAAGAAAGAAAATATATATTCATATTGAAAATCAAAGGCTAACATAAGATGAGTTCTGCATATATTAGATAATGATTTAGCGGCTAGTGGAAAATGTTGTACAAAAAAGAAATGTTGGTTAGCTCTTAGTAGTTAAATTTGGTAAGGTCTCAGTCTCCTGACAAATGATATCTGAAATAATTAGCAAGTTAGTGTGCAGAAGAGTAGAGAGTAGATTAGAGGGTAGAGATGTAGATTAGAGATTATGGAGTATTGCCAGGACTTGCATGGGTATGAAAATAAACTGCTTATCAAGGTTGACAGATAATATTCATACCAGTCAGTCATGAGGACTATAAGATCATATTCAGAATTGCAGCAATGATAACATGAAGACTATGGCATTCTACCCACATTATTAACTAACTTTCTGGTGGGTTTCAGAGAAAAACCGCAGAGTATAAGTGGTAGCCGGTAAATCTTCTATCAGGAAAAAAAATTCACGAACGATCAATATTGACTAAAATCATGAAACATAATTAAATGTAGAAAAAATAAAAGGCAAATAATTATAAAACACTTAAGCATACTATTCTATATGAAAGAAAAATGAATAGAAGCAATAAAAAAACAAATTTTTACAATTGTTATATCATTTTAAAGCCTTTATATAGGACTAAAAAAACTATAAGTATTGAACATTTAACTGACTACTAGATTGTCAAAGTCCTATAGAAATTGGTAGAGCTAAAACCTGTCCAGAGATTGTGAAGGACTATACCTCCATTCGTCAATATCTACCTTAGTTGTGTCATAGTGGCAAATAGAAAAGGAGGAGATATCCAAAAGAGCGAGATTGAGAGCAGAGAAAACCAGAGAATTAGAAAAATCACTATAATCAGAATAAAGACCTAATCAAGGAAACATCTTGGAATGTTCACCATACCTGCACAGTGTTCTATTGGAATAAAGATACACTAGTAGAATCCCAATTCTTCCTTTTTGAGAGATTATTTCCCATATTATATGCTTTTTTTTGGCCAACATTTAATTTCCTAAGTCTCCAGAGGAGAACATATAGGTTTAGGTACCAGACACGCATCTTGAACTAATGAGGAAAGTACCAATCCTCATTGTGGAGATTGTGATTTTACATTTAGTTTGCCTATGTCACATAGGGTTGGTGTTTGCTGTCATTGAATATGGATGAGTAGAGTGTCGCTGGTTTACTGATAGTGAGGTTTGTGATAGACCTGCAGGTCTTTCCTTCCAGGTACACAGTGTGATGGATACTTCTCCATTTTTATGCTGGGCACAAACTTTAAAAGGCAGAACACAATCATCTAGCTCATTCATTTCCTTTGCCAGGAAAAGTGTCTATATCCCAGGGATGGCCGTGTGGAGTAGATTGATGATAGATATGCAGTCAGACAGCAATAGTGAACCATGTGTCTACACCAAAATATATCATTGTTTAATTGATTAAGATATAAATCGAATGAATAGAATAATACACAGAAAGGTAAAAATTAATAATCCAGAATTATAGAAACATGGGTGAATATAAAGGATAATGTCATATGAGAAAAAAGGAAAATCATATTTTACAGAGTTGGATTTGATGAACATTATAAAAAGCAGATCTAAGAATATTGTTTAAGGCTATATCTTCAAGGTGAAAGAAAAATGAAGAAACTATTCTACAAGTTAATGTGGTGGTTATATCAAACTTTTTATTTATTTATTTATTTTTTGCCTTAGAAGGGACATGTAAGGAATGGTTAAGTGTTGGAAGGATTCTATTCTTGCCTTGTGTGGTGGTAATATAAGACACATAAATATGTAAATATTCATTGTGCTGCAAATTTGTGCATATTTACTTGCTAATGTTTGTTTTGGATTTAATATAAAACTATGTTAATGAAATAAACATTGATCTATACTAATAATAGAAAACAAAATTTATGTCAACTTTAGATGGCTATGTTCAACATTTTAAAATAGTATTGAGATGCTGAGTTATACAACATAGAATGATGATTCATTCAATAACAAATTTGTCAATAGTTATTAGGTGGATTAGTGTTCTAAGAGTATTTTCTGTAAGTACAGACTTTTGTCTTTAACCTTATGTTTGTTTGATCCTTCCCAAGCTTCTCCAATTATTTAGGTACAATACAATTTCAATTGTCTCCAAAAGTTATCACTAAAAATGACATTTTCCTATGAACTTATAGTACTTACTGTCTAAAACTATAATTCCAAGTAATTATATTGAGTTTTCTAATTAGAAGCTATTATTTTGCTGGATTTTAATATAATTTGACTTCTTAGAGAAAAATTTCAAATTTATTCAGATTAATTTTCTATTAGGTTTTATTTTGACATAATTATATGTTTTTATGGATCATAGAAGCAATCAAATAAATCTAAGATGATTTACTATTTGGAAAATGCTATTCTATACTTTAGTTTACAAAATAAACATTATACTTGAAATACCTAAACATCATTATTATGTGTAGTCAATTTATGTAAACATTAACTACAATTTTATTACATTTCTATCAGATGTTCCAGTCAAATCTAACCTCATCTTCTCAATGCACTGATAGGTAAAAGTTCCCTCAATGCACTGTGCTAAAAATGATTACTTAACTATATTTTACTAATTAAAATAATCTTGGTAAATATGTAGAATTAAACATCTTTAATAAAAAACATAATTGGATATAGCCTACTTGTAAAAGCATATTCAATAAATATTACAAGACAAAAGACCTTAAGAATTCCTTGGCCTAAAAGGAATAATCATTGAAGTAAAATATTTGCTGATAATTTTTATTGGGAAAATTTGGTGTACTAATGAAGAAAAGAAATGTGGTATTTGCTAAAATTTCTATCATTTCTAAAAAATGAATAGAAAATGAAATTGATTCAAGTTCCATTTAGAAACTATTGTGCTACATAGATTTCATTCCAGTTCAGTGATTTTTTAAAACAACTCTGCACACCATTTAAGTTGTTCACAAAGAAGTTAACATGTAGTTTCTACTATGTCAGAAAAATTTCAATCTTCTTTATTTTAAAAAATATTATTATTCCTGTGCAAAAAAATTCAGCAGCAATTTGAAAGAAGTGGTTTAGATTGCCAAATCATGAGTATGAGAAAATCAATCAACTAAATAGTTTGTTTAGAGAATTACTTAGAACTATATGGGAACAAACTGCTTAGCTGTTTCCAGGTAAAAATCCATTAACATGAAAATACTGAATGAGCTCTTGTGAAAAGAGATGAGGTAATACAGCTCCTGGAATCTCTAAACCATTTCTTTTGACTTATAAATGTCACTTAACATTGCTATATGTTTATTGCTAAACCTATCAAAACTCAAATTGTCTAACCTTTGAAACAAATGTAGACCTTTGGGAACACTGCTAATTCTAGCATTCCTAGTTAATTAGTAAATTCACTATTGATGATTAAGAGCTCTTGTATGAGCAGGAAAAAATTATTTGTATGCCTGCTACCATACAACTAATTTTTGAAATGGTTCATTTTAAATGTTCAACTTCAATGTCATTAGAAGATATGTAAGAATGAATGTAAATGTCATTCATTTTTTCTGTATATCTATTTCACTATCTGTAAAGTAGGGATTATAGTAACAACTAATATAGTTGTTATTAAAGATGGTATAGGTTAATCATATAGATAGCTAATATATAGTGCCTCTCTAAATATTTCATGTATCAACAAAATACGTTAGTTGTGATGGTTATCATTAAATATGTGTTAAATAATGTGAAAAGAAGATATATATATATATATATATACACACACAGATAATATAGGAAACCCATATATAGTAAACTTGTACTTATACATATACACATATAAAAACATACTTCCATCAGAAAGAATGGCATTGCCCCATTTGTTAGGAAATGGAAAGACTTGCAAAAATTATATGAAGTAAAGTAAGCCAGGCCCAAAGAAACATAGGTCCCATGGTTTCCCTTATTTGCAATAACTAGTACATGTGTAGGACAAGCAGAAAAGCCCAAAAGCTATGTACATATGACCATATAAGATGACGTTAAGCGAAATGAACCCCAATATAGGGACACAAATATCGTTTTATTTCTTGCGATTGTTTCTAACGTATTTATAATGTACCATGTGATTTTTTGTTGTTGTTGCTTTGTATGTTCCTCCCCCATGGTATAACCCCTGTTTTCAATGTATTTGATGTCAGTGCCTTGCATCTTGTATAGATGCTTCTCTAATTCGGGGAGGGGAAGGGAAAAAACAAAATGCTTAAATAAGGATACAAGTTGGCCTATTTTAACGAGATGTACAAAATACTATGTTGAAAATGAACTTTAAAACTTCAGCAGCGGGAGGGAGTAGTTGTGGAGGTGGGAGGGAAGGGACAGTTGGGGGAAAACAAAGGAGGAGGCAACAATGCTTAATAGGAAATGTGCTCATTACCTTGCTCATGTAACTGCAGTAACCCCCTCTGTACAGCATTTTAAAATTAAAAAAACCGTACAAAAAAAGAAACAAAAAAGAAAACGAACTTTACAACTTGGGGGTAGAGGGGAATTGGGAAGATGGAGGGAAGGGATAGTAAGGGAAAAACAAAGGAGGTAATAATGCTCTATAGGAAATGTACTCATTACCTTAATCATGTAACTGCAACCTCGGTGTCCACTATTTTTTACAATAAAAACATAAAAAACACACATATGTATGTATAATATATAAACAGAAACATTGATACTATGCATTGAGTCACCAGTCTCTGGGATACTAAGCATGTATTTTACTACTGAGCTACATCTCCATTGCTACAAGCGAAACATTTTATTGAACATTTATATCACATCATAGTATGTTAAGTTGACCTTAGTAAGAGTATGTTACAATCTCATGCCAGGAAGATGTGATTTAAGTTGAACAAAGGTAGAATATAATATTGAGTGATATTAAAGGAAAACTATTGAAGATATCATTGTATTTAAAAAATTAGAATTGTATATTACAGGATTTTCAAATAATATCTGCTCAATTAATAGTCTTAGTTCAGTTACATTTGTTACAATAAACGACACAGTCTGCTTAGAGATGTGCTTAATTAAGTAGAACTGCCTGAGTAAAGGTGCTATTTAAGGAATACACACTTAGGAAAGTGTCTGATTTATGTTTCAGAAGTGAATGAAAGATTACTGTAGATGGACGGCTTGCTTGTTTCTTTCTTTCTCTCTCAACTTTTTTTTTTTTTTGTGGGTCATGGATCCTGAACTCTGGGCCTGCGCGCTGTCCCTCAGCTCTTTAGCTCAAGGATAGCGCTGTACCACTTGAGCCACAACGCCACTTCTGACTTTTTCTGCTTATGGGGTGCTGAGGAATCGAACCCAGGGCCTTATGCATGCAAGGCAAGTGCTCTACCATTGAGCTACCTTCCCAGCCCGTTCTCTCAATTCTAAGCTGACTTTCCCTCTGAGGTAATAGAATGTACCTCATATGAATGTGTTAATCCTGATCCTAGGAATTAACAGGTTTTTCATGTTTGGGAGTTTTGTCTCTGAAAAAAGAACACAAGGAAATCTTTCTCAAAGATTTAAAACCATTTATTTAAAACTCAGTAGACTCAGCTATCCAACACAGCTTTAGGCCAACCTACCTACTCCCTGCTAATGCTTGAGTAAGCCACATCTAGATAAGCAAATGGGGGAATAAATCAAAATAACCAATGAGCCACCCTAATGAATTATATGTATTTATTTAAACTCTTACTAAAATCAGAGTGTAAAACTGCATGTCTTCAAGAAACAGCAGGTATATATATGCTATATGAAGTATCTGGATTTTCTGCCATATTTAACAATTAAAAAATTTGCAGTAATCACTTAATTGTATTAAATTAATAAACTGTAGCATTACGTGCTCATTTATAAAATTGTCATAAAATTATGTATGAACAGTCATAGAAGAAAACTAATGACTTAAAAGGTAGACCTTATTTTATTTTCCTACAAATTTTCTTACAATACTTGTCTTCATCATCTGTAAGCACTACCAGAACTCTAGCACTACCAGAACTCTAGTAGTCAGATTAATTGATGGCAGTATCTTCTAAAGCCCATGGGATAGACCCCAAATACTCATCAGAATGCCTTACTTATTATGTTTTATATTTTCACATTCTCAGTTTTCCAAATTTATCCTTGAAAACATGTAAAAATAGTTATTTTGGATGAAATCAACATCTAAAAAGCTAAGCCTACAACTGTAGCATCTCAAATGTGCATTATCATATATTAATCAATGCACAGGAAGCAGAGCCATCCATGGGCCATCTGACTAGCATATATGCTAGCAGGAATTTCCGCAGTGTGTATATATATATATATACACATATATATTCTATACTCTATGGCCAAAGTTCATTGAGCAACTTATACTCTATGACATCATTTTCTGCTTAAACTGCCTAAACATAAATTCTTAATTTCTTAGTTAGGAACTCTGAATTTAAGTGATGAACATCACTACTTTGTATATTTTATCATGTATCAACACATATTAACTGCTGAATAAATAAAGAAAAATGAATTCATATATATATAAACTCTCCATTCATATTGAGTATACAATTCAGCTATTCTAATTATCAGCTATGATATGTATTTAAACCTAAATTAAAATCACAGACAACTTTCTACCATTAGAAGTACTCCTAACACTGTTTACAGTTTATGCATCTAGCAAATACAAACTAGGGCTAGTGATTATATCTAATCTTTTATAAACATCAGTAATGTATTCAGCAGATTATAGCATGCTGTAAGGCACAAACAAGAACTGTAAAACAATTTGAAGAGAGGAAGAATGAAGGAAAAAAAGAGGAAGAAATTGTGCTATTCATTGTACTAGAAATCATTGGAAGTGTCATATAAGAGGTTATCATTTATAATTTTATGAAGAGAAACTTCTGAAATATTTGACAGAAAATTTTGAAATTTCAAAATGTAGTAACATGGCCAGGTATGCTAGTTTCTGCTTATTACAAGCTAGACTGGGCAAACAGTCATTACACCTTATTTCAATGGAAAAAAAAAAAAAAACCTGTGTATGAAGTCACAGGCTTTTCATCCCAGCTGCAACAGGAAAGGCTGAAATCAGGGCTCAATTAGTAGAACAGCTGTCTTACAAGAATGAAACCACACCAAAAAACCAACTAGACTTATCAATAAGAAAATAAACACAAATAATACAATAAGTACATGAAATACAAAGGCATGTAACAGAATTTTTACTCCAAAAGATAAAACAGAGTTCCAATCTTACCCTGTAAGAATAATAATAAATTTCTTTTATACCAGTCTTATCCATTAATTCAATTTTTATTTCTTCCTTATATTGGATCAATAGAGTCAGCCTGCAAACTCTATCTTAATTGTCTTGTAGGGGTTCTGAAGAAGTAGCTTTTGCAACCGGAACATATGCAATTCCTATCAGTCAGGTAGCTTTATCTTGTGATATCAATAGTAGTTGAAAATCATAACCTCAGGAAGAAACACACTCAGAGAATATCCAACCCCCCCCACAACATAAACATCACATAGTACCAAATGTCACAGTGTAAATGCATTCCCAAATGAAATTTATTTCTTTTCTCCATAAAAATTTGCTATGCTTTTCAGTCATGATTGTCAAGAGTCAAGTAATATCACTTTATTTTTCTACTGTTCATTTTAAATAAAATTTTTGGAATTCTTGGTTTATCTTTTAGTTGCAAGATATTGATATAGCTTTTGATTCCAATCTGTTTCTGTACACTTAGAAAACACATTAGCATTAGTTAGAATTTGAACAAATTTATTTTCTAAATGCATTATAATAACTAATGAAAATAAAGAAAACACACCTCATTCTCTACAGGGCACAAAGTACAAGGGACAAACCAAACAGAAAAAAACTTCTAAATACACACGGCAGCAAATAAAAGCCATTATCACATAATGACATTTTTTACAAATAACTAATCAAAATGTCAAAAACAGGATGTGATTAAGAGCAAAGGCAAATCAAAGTCAAAAAGGAATTTTGCAAAATTTGAACCATAGCAGAAAAGTTAAACAAAGCAAGAGGGTTAAATATATTAATGTGTTGAGATTTAACATTAAGCCATATTGAAAGTACTTGTTAATTTCTAAAACTTTAGATGTAAAGTTAATAGGATGTCTCTAGAGAATTATTATTGCTTTTGTTCCTAGATCAAATCTGCTTAAGGCTTCTATACAATTGTATTATTTTCTGTATTGGTGTATTAAATGATTTTACCAAAATAGTTACTTTGAAACATTTTATACATTCTCTGCCATTTTATAAAGTATGAATGATTCCAGCAATTACAAAATGTATTAGCTAGAGCAATTTTTGCTTAATAAGCAACTCCAGCCCATGAAACAATATTACTGTTCTTTAAAAACCAAATACCTAATGGAACAGCAAAAAAAAAGTTCATTAAAACATTAACTTCTTCTTATTGATGGAGACACAAAATAGCTGTATAACTATCATAACACCAGAAATCTGAGCTTGTAGTCAGCTAATTTAAGCAACAAGATATGAAATTAGTATCCTGGGGCTGAAAACAAGTGCTTAGAATTAAGATGTGACATTAATTAAAGTAAGGAAAGGAATATAATATTACTATGAAGTAATCATTGTGCTAAGGAGAACATATAAAAGAGAATTAGATCTGAAAGAAAATGCCCAATTATCTAGACTCTGAAGTTCAAATGCAATATCATGATCTCCCAAATGAAAAATTATACTTGAACTCCTGAAAAGTAATGCCTGTTAACCTCAAAACAAAATAAAAAGGTAAAGTAAGGAGGCAAACACAGAAAATAAAACAAGGGAGAATAAGGGAAAAAATCCTTTATATTACTGCCCTTTAGTACAACAGTTAGGACTTAGATTAAGAAATCTGATGTTAAATATATATGTATATATGTATATATAATATATACGAAGATATATTATATATAAGCTATATTATATATGTATATATTATATTTGATCAGTCATAGGGCTTGAACTCAGGGCCTGGGCATGGTCCCTCACCTCTTCAGCTCAAAGTGAGAGCTCTACCATTTGAGCCAAGCTCCACTCTGTTTTCTGCTGGAGATAAGAGTCACACAGATTTTCCTGACTGGGCTGGCTTTGAACCATGATCCTCAGATCTCAGCCTCCTGAGTAGCTAAGATTATAGGTGTGAGTCATCAGCACCTGGCTGATATTAAATATAATTTTATTCTTAGATTTTTCCAACTTACTCATATGGAATGTTTGGAGAGAGGGAGGCTAATCTTTTAATAATGGAAATTCAAGTGTACTGAATAGAGTTAATAAGTTCTATCATACATTTAAAGCCCATGTCTATGAAAAAAGATTGTTTTTTGTATGCAAGTAAAGAAGGAAAGATAAAACAGGAGGAATGCTAACTTATGAAATGTCTGTTCTATACATATGTATAAAAGTTTGTATTTCTCCATACATTCTACATGTAGATATACATGTGCCAATATATATTCACTGTTCTTAAGACTAGGATTTCTGTTTGTATTTATTTTGAATCATCTCCCACAGGATTTATCGGTATGCTCCCAAACAAATATTATCCCCTTACACATTAACCTGGTCATTGTGGTGATTTCTTCCAGGCAATCATGGTAATACATTAGTAACATGGCATGTTACTAATTGCTGATTTTGAATGTATAATTAAGCTTATTCAGAAAAAATGTGCATTGTTATTGGGAAGTGAGTTTTTAGCCTTATGAATGCCAAAAGCATGAATAAAATTAATATAGAGTAAAAATATGTAAAATTATTACTAGGGGAAATATCTTAGGAATGCCTTTCTTGTAAGCGTCTATAGTCAGGAGCATAAACAGTTGATGTAGAACTATTTAACTTATCTTCATGGACAGGTAAGAACATTTAACAATTGGTAAGCAGAGTTTGGGAGCTAAGGCTCATGCTTAACATGAGCAAGTTCCTGGATTCAAGTCTATTGATAATCCAGTGCATCATCAATCAATCGATCGATCAGCTAATCAAACATAAAATAAGATGTTTGCTTGCTAAATTATCTATTAGGGCTATATTTTTTAATATGATCATTTCCAAAAGAGAGGTAAAATAAAAACAGGTTAGAAATATTGAAATACACTTGAAGATTTTAATATTTTCATTTAACAAATAACTTCTGTGCAATCTTTCCCACAAATCTCCATCTACTGTCAAGAACAAGGATGCAGAATACAGACTGAGCATTCCATGCTGGTGTGAACAGGGTAAAACAGAGCCACGACTGAGAAGGTAAAGATCTAACAAAGTCCCTTCTTACATATTAATTAATCGTAGTGGACACACTAGCAATAGATGTAAACTGAATGCGATCATTCATTGAATAGATCCTTACATATTTTCCCATTGTTTAATGCAGGTGGGTTTTTGTCTCCAAATTAAAATAACAGATAAAGTGTCTTAACTACATTGCACTTTTTTTATATATAAGCAGAGGAGAGAATAAGGAGAAACAAAACAAAAAAAATGGAGAAGAGAGCAAAGCTAACCGGGGTAAAATGAAGAAGTGTGGAAGTCCTGTGCATTGTTAGCCTGAAATCAGTATCCTCCCAACAAGATGCTGCTCTGCATGGTTTACAGCAAAAGCTTTTAATAAACCATGTTTTAGTAATCTTGGCATCATCAAAAGAGCCTAAGGCATTTCACTGCCACACTCCTTGGATTTAAGAGAGAGTTTCTGCACAGATGACAATCCCACCAGCGTTTCTAAGCTGTTCCTAAGGCAGAGCATTAAAATCGACCTTTGTAAACTAAGTATTATATCCCAGGAGGTCTATTAGTACGTAATTACCCTTGTATTCCCAAACTATTTTAGAGACACATTCATGCAAAACCAATTGCAATTTACCAATGGTACTTTACATAGATGACAATAAAACAAAATATTACAAAGGACTTTTAAAACAATATCAAGAGGAGAACCAGAGATGTCAGAAAATTTATATTGCATTCAAATGTATATGTCCCTAGAGACTGTGATGGAAAGATATCCTGAAATCCAGTTGGAGAGTATCAAGACCTTAGGGAACTGGAGGTATCCTAAAGGTTATAAGCGAAATGTTTATCCTTCATAAATACTACAAAAAAGATGGAATTTTTTTCTTGATTCATGGATAATTAATAATTACTTATGGGTAAGACATAGAGATTTGCATCTGTAATTTCAGCTAATCACAAAACAGAGAAAGAAAGAATCATATTTGAAGGCCAGCCTTGTCGAAAAGTCAGTGCAAATTCCATCTTGATCAACAAGCCAGGCATGGTGATCATGTCTGACATTCTAGTTATCCGGGAGGGGGAAAAGTGGAAAAATCAATGTCTGAAGCCAGCCCAGACCAAAATACAAGGAATTCATTAAAAACAGCTAAAACAAAACAGGGCTGGGACATGGTTAAGTAGTGTACCATCAGCAGAGAAGTGAAGTCTCTAAGTCCAAAACAAGGTGACACCAGGTACCAACATAAAAAGAGAGTAAGGAGAAGAGTGGAAGGAGAGGGAGAAAAAGAGAGAGAGGGGAGAAGGAGAGAATAAAGGGAATAAAGAGGAGAAGGGAAAGTGAGCTGAGGGAAAGGGGAAGTGGAAGGGTAAAAGAAAGGGAATGAAAAAGGAGAAAGGAAAAGAAATGGGGAAAAGATGCAGTAAAAGCCCACAGTAAAACCTATGTGACTGATTATAACTCGATGGTAAGTCAGAGAATTGCATAAATGTATTGACTGGCTAATATTAAAGGCAAATAATTGTTGTTAATATACAAATTGAAATGAAGACTATCTGGCAACACATTCTATTTCTATATACTAGCATTGATACCAAACTACTAGAAGAATAAAAAGAAAGAAAATATATTAACTAAAGATTTAAAAATTTAGATAACTTTACAGGAAAATACATAGCAAACACTCAGTAAGAAGAGGAATTCTATTTGAGATCCTTTTTTTTTGGCAGGGGGGGTACGGGGGAAGGGGGCATGGGGGAGAGGAGCGGGGGGATGGTTGTGGGTTTGAATTCAGGGACTAGGTGCTGTTCCTGAGTGACTTTTGCTCAAAGCTAGTGCTCTATGACTTAGAAAAGCGTCTCTCTCCCAGCCTTTCCTGCCTGGGCTGGCTTCAAACTGAGATCTTCAGAGTGAGATTAATTAAAACATAGTTTTTAAAAATTTTTTTCAGTGACAATATTGTTTGTCCTTAAAGCCTATTTGTAAATTTTTGAAAGAAAATTCTTCCAAATAACCAACTCTAAATATTCATGGTTTATCAGCCTTCCCACCTCCTCGTCCCCCCCACCCCGCCTCCACCAGTATGAATAATGGTCATTATTTAACTTAGCTGACAATTTTTTTTATTGTGAGAATACCATACAGAGGAGTTACAATTACATGGGCAAGATAATGAGTACATTTCTTATCAAGCATTGCTGCCTCCTTTTTGTTTCCCCTTCCCATCCCCTCCCATACTCCCCACACTTTCTCCCCACCCAGTTCTCCCCCCCCCCACCAAAGTTGTAAAGTTCGTTTTTTGACATAACCACTTGTGCATCTCATTGTTGCAATGGGTCCACCTGTATCCATAGTTAAACTATTTGTTTTGCCCTTCCCCTCCACAAATTATACCAACATCAAATACAATGAAAGCAGGGGTTACATAGTGGGTGAAGGACATACAAAACAACATAGAAATCATCTTATAAATATGTTAGAAACAATTGCATGAAAGAAAAAAAAAACATTTGAATACTTATCTTGGGGTTCATTCCCCTAACATCAACTTATCTGACCTTTTCTGCTTGACTCAGACATATACTACTTATTGCAAATAAGGGAAACCATGGGACCTATGTTTCTTTGGGTCTGGCTTACTTCACTTAATATAATTTTTTCCAAGCCTTTCCATTTCCTAACAAATGGGGCAATATCATTCTTTCTGATGGAGGCATACAATTCCAATGTGTATATATACCACATTTTCTTGATCCATTCATCTACTGAGGGGCATCTGGGTTGGTTCCATATCTTAGCAATGGTAAATAATGCTGCAATAAACATAGTTGTGCTGGTAGCTTTAGTATGGTCTTGTTTGTGATCATTTGGGTAAATGCCCAAAAGTGGGATTGCTGGGTCATAGGGAGTGGAGTCTTTTGAGGAACTTCCATACTGCTTTCCAAAGTTTACACTCCCACAAACAATGTAGTATGGTTCCCTTCTGTCCACATCCCCTCTAGCATATAGGAGAAACCCTAGGTCTCCTTGGCACAGGCTGAAATTTTCTTAATAGAAACCCAGAAACACAACAAATCAAAGAAAGGTTGGACAAATGGGATTGCATGAAATTACAGGGCTTCTTCATGGCAAAGGACAATAGCTAGCAAGATCAATAGAAAGTCCACGGATTGGGATAAGATCTTCTCTAGCTATACAATGGACAAGAGTCTCATATCTAAATTATACCTAGAACTCAAAAAATTAAATCCCCCAACAACAAATCTTCAAAGAAACAACTGCCCAATAAATATGTGGGCTAAAGACTTCAAGAGAAACTTCTCTGAAGAGGAAATGGCATTGCCCCATTTGTTAGGAAATGGAAAGGCTTGGAAAAAATTATATTAAGTGAAGTAAGCCAGGCCCAAAGAAACATAGGTCCCATGGTTTCCCTTATTTGCAATATCTAGTATATGTCTGAGTCAAGCAGAAAAGGTCAGATAAGTTGATGTTAAGGAAATGAACCCTAAGATATGTATTCAAATGTTTTTTTCTTTCTTGTGATTGTTTCTAACATATTTAGCAGATGATTTCTTTGTTGCTTTGTATGTACCTCACCCACGGTATAACCTCTTTTTTCACTGTATTTGATGTTGGCATACTTTGTGGAGGGGAAGAGAAAAAATGAATTGTTTAAATAGGGATACAGGTGGACCCATTGCAACAATGAGATGTACATGTCGAAAAGGAACTTTACAACTTTGGCGGGGGGAGGGTGGGTGGTGGAGGGGGAGGATTGCGTGGGGGGTGTTGCGGGGGATGGGAAGGGATGGGAAGGGGAAACAAAGGAGGAGGCTACAATGTTTGATAAGAAATGTCCTCATTATCTTGCCCATGTAATTGTAACCCCTCTGTACAGTATTTTCACAATAAAAACAAAAATAAATAAAAAGGTATTCCCTAAAAAAAAGAAACAACTGCTCAATAAATAAATGGGCTAAAGACTTAAAGAGAAAGTTCTCTGAAGAGGAAATAAGAATGGCCAATAGACACATGAAGATATGCTCAACTTCTCTAGCCATAAAAGAAATGCAAACGAAAAAAACATTGAGATTCCACCCCACCCCAGTTAGAATGGCAATAATCAAGAACTCTAATAACGACAGTTTTGTTTACAACTTTATCAGGGAACACTTGCAGCTTCCCAAGTATAAAATTATCCTTCGTTTTTCACTGAATTGTTCTATGTGTACCTTGCATTTTGTCTCACTGAAAATGGAAATACATGTATTTAAGTGTTGATATGAAAGCATTATTATATACTAATGCTTCTTAAAGCACACTCTTGAATAAAATTGTTCTTGAATTGATTGGACTGCAAAGACCACATTAGTGAAAACTCCCAATATCTGTCATAGTACTATTATGAACATGACATACAGTTTTATTTGCTTGCTTGTTTTCAACCTCAAATATTGCCTCCACATCTTTTTTCTATGTGTCTTTTTCAACCTCAAAGATCCCCTCCACATCATTTTTCTATGTGTCTATAAGGGTTTCTTGTTTTAAGAACATTTGTCAAATTCTGAAAATTTCTACATCCAGTTGAAAGTTAAATTTATTATAGCATGTGGTAA
This sequence comes from Dipodomys merriami, assembly GCF_024711535.1. Taxonomy (NCBI): domain Eukaryota; kingdom Metazoa; phylum Chordata; class Mammalia; order Rodentia; family Heteromyidae; genus Dipodomys; species Dipodomys merriami. The sequence continues at coordinate 106,786,299 of NW_027203381.1, read as the reverse complement.
AAAAGGAAGCTTTTTGGAGAAAATAGTCATGTACAGAAAAGAAACACATGCTTTTTCTCTCCTTGTACATGCTAGATTATGTTCAGGGAAGAAATGGAAGCTACTTTCTTTCTAATCCTATGTAGTCAACACTGAAGGAAAGTCAGTAGATTCAGGTGGCCTTAAGCGATGCTTTTACAATTACCTGCTATTGATTCCAGAGTGAAGAAAAGATGAATCCTGTGCAACTGGACCTATCTTAGGGGCCAATCTTCTATAATAATCTGCTTTGGGATATTCTTTATGATCTGCAGTGTTCTTTTAGCTTGACCACTTGCTGGTGGCTGATAAGGCCAGATGGTGAGAGACTGATAAATGTTTTCTCTTCATATACTTCTTAAATATAGCTATCCCAACTGATTCCATCTGACCATTGATGTGACATGAAATAACTTTCAGAGAGCAATGACTACAACCCTTGAAGTATGAGAAGGAACTGGGATGTTTGCTTCATTTTGAGATGTATTTTAAAGTTCTTTGAAGCCACCAGATATGGTTCAATTTTATCTCAAATCAGAAATCAGCACTATTGTTAAAAGGTGTAATAGAAAAACTGTTAGTGGCAGTAAACAGAGGTTTTAGGAAAATATTACCTTTTTCTAGCTATTTTCCCATAGACAAATAGGATTTCTAAATAAGTAGCCTTTCAGCCTGAATCTAAAAATAAACAAAATATTTTAGAGCAAAACAAGACAGAGCAAGAAAGAGAGAGAGGGATGGTAATAGCAAAATAAAAAACAAAAGGCAATGAATCAGTGTAAAATATTATGTCTTTAAGAAGGTAGAAAAATTTGAATCCTAAACATACAATATTTTAACAATGAAAATAGAAGGAAAACTAACTTCTGTGAAACAATGATCAGAAATCCAGTAACAACATAACAAATGTGATACTCTTCAAAATATCAATAAAATAAGATCAATATAACTACTATATGAGTCATCAGATGAATGCTGTAATAATTTACACCACCAACAAAAATTAACTATTCCAAGGCCACTTTATTTGCAAAGAACCTAACACAGTGTTGCCTGGTAAAACTGCCTGGCCAATCAGAGAACAGGACATATTCATAGTCTACTGAAATTCCCAATATTCTGGTAGAATGGTATGCTCAGTGCCTTCTCTAAAATCTTCCATTATCTTTCATTTTACTACATTCCACATATGTCTCTATTTTTTGAAAAAAAAATAATAGAGGAACACTAAAAGAAAATAACCTTTAGCCTTTGGCTAATTGAGCAAGTACCTGTATAAATAACAATCTACTTGTTGCAGCACATGGATAATCCCGGGCCTATGGCTAACCTCCTTGGATGTGTAGTCTATTACACCTTCAGATTCTCTACCTCACATCCTTACAAGTGACTTCTGAGTGACCACCCCCTGATGAACTCCATTTAAGTCTTTTTGTGGCATTATTCTTTCATACCTCCAAATAGAAAATATTTTAAGTTTCAGCCAGTGATCTTTTCTGTTGTTTCTTTCACTAAGTGAGTATTTTCCATCTAAGAGCAAGAAATACCATATGTATGCTTTTAATTCATAATGTATAACCTACTGAGATCATTTTTCTGATTTCTAGGTTCATATTTATGAGGAAGAGATTCAAATAAAACAATAAGAATAGGACCCTAAACTTCATCAATTAAAGTGTATGAAATTAAAAAAAATATTCATTGGCTGGGTGCTGGTGGCTCATGTCTGTAATCCTAGCTACTCAGGAGGCTGAGATCTGAGGATCACAGTTCAAAGCCAGCCTGGGGAAGGAAAGTCCATGAGATTCTGATCTCCAGTTAACCACCAGAAAACTGGAAATGGCGCTGTGGCTCAAGTGGTAGAATGCTTGCCTTGAGCTGAAGAGCTGAGGGAGAGCATCCAGGCCCAGAGGTCAATCCCCAAGATGGACAAAAACAAAAAATTCATTATGTGCTTTTGTTCAAACACAATAACTTACTCTTTATGAAGAATAATCTTTTGGCTAAAGTTATATTCTATGAAGAATTCATTTGCTACCTTTTAAATTAAAGTTAGTTTGGTCAAATATACTTGTATTAAAGGAATCTTTAAATGATGAATTTTCTTTCTATAATTTGGCATATCTATTAAGTTTTTAATGTCACGTTTTTTGTAATTATTATCTAAATCTAAGGAAGAGGTTGAAATTACTATTAGAAGTGACTCAGTTTGTTCATTCATAAGTAGCAGAATAAATATGCTAAGATAAACTGATATGTTTATGAGACCCCATAACAGCTAGGAATCATAGCTAGAGGTCTGAGGGCCAGATCAATCAAGAAAATGTGAGACTCTATTTCAAAAACAGACAAACAGAAAAACCAAAACAAAAAGAGTAAGTGGGGTAGCTAAAGTGATAAGAATGCATGCCAAGTAAACATGAAATCCTCAATTCAAATCCTAGGGTATACAGAATATAAAAACTTCAGAATAACCCAATAAAATTGTGTAAAACCCAGAAAGCCAAGCCTGTTGGTCATAAAGAACCTAGTTGCACCCTCATAATCACTCCATTCCCCTTGTTAAGGACACAACTGGAATGAACTTCCTTTTCTGTAGCTTCTCATTACTACTCTGAAGCGCTAACGTTTAAATTGTACACAGAAAGTATATATACTGTCTCCTTTATGTAAACTCATTGGCATTTTATGTTTAATGAATTTCTCTTTTATATTAGGTGAACTGCTATTCTATGACAACTATCTGAAATGTGAGGGAATGAAGAGCATTAGATATTGTTTCTGTCCCCCAAAGTTAAGAGTAAGGAAACACAAAGTGCTAGGTAGAATGAACTGGCGATTCAACTTGTATTCATAACCTTTCCCGATATCCTATTGAAGAAGTTGAAACACTGACAAAGTCTTAGAGTGAATAATCAGTGAAGTGAAGGAAATCATTCAATATAAAGGAAATTGACAATGAATGTCAAGAACCACAGAAAATGAAACTAAGCACAAAGAAGACAAGAACTCATATTTAAGAAACACTGTAAGTAGAGTTGTATACTAGAAACTATTGTAGAAGTACATTATATTCACATACATAATGAAACTCATGTTAAACTGTCCATAAAAGATGGGTTAAGAGGTAGAGCGATTAAGAAAAAAATATTCTGGCTGTGAGTGGCGCATGCCTGTAATCTTAGCTATATCATAGGAATCTGAGATGAGGATTTGGGAAGATTAAGGCCAGCCAAGGCAGAGAAATCTGCAGGAACCCTTCTCAACACACAACTAACACACCTATGCTAACACTTGCACTGTTAGCCAAGCAATGTAAGAAAGGAAGATTGAGGTGATTGTGGTTGTAAGCCACTCTTAGCAGAAAAGTCTACAAGAATCTTTATCCTCAAAGGGAAGCAGAATGAGGTACCATGTGCCTATGAATTCAGTAACTGAAATAGGCAGATCACAGTTCAGGTATATGCCCCAGACGGAATCATGACTCAATCCTAAAAATAATGAGCAAAAATATATGACTGGAGGTGTAGCTCATTAGTAAAACATCAGCACTCAGCAAGGTCCTGTTGAGTTCAAAGCACAGAAGTAAAAAGGAAAAAACAAACAAAAAATGTGGGATGAAACTCACAGAAGTAGATTGTATTCATGTTTTAAATAACACAATGAAGCTCCTTCGAAGGATCATTTTAGGCTAGTGATTTCTAAGGTAGAGTAAGTACTTTGTTGCTATAAATACATTTTTGTTGTACATTGTTAAAATCTATTTATTATGTGTATTATAAGTCCTTGTAAAAACTAATATATGTGATGAATGTTATATTAAAAATTTCAACTGCAGGACGCTGGTGGTTATCATGGGTAATCCTAGTTACTCAGGAGGCTGAGATCTGAGGATCACAGATAAGTCAGACTAAGCAAGAAAGTCTGTGAGACTCAATTAGCTTCCGGAGATAGAGCTATGATTCAAGTAGTAGACGACTAGTCCTGACCACAAAAGCTCAGGGGCAGTGCCCAGGCCCTGAGTTCAAGCCTCAGGACAGGCATATAAAACATCTATCTATCTATCTATCTATCTATCTATCTATCTATCTATCTATCTATCTATCTATCTATCTGTCTGTCTATCTATCTATCTATCTATCTCTGTCTATCTAAAACAGTATTTCCAGAAAATGCAGGGGCATACATATACAAAGTCATCCATATCACCAATCTGGGACAATAGAATCTTATTTCATTTATAACAGGCCCATCCTTAGAAATGCAGTTTAAGGTAAGATGTTTGCTTTCCAATAAAATATATAAGTACATTCCAATAGGTGCAAAAGTATTATTTAATATTTCATTATATAGCACTGATAGTAGCAACTAAATGTGAGTACATCAAATCTTGATAATTATTTAGACACCAGAAAGATATTAACACTAGAAATAATTATCATAAACATAGTTGAATACAGACTTGATTTTCATGACCAGAGTAACCTTTGCAATTACCTGAGATTCTGCATATAGAGGTACATTCATAAACTTTGATTTTTCTACACATGATATGATTTTGAAAGACATGTGTATCATTTACAATTTTGATTTAAAACTCTTCAAATTCTAAAATTTTTCATGGTGCATTGTTTATCTCAAAACAACAAAGTAAACTGAGATGTAAGAACTATTAGTATGGAAATTAGATACTCAAGTAAAATAGTTCTTATTTCAAATTCCCAAGGTAAAGAATGCAAGAAAATACCATCTTTATATTTGAATGTTATTATTTATATTAGAAGTTGAAAACACATCTACCACTGTAGAATTTTTCAACTGCAGTTTACTTTTCAATAATATTCTTAAAATGCATGTTCTACATAAAGTCCTTATCTAATCTGATAAAATGTTATCACATAATTTTATAGCCAGATCTTTTCAACTACATGCTTATTTATGACAGCAGTTTGGATGAAATTGTGACAGCTTCAGAATTGCTCCCAAAATGGAAGAGTATTTGATGGCCAAATGTATTCACTGTGCTATTTTTCAGCTTTCACCACAGAAATTAAATTGTGAATGAAATTCAGTTATGTGAAAAATCCTGGCCTCACTCTGCACAATTTTTGGAAGAGACAAAGCCTGGCACATAATATAGTTTAATAGTTTTTCTTATTTACAAAATCAGGACTTCATGAGTCAAATTATATTTTGAAAATACATAGTTATGGTTTTGTTGAGTAAATCTGGTATTCCAATGTGAGAAATTTTTTTCTGGTCCATCCTCCATGACAGAAATAAAATGAACAAACTTAATATACATCATGTAAAAAACTCACATGACATGTTTACTCAATTACTGAAGCGATTTTAATTTATCAACGTTCCTGCACAATTTAAGTACTCTAATCTCCATGCTATGTACTAAACATTCAATTTTTAAAATAGGAATAGTAAGAAAATGTACAATTTAAGTAAAAATTGAAGTGTTGTTAAAAATCTATTTATTATGTTTACGTGTTTGTTAAAAGTCCTTGTGAAAACTAATATATGTGGTGAATGTTATATTAAAAATATCGACTGCAGGAAGCTGGTGGTTATCATGGGTAATCCTAGTTACTCAGGAGGCTGAGATCTGAGGATCACAGATAAAAGCCAGACTAAGCAAGAAAGTCTGTGAGACTCATTAGCTTCCGGAGGTAGAGCTGTGACTCAAGTGGTAGTGGACTACAATAAACTCCTAAAGAGATGAGGATTAAAGAAGCATGTAATTCATCCATGTAATGGCATGAGATTAAAACAAAGTGACTTTGAGAACGTCCAAGGGTCCTACTAAGACTCAGGCTGCGAGTGATGAGTCCTCTTGATTACCATTTGCTCTAGCTCCCTGTTCTGTGTTTTTTATTGTGTTGATTTTACCTTGAATTACTGTAGGAAAACTCTGTTATGGTTTGCTTTAAATGTTTTTATGCAAAAAACAAAACAGACAGGGATATTCTTTAAATAGAATTACTGACACAACTTAACTCAAACCAAACATTAAATAGAAAATATGGTCACTGAGGTAGTATATGGTAGGGGAAGAGAAGGTAGAAGAGAATGATAAAAGGAAACAATACTAATGATACACAAACAAGCTTAATGGGTAATTAGCATACTATTCTATGGACACTATTTCCATATGTTTTACAGCTTCAAGCAACCTTCTACACAAAAATAATTGTATCAAATAAATTTGGCAAAACTTATTCCTGGTTCTTTTTTAAAAGTAATACAACATAAAACTGTTTTAGCTGAGATGATTTTCTTGCCAATACAACTTTAGATGTTGAGTGCGTTTAAATTCTATGTAGAAGAGTTGCTAAGAAGTAGTTTTTATTAAATTTTATCCTATTTGTGATATATTATCTTAATGATGCTCAGCTGATTCTGTTTTCATTTTATCATGGTTAACAACATTTCCTTTTGCTTTAATTAAATTTGTTATATAATAGAAAGTTTTCTGAAGGCATATATATATATACATATATATATATATATATATATATATATATATATATGAAGAGAGAGAGAGACTATGATGAACTTGAAAACATATCCATCAAGGTAATACCTTGTAGGAGGAAAGGATTAATACAAGGTAGTTATTTTTGTAGTTGCTTTTTTATAGTAGAGAGCCATATTATAGCTAACGTTTAAAGGAAATGCTTCATTTAGCTTTGCTGAGTTTTGAAAAATAAAAACAATCCAAAGCTGTCTACAAAAATGCAAACAAGACCATATAAAGAAAAAATAAGGTACTTCTATATAACCCATTCATAAATGATCATGTATCTTGAATTCTCTTACAAATATTGTATTTATACACACATGAACATAAACACATGAGATATGGCATGAATGTAAATATAGATATTGCATGCATAATTCACTAATTATTTTTACATATTGGAATTCATGATATAAATGCCATTTCAAAACACTCATTTTACTACACATATGCTGCTTCATAAATGTAAGAAACTTATAAATTGCTTCCAAATATGTACCAGTAGAAACAGCCTTGCAATGAACTATGAATGTGCATTAAAACTTCCTAAGATTGCAAATATCTCAATGGAAAAATTCTTGAAAATGGAATCTGAAAACAAAAATACATCACCATAGCTGATTAGCTCAGAGAGTTTTTATAAATTTGACTATACCTATAATTAATGAAAACAGATAATTTTCCAGTCTTGCCAAGTATAGTTTCTTAGTCTTCCTAATCCTTCAGGCTGAAAATTATGCCTTTATTTTGATATGTTTACCAGTTGTAATGGGATTAAACATCTTTTCTATTCGTAAATTCATTAGTTACTTGTTTTTTTAGGAACTCACTAATAATAAGGCTATCCTTATTTGTGACATTTCCTGCTAGTTCTTTCTCCTGTTGCAGCCCAAAATTGTCCACTTCACTGCCTGGTTCTATTCAATATCTTCTACACACTTGGTCAACACTGAGTCATTCTTAGTCACATTCAACCATTCTAGATAAAGATCTCAAGATTAAAGCTATAATGGTTTTATTAAAAATAATGCATTACTATTCAAAATAAAACTTGTTTAGGGCATGGTTCAAACTAGTGAGAATGGCTGGGTTGAGGGTAATACTAGGCAGATACATCTGTAAGACCCTTTCTTATCTGAGGACTGGCACCACTGAATGCTCCTATCACCTTAAGCCACAGTGAAAGCTGAGGCTGGATCATAAATTGAGGCCAGGACAGGGAGTAAAATTGGAGACTCCATCTCAACAACAACAACAACAAAACTGGATGCAGAAGTGTTGAACATATCCTGGGACAGGAAGTCTACAATATGTGAATTGTGGTCAAGACCCATGCCAATGCAGGAAATGAGACTTTATTTTCAAAGAGTAACCACCAAAAACAGGACAGATATCTGGATTATCCTACATTGCCCTATACTATTTCTAAGCATCAGGAATATGTAAGGAAGTCTGGAGACTAGACTGGGGTGGGGATCAACACTGAATTCACCGCTGTGTTTACTGGGGTAGATGATACAAGCTCATGATATAAGCCTCATGCCTGCACAACCCACAGCACAAGTTCCTTTAGAACGTATCTCACCCAGGAGGGTCTTTCTTACTGAATCTCAGCAGTATCAAGCCATACGTGCTACCCTATTCTACAAGCCAAACAAATCAATCTCAGCACAGCGGGGAAATAAACAGAGAGCACTGATGTGAATGCTATTGCTACTAAAGGCTTTCTTTCTCTTTCTTATATATTTAAACCCATCTTCTTTGTGAGAATTTCACATAAGCTGATTGATTCTAACCTATCACCCAGTCCTCAGTTCAAATATGAGCTCCTTGAAAAAAATACTATATCTAATTGTATTTACTTATATAAATGCTCATATTTTTTTCTTTGCTATATTATATGCTCACAAAAGCAGAGTATAGCTACTTAGTTCATGCCTTGATGAAAATGAATGCTGGATAAAAGGTAATTACGTCCTTAAAACATATGTGTTAGCATCTTTGTAAAAAATAAGTGTATGTTAATAGTTCTTTTACCATAGAATATATGGAAAATATTATCCTTGTTTAGATTTTGTATCTTGTTTACTTCATATTTTATATTCAGATATATACAAAGCAATAATACACTACTTATGTACACTTTTAGGATGGTGTATGTGTACATACACACATACAATGTGTGTTCACATTATAACTATTCCTGGAAATAATCTAGTTCTCAAAAAAAAAGAGAGGAACCTAATATGTATTCATTTAAAAAGAAAATAACTCAATACTTTTCTAACCATTCAGAGGTAACCTTTCTTTTGAGGAAGAGTTTCAGATAGGTGAACTGGCTTCAAGAAAAGTAGAGAAATATAACTGAAGAAAGTAACTCTTTGTGAATTGCATTTGCTATCAAAAACAAGTCTGCATTTTTGAGTCCTAGTGCAAGCCCTATTCAGAAGGCTCGGATGTCTTAAACAGGGTTATTTCCTTAGTGCTTCTTTCTCACTGTCAGATAAACAGATTGGGTAAATAGGATTAGTGTGTGTCAATTTCATTCTTAAAGCTAGCATGTTACTCATCTAGATCCATTGATAAAAGACTCCTAAAATTAGCAAGCACAAGAACATAGGCAATTGGCACTCAAGTATAAAAACACCAAGTCCCATCACAGCAAAAATTATCTACACTATCCATAACAGCCTCATAGCGTAAAACACACAGACACAGACACAGACACACACACAGACACACAGACACACAGACACACAGACACACACACACACACACACACACACACACACACACACTTCTGTATAATATCCCAATATATTGTCTTTACTATCCACATGAGAAGTGCAGTGACCACCTAACCATGTGCCTATAGTAACAATTTTTCCTGATAGCAATTTTAAATTAATAAAGTGAGAGCCTCTAATTTCTTGGAGATAAACTATTTCCTATATTGTTAACTTTTACACTTCCTATTTTGGAATACTCATTCCTCCAAGACATATTACATTTCACCTACTTTACTGCTACTATTCTGCCTAATTCATTACTGTGCTTGGACTTTCTGGATTTGTATTTTTTACAGTGTTTGTGTGATGGCGATTCCCTTTCAAATAATCAGCCTTTTGTTAAGTTTGCTGAGTTTAATTCGAGTCATGGAGAGCATCCAGATTGGGCTTTTGTTCATTGTGGGATATGTTTTTGGCCTGTAACAAGTAACTATTATAGATACTGTTGAAAGTAATTTTTAGATTAAGTTTTAATATGTGGTAAGATTTCAGGGACTCATTCCTTCGAAGATTTAACCTCCAATAACTGCCTTTTTGTAAAACTTGGACTTTCCACAGCTGCTGAATTTTGGAGTTTCCTAGGAGACTGAGAGCTATCGTCACTTTCTTAAAAAACGATGAAAGCTCCCTTCAGTTTCTGACTAAGCCTTGCCCATTCACAAGAAAGAATCCTTTGATAAAAAGACGAGACAAAAATGCATGCGTTAGATGATGTAACTTAAGCTATTTATGACAGACATTGTATAGGCCTTCAAAACCCCAGAATTTGCTATTAGCATAGATGGCACCATTATACATGGGCCGTTTTGTTTTTGAGACTTCCAGAAAATTAACCTCATAAAGGAAGTTAACTTGCTTCCTTCTCTTTTCCAGCACTCTTTCTTCCATTTTTTACTCAAAATTTCACTCTTTCTCTCTCTCTCTTCACAAACTGATGCATTTATTGATTCATTGATTCCAAATCCAAATGCAGGATCACATAAAGGTCTTTCCCAGCTGTTTAACAATATATTACTAATAATTCCATTGGAGTTTGGACAACTGAGCATCCTTAAGCTGGAAGACAATCTTTTCTAAATATTCCTTTTCTATCATTTGCTTTCATTTTTTTCTTCCCTCAACAATGCACCATAATACTTTCAAAAAGTTGGCTTTAGATAAATGTTCCTAAATTTCTTTGATTTTGACCACAGTCATTTTGATTTGTATCTATAAGTTATTAGTTCAGTGTCAAAAGTTGCTTACTCTACATCCACACAAAGCATACTATTTGCTTTTAAAGCTTTCTCTATGATCCCTGAACATAATATAATACTATCTGACATACCACATGACATGTACTACCAGTGAGAAATTAAAACATTATTTTAGATTGTGACATTTTAAACAGTCATTTGAAGTAAGGTTTACAGGTAGTGTATAAGAATGGTATATTAGGCTGGGCACTGGTAACTCACACCTGTAATCCTAGCTACTCAGGAGGTTGAGATCTGAGGATCGTAGTTCAAAGCCAGCCTGGGCAGGAAAGGTCTGTGAGACTCTTATCTCCAATAAACCACCAGAAAACTGGAAGTGGTGTTGTGGTTCAAGTGGTAGAGCGCACATCTTGAGCTGAAGATCTGAAGGACAGTGTTCAGTCCCAGAGTTCAAGCCCCATGACTGACCGAATGGTATATTATGTTGCATAATATATTTCATCATAAATACAACAGGATAATGTAAATGTGCTGGAGTTACCTACAATTCTAAAGTGTCTTTCTTTTTTTAAAATTTACTTACTGCTATTGTAAAGGTAATGTGCAGAGGGGTTACAGTTACATAAGTAAAATAAAGAGCACATTTTTTGAGCAATGTTAGCCCATTCTATTCCCAGTTTTTCCCTCCTGTTTTCTCCCACAAGTTGTATAGTTCATTTTCAACAGTTTCCAGTGAGTCTCACTGATGCATTTGTTCACCCTTTATCCCACTGTTTCTGTGCTTCCCTTTCCCCTTTAAAAGACAGATAAATGAATAAACAAGAAGAAAGGAAAACATACACAGCAACAAAGGAATAGAAACCTCTTGATTCCACTTCTTACAGTTCATTTTGATTAATACTATTTTACATGATCATATGCGCATAACTCTTTCACCTTTGTAATCCCCTCCTAAGAATATCCTCCTTTGGTCTTACTCTGTGTGACTGCCTACAGAGACCTGTATAATTTATAATGTCCAAGAACTATAGACCCATCTTTGATAAACATTGATACAATGTGTATATGTGTATGTGTATATACATATGTATGTATATATGTGTGTCTATGTATATATACATATATGTATATATGTGCATATGTACACACACACACACACACACGTGCACGTGCGCACGCGCTAGTTTCTGCTTTGCACTGATTTTACCTCCTGGCTAGGCCAGAAGGGGGTGATAGTGCAGTAGAGACTCCCAGATTCAGCTGGAAATCTTCATTTCCTAATACCCAAAGTCATCTGCCTAGTGCGAGGACTTCAGCCAAGTACTGACAGAGTCCTGCTGCTCAATGTCACATGCCATGACTAATTTCAAATAAGTAATTAAAATCCTAGTATATCCTGCTGGCAAAATTTGGTGAACATCATTAATGACAAACAGAGCCATGGTTTAGAGCAGTAGTAGTAGTGCTAATCTTGTGTAAAGTTTAAAAAATAAAAACAAAAAAGAAAGAGCAACTGAATTTTGAGATGAATTGTTCTTAAATCAATGTTATTTTACATTTCTCTTGTGGCAGAGCCTGGATGCAACTTCATTTCTCCCACTTTTGTTTTTATTACTTCAGCATGCAGCACAGAATTCCCTTACTGTAACTTACAAAGTGCGCTGCATTTAATGCTAGCAATATTAGTGAATCACAGATAAGATTGATGTGGAGCCTGGTCTAACAACTGTGTCACATTTACACTCCCAAATCAGAATTATAGAATTAATTTAAGAGAAAGTCATAAACTTACAACAGTGGATTATTAGAATATTAATAAACAAATAATATTGTCTTCGTGTTCTGAAAAATAATATTCATAAACAGAGATATCCTTTGTCTTCAGGTAACAAAGTTACTCTGTCATGTGCCCAGTTTTCAATGAATAGTAAATAGTAGAGAGGAGATGTGTTATTTTGAGTTTACTCAACTCTTGTGAAAGTATAGGTGTGTCACAGAGTACGTATATGTCACAGAATGTGTGTGTCCGAGAAAATGAGAATGTGAGAAGAAGCATAGATGAGAGGCTATGGGTGTCGGAGGAATATATGGGAGGTACCATAATTCAAACAGAAAACACAAGTGAATGCAGTTTATACAACACATTCTTTCTAAGCACATTAGGATTAGTGTAGTTAACTCTAAGATAGTACACTTATGACTATATTATAAGCAAAGACTTTTGAGAACAATATAATTTTCAAGTATATAGTCAATTATACAACGAGGGTCAGGTAATTGAAAATATTTGTTTTGAGAATGTTATTTTGGCTTATGATTGCAAAAACAGAAAAATATACTCCACATAAATCCTAAGAAGTAATCATCAGAGTAAGAAATTGAAATTATAGTACAAATATTTAAGGTATTGCTTCCCAATATAGCTAAGTAATAAAAAGTAATAACGTAAAGCAAAACCAAAATAATTTATTAAGGCAAGTCTACATAATCCAACTACCTTTCAAAATGATTTACTATGTTAAAATATGTTTGAAAAATAGACATAATTTTACATGTTTTATTCCCCTATGATGGTTTCTACAAAATCTATTATCGTAAGTCTGGCTCCTTACAGAAACATATGAAAAAACAGAATGTAAACTTATTGGTGATGAAAGGACACTAGTTGATGATGACATGAGCTGTACTCCACACATGATCAGCGGTCCCTTGGTGTATTCTTAGAAACACGGGCCTTTATTTGGCTGATGTAAAGAAAGTGTAATTTGAACCAATAACTTAGAAATATGCCTGGAAAGAGAAAGTGATGCTCATATTTGGAATCAAAAGAGTAAGAATATATTCAGTGCACTTTTTCACTGCTCATAATAATCACCAACTTGGTTGATGTTCAACTAAATGTCAGGCAAATCTAAAAATTTAGCATTTACTATTATTTCACATGCCCCATTATTTTTCCAATTGAAAGGCAAAAAATGGAGGAACAAAATAGTCAATTAGCAGTTCCAAAGTCATAGATGAGTTGTAATCTGAATTTGAATCAAATCATTATGTCTATGTATCAGTGAAATTGGATCATATCACAAGAACAACATACACAGTTTTAATAGTGACACATTTTAAAGTAACAAAGAGAAATAGAATGGATTTCAATCATATATTTTATTAATTGGATGTTAAGATCATGTCTGTAACCCTAGCTACTCAGTAGGCTGAGATCTGAGGACTGTGTTTCAAAGCCAGCCCAGGTTAAGTTCGTGAGAAACTTAGTTCTAACCACCAAAAAGCCAGAAGTGGAGCTGTGGCTCAAGTGGTAAAGCAATATCCTTGAGAAAAAAATCTTAAGGACCGTGTCTATGAGCCAAGTTCAAGATAAATACAAAAGTAAAAATAAATGAAAAAATTACCTTTTAGATAAACAAATATATTCATTCAAATAATATAGTAAAAAACAGACCAAAAGTTACTAACATTTCTGCAGTAGGTTTTCATAGTAGACTTAGAACTCCAATATATATTTTACTCCTGTCATATCAAGTAGGACTAGCCACATTCCAAGTGTTCAATAATTTATATATTGCTAGTTTGATTCAATATTAGGATGCATTGCTTTTGTTCTTGGCATAAATCCAAATAATCAACTGAACATAAGGTTGAGATTTCTATTTGGAAAATAAAAGGTACTAAATATTCACACAAAACTTTAAATCAAAAGAAGAAATCACTGATGACAGTGAACTGATACCATTGCCATGGAGAGGTTTAGACAAGTGAGAAGACCTTACTCAAAAGAAACAAGAACATAAATGAGTGAATTTGTTGCAACCAAAGATTAAGTTTGGCCAGAGAAGAGGCAGGAAAAAAAAATATTTTTTTAAACCCTCCTCATTATAAACAACTCTAGAGAAAAGAGCAATGTTGGTTGGAAGCTGATCTAAATTTTAAAAGAAGCATAACAATTGAAAGTGACATGAAAAAGATATTTGAAAACAATGGTACGTTTATAATAAAATATTGCAGAAACAAAGGAGGAGACAACAACGTTTGATAAGAAATGTACGCATTACCTTGCTCATGTAATTGTAACCCCTCTGTATGGTATTTTCACAATAAAAAATAAATATAGCAGAAGTTAACCACACTCAAACTACTCAACAAACATACCACAAAGAAGGAATACTGGTAACTCTCAACAAATCTAATATTTTAAACCACAATTTACTCAATAAATACTGCTTTAAAAGCGTTTTTTCTTCTGTATATATGAATATAGCTAAAGAATAAGAAAAGTTTAAATTTTGAATTAAGTGTTTAAATGTCAACTACCATTCAGTATTTCTACTGATTGTTTACACAGTTTCAATTATGATCCTCCACCATTTTGCAAAGTGAGAATTGCCTATATGTAATTTAAAAGATCATGATTATTTGCATCCCATGAAAAGTAAAATAAGTAACTTTTTAAAAATTTGGGTTAGGCATTTTTCATTAAAAAAAAGAAATAAATTATAATCTTAAACAATATCTAGTCTCTTTTAAAGCTAAAATAATTGGGACAATCAGACTGTTTCCCTTTGTGATAAGAATCTGTACAATTATCTAATGAATTAACTAAAATTAACAGTAATAGTTAAGAGGTTTTCTGCCTGACAGAGACAAAATACAAGGGGAAATGAAGATTCTCCTGGATGTGTCACTGGATAATTAAGGATTTTTCTGAATCTTATGAGCAGATGTTCTGTTCTTAATCCCTCTGACAAATATCTGGCTCATTAGTCTCTTCTCCCTTGTCTCTCACTCACTTGTAATGCCTTTTAAGCTGTACATTTGGCAGTTTCTGATGAGAAAGTACATCAAACACTTGCTGATTTCACTGCATGTCAGGTAGTAGACTAGATTTTCAACATTAAGAAATGAAAATATGCCATACACCACTATCTCAATCATATATTTCTAGGTAACCAAGAATCTGAGACACGAAGAATCACAGTTTGAATTTAGCTTGGGCAGAAGAGTCTAGAAAATATGAAGTGAAAAGCTAGCTGCAGGTATGACTCAAGTGGTAAAACACCAGCCTTGAGCAAGAAAGTCAAGGGATACTGTAAATAAAAAATAAAAAAAAATCATGGCCTTCTGAAGCACACTTGTAGAAAATCTGAAATAAAATGTATGTGCTGTTTAACAATGATACCCAAATATCATTACTTTAATACTTACTGATTGATATTATTTAATAGTCCTGTGTGCATTCTTTCAGTTATTATATGCAGAAGTTTTCAATTTAATACTTTGCAGAATTTGACATATTCAAAATTACTCCCTCAAAGTAGTTTATTTAGCTTTGCTTGTTCTTTTTCCAGATCTTGTTTATAGTCTTCATGTTTCCTTTGTTATTTTCTTCATTTCTATCTTTTCTCTTTCTATGTTTTTATTGTAGGAGTGATGTATAGAGGGGTTTCAGGGATATAAATCAGATTAGTACATTTCTTTTTGAAAAATGTCACAACTTCCCTCATTTTCTCCCAGGTGTTTTTTTTTCCCTCTCAATCCTCTCCCCTTCCACAATTGTATAGTTCATTTATAACATAGTGTCTAGTGAGTAACACTGCTGCATTTATTCACCTTCTGTCTCATAATTTTTCATAATTTCCCTTACCCAAACAGACAAACTTACATACAAGATGAAAGGTACAGAAATAAAAAACAGTGACAATGGAGAAATAATAAAAACAAAGATAATTAATAAAAAGCAAATAAATAATAAAAAGCAAAATAACACTGACAAAAATCCCTTGTTTCCAATTCTCATGATCATATATATGCACATAGCTATGGAGCCTTTGTGACCCTCACCTAAGATAAGGACTCAAATGGTTTTTCTTTGTTGCTATTGTTTCTAATGTATTTATAAGATGATTTCTTTGTTGCTTTGTATGTCTGTCCCCCACAGTATAACCCCTGTTTTCACTGTATTTGATGTTGGTATAATTTGTGGAGGGGAAGGGGAAAAACAAACTGTTTAAGTAGGGATACAGGTGGACCCATTGCAACAATGAGATGTACAAGACTTTATGTTGAAAAATGAACTTTACAACTTTGTGTGGGTAGAGGGAAGATGGAAGGGCAAGGATGGTAAGGGGAAACGAAGGAGGAGGCAACAATGCTTGATAAGAAAGGTACTCATTACCTGGCTCATGTAATTGTAACCCCTCTGTACAGTATTTTCACAATAAAAATCTTATTAATATATAAAAAAAAGAATACCTTCCTTTGATCTCACTGTGAATGTTTAAAGACCTGTTTAATTTATCTTGTCCAAGTAGAATTTTTTTGTCTTTCACCATCTATTGTGTTTACTTGAAAATTTATAGGGAAATACGGGCTTCTAGGTATGGGTCAAAACTTCCTAAGAAGCCAGGTGCCGGTGGCTCACACCTGTAATCCTAGCTACTCAGGAAGCTGAGATCTGAGGATTGCGGTTCAAAGCCAGCCGGGGTAGGAAAGTCTGTGAAACTCTTATCTCCAATAAACCACCAGAAAACCAGCAGTGGCACTGTAGCTCAAGTGGTGGAGTGCTAGTCTTCAGCTGAAGAGTTAAGAGACAATGCTTAGGCCCAGAGTTCAAGCCCCAGGACTGACAAAAAAAACTTCCTAAGATCCAGAATCACAACAAATCAAAGAAAGAATGGATAAATGGGATTGCATCAAACTGAGGAATTTCTGCATGGCAAAGGACATAACTAACATGTAATATATACGTACATATATATATGTATATATATGTATATATATATATATATATATATATATATATATATTCCCTCCCCACCAAAAGCAAACCCTCTTAGAAACAACAGCCCAATAAATAAATGGGCTAAAGACTTAAAGAGGTACTTCTGAGAAGTAAGAACAGGCAACAGACACATGAAAAAATGTTCAACATCCCTGGCTATAAAAGATATGTATATCAAAACAATACTGAGATTCTACCTCATCCCAGTTAGAATGGCTATGATCTAGAAAACTAACAATAAGTGATGCTGATGGGGATATGACTAAAAGGGAACCCTCCTACCTATACTGATGGTAGGAATGTAAACTTGTTCAACCATTCTGGATAGCAATATGGAGTTTTCTCAAAAGACAGAATTTCTCTATGACCCAGCAATTCCACTCTTGGGCATTTATCCAGTAGACTACAAACAAGGACATACTGAAGCTACTAGCACAACCCAATTCATTGAAGCACTGTTTACTATAGTAAAGATATGGAATCAACACAGATGCCCCTCAATAGATAAATAGATCAAGAATATGTGGTATATATACACAATGGAATTCCATGCTTCCTTCAGAAGGAATGATATTGCACCATTTGTAAGGAAATGGAAAGTCTTGGGAAAAAAATATATTAAGCAAAGTAAGCCAGACCCGAAGAAACATAGGTTACATAGTTCCCTCCTTTGTAGTAATTAAAAAGTTCTTTTCATTTTTAAAGTATATCCCTAATTTAGAAAAGTAAATTATAGATAGGTAGGTAGCTGTAGATGAAGAAATGTCTTTGAAATTATTTGAGTATTCTGTACATTTAATATTATAATTAATCAATTAATAGAGTGCTCCATTTTCTTTATAATGACCTATCTTCTTTATATGCATGTAGCATAATTTTTTTCTATGATTAATGTCACTCACATGATTACCAGTAAAAGTAATTCTTTCAAGTTAGATTAAATTTGAGCATTTCTGCTTCAAAGGAATCAGTTTGAAGTTTTATGTTATTTTATAACTGATATTCACTTTACTTTTCAAATATAAGGTATTACAAAAATACTACTTGGGTAAAAGGTGATTATACTTAACTATTCAATTACTAATTAACAAATCTCTACAAAGACAGCTAATAATTTTATCTTAATTGTGAGTAACAGTATTGAAACAAAATTAAAACTCTTTTGAAAGTCAACCATTATGCCTCTATTTTGCACCAATATTCTTCATTATGTACTGATTGTGATTAATGTCCCTATGGAAAATTTTCTAATTAGAAACATTTAATATGAGTTTCCTTAAATCTTTAGAGAAATTCTACCTTTTGAGAATTAATTTGTTAAACATGACCCATTTTAAACTATATGTAAGTCCTCCAATAATATTCTATCAAATACTTTTTAGATGAATATTCAAGCACTATATTTATTCAGTCTGAAAAAGCACTTTGAAACACTGAAATAAGTGAAATTCATAAAACCACATTAAACATTTCCATGTAAGAAAATCTCCATTTTTAAATCAGATGTACAACTCTAAGATTATAATTTACCTAAAAATGTTTTCTTAATCTCAGCATATATCCCTTATATTACAAATAACATATAATACACACATTGAAATTCTTTTTTTCACTTATTAATTTACAGTTTGTCTAGTAAACAATGGAAATATATCCAATCAATATTTATCCCTGTAAATCTATAAAGAAACATTTCTACAGAAATAACATTGAGAACTATTTATATATAATGCTATAGATAAATCATACAGGAAAGATATATAATATATGCATTTATATATAGTCAGAACATATGCATAATATACATATTAAGTATTATATGCATACATATTAACATGTATTATACATATACATAAGTCAAAACACTAAATAACAGCAATATTTAAGAAGAAGTTGATTACAAAAGGGAAAGCTGAAGTAGAGAACAACACATACTAATAATGTGCGATAGTAGGAAAGTTCTCATTCTAAAAGTGAGCAATGTAAAATGTGCAAACACTGAATAACATAAAGATTCAGAAATCTGTTGTGTTTAATAGAAAGGGAAAAATACTATAATCACTAAGTATAGACTTTAGGAAGTGATAGTAGAAATTATTCTTATCTTACTTTTTCTTAAGGCATTTTTAGAGAATATGTGTCTATTTTTCCAAATATATTTATTTTCATACTATCTGAAGGTTTAATCTTCTTTGTTGCTTATTAGATTTTAAACATTCAATTCCTAAACTTAAATTTCAGATGAATATTTGTGAATATAAGCTTAGCAATGAGCATTTGAATTTTATCTTTATCAATCTATAGTCATCTTTTTGCAGTATTTAACTATTTAGAAGTGTTCTTAAAATTTATGGTTTAAACAATAGGAAAGATAAAGAAACAAGAAAAGAATATTCTAGACAAAGGACATGCAAACAATAGGAGAACAAAAGGGCTGAAATTAAGAAAGCAATTTGATGTCTAGACACTAGGAAATATGATTCCAGGTTTAGAAGTAAAGATCAGGTAACACAGACATATACCACTGAGGGAATTACCAGTACACTAGTGGATTCATATTTTACCCAAGATTAATGAGAAGTAATTTATTTTTTTCAGCAAAATAAACAAACTGGCATCATTGCACCTGCAATTCAAAACACAAAATCTTCTGGGAAAGCTACAGAATGTAAGTGAAGAATGAGGTTGTTTCTTCTAGGACCACATTGGAGGTTTTCAAGATGGAAACAAGTGGTCAAACAAGAGGTCAAATCTGCATGACTTGTTAATGGATTGTGCATGTAGTTTAGGAATGATCTATATAAAGGTTAATGCCAAATGACTGTTTGGGGCAATGGATGAATGAAGGGCATTGCTGCTTAAAGCCATTACAGATGGAATGCTGAGTTCTAGACTTGTAGACTCATCAGACTAAAGAAACATAGGACTGTGGAGACAAAGGACAGAGATAATTGCGGACAAGCACATCTCCTCCTTCCCTGTCATTGTCCTACACACATGCACAATTGAAACCCATTCCCTATGGAACCTTCATGGAAATCGTCTAAACACCCCCGCCCCCAAATTATCAGATTGACCACAATTTAAGAAAACTATATATGAGTGACGTTCTATGAGTAATCACCATCTCACGTGTAAGTCCATTTCCCACAATTCTCTGCATCATGGCACTGTTTTCTTTGTGTGAAGCATAAAACAGAAGAAGATGAGAATCTATCATCTATGGGATCTTCCAGAGACTAGATGTTGGATTTTCCTCAGCAAATAATTTGCGCTAGTGGGCAAATCATTTTTGCTGAGAAGTATGGGATTCTTTTGTGATGAGATCGTTTCACAAGAACTGTCTCGGCATACTGATTTGGGCTGATTCAAATAGTCAAATGGATAAGACAAAAACAAAATATTGCTGATATTTTCCACAGCCCCTCCTACAATGTTACCGAGAAGCCATTTAACCAAAACTATCCTACGGGTGGGAATTGTAGTGTGGGTTGCAGTACTAATGGAACAGGAACTTGCACTCTCTGAAATTTTGTTATCCTTTCCCTTCGATTCCATCACGTTCCTTTTTCCACTTACTGACTTCATGTTCAAAATCTATTAGACCATGATCCATAAAAGAAGACTCTTCTCTTTCAAATCCACTTTGAAATGTCTTTAAGAATGACCTACTTAATTTAAAAGACACATCAGGTTCTGGAATGACCACAAAGTACCATAGCATCTATTGCTATGGATTCCAAGGTTAGAAGATTTGCAGCAGCAACTCTGTTACCTCAAAAAAAAGAGCTATTCGCTTCTGAGAAGAGGGAGGCAGAGGTTAAAGAGACAGTAGATCTCTGAATTCGGAAGGCAGTTGGCAGAAGGTCAATCTATCTTCCTGTTATTCCTACCTTAAACTTCTCTGCTCTGAACCACAGTGTCATTTGAACCTCAATATCACGTATTATCTCTGTAGATTCATAAACATTGGTCTTCCTCTAATTCTTATATGTAGTGTGGTCTTTGGACATGACAAAAATATTAAAGTTAGGAAAAAGCTACAAAAGTTAACATTAATGGCAAGTCATTAATATTCTACTTACTGCTACCAACTTGATATTCAGTTGACATATTATCTCTACTAGGATTTAGATAAATAGTACTCATTTGTGGTGCTTCTACAAGAATAAAAACAGGTCGCTTAATGTTTGACCAGTATATATGAAAAAGAATAATCACATATGCTATTGTTTACTATTTACTGGAAAAAAATGTTTATAGTCTTGTGGCCTAGTGATTGATAAACTTCATAACATCTAAGGCTAAAATATACTTCCATTTTTTAATATCTCAATTAAAATTTAACACAAGTGAAATTATTTTAAGAAACCTATTAATTATTCTAAGTCACTGAAGCAATTTAAACACTTCACATATTCCTCATTTTAACATTTTTGTCCATCTGTATGTTGAAGCTGAACGTGTAACTCTTGTTAGGAGCACTCTTAACACTATTCTCATTATATACAGAGAACATCAAAAGACAACACCTCAACATATATAGTTTCTTAATTGAGAACTAGATGCAAGGACTTACCTATTCTCTGTGTAAATGAATATGGCTAAATTATATTCATTTATTCACTTTGCAGTATAAATTATTTATTGAAAATCTAACTGTAAAGCCCTAAAATAAAAACATAAATTTCTAAAGTCAACTCTCTACCTGATCCTGAATTCATAAATCAATATTAACTTCCAAAATGCCACTATGCACATATGTACATTTTCTAAAAAGAAAAAAGAGGAACAATCTTTTCAAAAACTTCTCAAATATTGAGACTTAATTACAGGGATGAATGGCATCCTGCATTTTAACATGTTCCATCTGGAGAGATCCATTTGGGGTCAAAAAATTAGCTAGCTAACTAGCACATTTATGGAAAGTAAGACAATTTCAAATCTCTGTGCTAGAATGTTGGATGAAAAGTACTTGACATATATTTCCTTTTATAAAATATAAACTGATTACATTGTCATTTTGATTTAGAAAAATAAAAATAGAAATGATAGAAGCAGTTTAATGAGTATACCTTGTTTCAATATTATTTTACATTCCATTCTGTTCAAACCAAGTAGGAAAAATATAGTTAGTTTAATAGAGCTTAGAAAACAGTTAATTAGCAATTAAAAACTATAATGTAAAAAATTTACAGCAAAGTTGTTATGTATAATTTTGAGTAAAGATATAGGTATATTTGGAGGTAATTTAAGAGAGCTTTGATATTTCTAGAATCACAGTAAATGATTCATAGACACATTGTACTGCTTTCTATAAAATATACTGATCATAAATTATATCTAGACTATACTCTTACATAATGCATAATAAAATCAATTTTAATTACCTACAGTTACCACAAACAAAAGTGCCATAAATTATTAAATGACACAAAGAAATTAAAAAGGGTGTGTACCACCATGCTTTGAAACCTTTAATGGGCACACAAATAAAATGGAGAAATTTTGAAAAGCAGATGATTTTTCTAATACTTCAGGATATGTGTGTGTGTGTGTATCTCAATGCATATTTTAACAGAAATATTCTTTCATAATTACCTGTTAGCAAGTGGGTCAAGATAAGTGAAAAAATAATGTAAGCTACTAAATACATTTGCCAGTTATTGCATTTTTCCATGAAACCTGATATTCATTTATTTGTTTTTAAAATTCATTGCTCCAAAATTTTTCTAGTATTTTATTTTATAAACAAGTTATGAAATAAAGTAATTTTCTTGAAAGGTATAGTTCTGTAGTTTTAAAAGTCTTTGTATTAAGAAAAGTTTCCTGATTATCTACTTTTCCTAAAAGAAAACAGAGCAAAATGAGTAAGAAAAATAATTTAAAATATTGCCAAACTATCGATAAACAGTAAAATTTAAAATTAGGATCACAACTATTATCTAAGATTGCCATAGGACTGAGTGTGCTCAATTGATACTCCTAGCGATGATATAATGAAATCAATAACTTTCCAAAATTGATCTGGGAAGATCAACCTTGAGAACCACTGATAACCAAAACTCATGTTCATGTAACAAATAGTTTTTACATGGGATTTATAGCGCTTTTCCTCTTGTAAAATTTTATTTCAACAATGTTAAAATTCATTTTCAATTCATTCTCATAAGACATTGCTAAGTATTAGAAGAGAACATATTCATGACAACTTTAACCTCCAAATACTACTATATAAAACTTACATGCATTTCTTGATGATTACTTCATATGATGTCATTATTTTTGTTTTAAGATACTTCAATTGCTTATCCACAGTAGCATATCTAGGAGGACTCATGATGTCCTCAGGAAAACTATGTCATGTATTTCCTTTGCACTGATAGATAATCTGCCTTACACTTACCTATTTGGAGGTATTTCATTTAATACATAAAAGTACATTAATATGTAATCTGTTATCATGTACTTACTTTATATAGCTGCAGCTTTGCATCACTATATGGACTTTAAATGCATACATCAAAGAGGAAATAATGTCTCAAGATAATTTAGAGACCATTCATGGATTTAAATGTCAATGCCCAAGGTGGGAGTAAATTCCATGTCATGAAACATTTTTGACATGTTACCTAGGTTGACTAGTATTACTATGTAAAAACACAATTGCTAATCATACACAAAGGCCATTATTTTAGACTTCCAAGGCCAAAGTCGATTAGAAGAATAAGATCTGAATCTCAAGGCCATAATCCATATGGGATGTATCTTTCGGACCTTATGCAATCACCTTAAAATTTCTGGTCTTTTTGCATGCATAGTCTTCTCTGTGACCCAGAATGCTCTATCTCCCCATGGTCCCAACAGTGAACAGATGGCACACTCAAATTAAGGTAACATCTTATTTACAAAGGGACTAATTACAAATATTTGGGTGATGTATAAAGGAACCAGGAGGAAGAGGACAAATACCAGGCTGAGCTGAAAAGGAGTCCTGGCTGTTTCTCAGGTCAAAGGACTATTGGGAGACCACAACATTGAAAACCGAGAGTAAAGAGAATGATGTCAGCTCTCATAAGAGAAAAGTGTCCTTAGTAACGATGCAACATTAAAATGAATAAAGCAGCTACTATTCTCAGACTTTTTTGTTCTACCACCTTCAGTTTCTTTATCTAGTCCTCACTGAGTAATCCCAGTTCACTAAAAGAGAATTGTTTCTGGAAAAAAAGAAAAGAGCAGAGTAGAGAAAAAAGTAGGGCAAACTTTAATGGATAAATAAAAGATAAACAACAAAAGATAAACAAATGACAGATAACAAATCATTCACATGACATGGAAAGTCATTTACTCTTTACACTAATTGACATTTCCCTCATAAAGCTAGTGAACACCAGGAAAGGCTTTCAATAAAACCAAGTCCTTATCATTTGAGAGTTAGCATCAAGGCCTTGTGTTATTATTTTGACTTTCCTGATAAGACATATTACATGCATATACAAAATTAAAATTATCATCAAAATGCATACTGACTTTTGCATAGAAAAATAACAAAATGATTTCATTCCAATTTAAAATAAAATCATCAGACTTAATTACATCAATTGTAGAGACTAAGACTATGAAGAAAAATCACAACAATGCACACCTGTGTTTAAAATTTACAGGGAATTTTCTTGAAGCATAAACTTCAAAGTTTATGAAAAAAATTTTCTTGGTTCACATCTTCTGAATAAATCAATTGTGCCGTTATTTTAGGATATTCCAGTACTATTACCGCCACTGTTAAAGACATTTCCCAAATATCAAATTACAGCTTTTGATACATACAATCCTGCTAATTATAAATAACAATTGTAATAAAAATGCATACATAATGTATGGGGAAAAATCCTTTGTGTCTGCAAAAGAGACAAGGATGTATCAAAGATAAAGCACATACTCTCTAAGTTTTTTCCTTAATTACTGCCTTACTCCTCTTCTGCTTTTTTTGATTCTTTATTACACATAACAGTCACACACAGTATTCTGATAAGTCACAATTAGTAACATTATGGTACACTCACTTTTAAATAGTTTTTATTCTTATTAAACTTACTTTGATATACTAAAATATAAAAATACATATTGTATACATGTCAATGTATGTCAATCAATTTAAATATATCTTTCTCTTTAAACATTTACTACTTCTTTTCTGAGTAGGCTATTATAATTTGAACTCAATGATTTCTGTTGCTCATGCACTTGCTTGCTTCATGCTGGTACTCTACCTCTTGAGCTATGCTTCCAGTCCAGAATTTTGCAGCTATTTCTAGTCCATGGAATCCCATGGATTTTTCCACCTGTGCTGGCTTTGACAGACTGAGCTGAGTCTACTGGGTAGCTAGTATGGCAGGTATGAACCTGACCATTTTCCATTTCTTTATAAAGAAATTCTTTATAAAAAATTCTTTTCAAAATCATTTTTACTAGCAAGCACACTAGTGCATACTTGTAGTCCTCATGCTCAGGGAATTGAGGGAGGAGGATTACAATTCAATGCTAAGCTGGGTACAGTGTGAGTTCCGAGCCAGTGTGGTCTACAAACATAGGAAGACCCTGCCACCCCTCAAAAAAGGATTCCATCACAGTTCTGAGTAGGTGTCTTGGTGATCAGCAAAACACTTCTCATGCTTAAATACAAAGTCATACCCACTATACATGTCTCCCAGACTTCCCAAGCTGTTAGTAACTAACATTATATTCTTAACATCTATATGACCAATATTTTCTTATTGTACATGTGGTTTCACTCACTTCTGATCTCATTCACAGTGAATATGTTCATCATCACAAAGAATATTCTATCACATTCAAACAATTCCCTCACCTGCTACCCCTGGGTCATATCAGACAGTTTTATTTAATATATGAAAAAGATATTTATAAATGAAACATAAAAATCCCTTTAATATTTCATTTAAATAAATGTGGAACATTTAATTTGAAGTTCATAATTTTTTCATAATGAATATGATAAATAATTATTCAACATTGATCTTCTACAATAAATGGTATATACTGAATAATAAATTCTCAAATTGATATAAACTTTCAAGAAAAATAGTACTACATAGCTAGAAACTAACTTCTATTCTTTCTACTATGCCTTTCAACAAACCTCCCTATGGTCAAAATCAACATCACCCACAGTCTAGCAAGGTGTTCTGGTGTTTTGTGTCACATGATCCCACCTATCTATGACATGAAATATAGATTTTTTTGTGGAGAGCTGACAAGAAGGAGCAGTCTGATCAGTACTTTATAGGAGGAAATGAGAATAATACAGAAAAAGTATATGAAATTGGAACTGAGTTGGAAGGAGCCTCGGTAAGCTGAAGAACACACTGAGATGAGCAGACGATGTTCAGATAGACATATTCCATGACAGGAAGTATAGAGGGGAGAGAATTATAGGGAGAAAAGTACCGCGTGACCTGTGAAAGTCACTTATTAATTCTCTTTCTAAAAGAAAAAGTAATTAAAAGTAATTAAAAAGTAGTGTCAGAAAATTAACAAAATTATGTGTTATGAAGTCTGTTGTTTATATGCTATTCCTGTCTAAATGGGGTCAATGAAAATTCCATCTATATTCATTTTAATATTTGGGGTTTTTGTTTCTATTTGTGTGGATATTTTTATTTGCACTTCCAGGAGAAAAAGAAATGGATGTTTTACTCATCTAGTTTATACTTCCAAAAGTGGCTTCCTACAACCCTACAAACCTCCTTGGCCCAGGAGGAGGAAAAAAACCACAACAAAACAAACAAAATTAACAAAAAGCAACAGTACTTACTAAATACTCTACCTATTTTGTGTCAGAAAAAAGTAAAAGTTTGTGTTGTTTTGCTGGACTTAAAAACAAAAACAAGAACAAAATAAAATAGTGAACTGGGAAAGTTCAAGACTTCCATTTTCATACATATAGTTATAGGGGCTGGGAAGGTGGCTCAGTGGTAAAATGTTTGCCTTGCATGCATGAGGCCCTGGGTTCAATTCCTCAGTAACACATAAGCAGAAAATGCCAGAAGTGGTGCTATGGTTCTAGTAGTACAGCACTAGCCTTGAGCTGAAGAGCTGAGGGACAGCGTCTGGGCTAAAAATTCAGGCCCCACGACTGACTAAATAAATAAACATAAAATACAATTATTTTATGAATTATATAGGATACTAAAGTCAAGAGTCAGGTGTTTCTTTATCTTGAGGACAATAACCTTCATAAAGTAAGGAAAATGAGATCAAAGTATATTGACCCAGTTTTAAAACAAGCAATGTTTAGAAAAGAACAAAGAAGTGGGAATGACAGATTTCAAACCTAAAGCGACAGCAATACAGATCTGTAAAAAAGGAAAATAGACAAAGCAAAATACATACAAAAGAAAACAGTTAAAAAAACTAGCTCTAATTTTCTCACATTTTTGTCGAGTTAAAGCATGACATAATTACTCAGCAAAGCATTCAAAAGGATGAGAAAGAAATCAAAGACATTCTTTTTGTTTACTTTTCTTTAGTAAATTATAAGGGTTCAAGTTTCATTATGTATTGTATCAAGTGCACAGTCAGCTTAAAGAAATGTCATCAAAGTACTGCAGAAGGATGCTTTCACTTCAGTTTTCTTGCAATGAAAATATAAATTACTGAAATTCTTTGGAAAATGCTAGTCTTCTTGATCATATTTTTAAACTGTGTCATCACAGACAATGACGAGTCTGGTTTAACCTCAGTTCTCAGCGTATCTCAGAATTCAACTTTCTTCCATTTCCTACTGCTAGATTGAATTAGGTTTTCCATGTAATATATATGCTTGCTGTAACTTAATATGATGCTTTCATACACTTAAACTGTAAGCCTGGATGTGGTGACAAGAAAAGGGTGACTTTAAGAAGATAATAAGATGAACACTGAGACATCACAAATGGGAAAGACATGGGAAAGCTGGATTTTCCTCTCTCTCTCAGTGGTCTCACAGACTAGAAAAAATTGCAACAATAACATGTGGAGGGTGGGGACGGGAAGGGATGGGAAGGGGAAACAAAGGAGGAGGCAACAATGCTTGATAAGAAATGTACTCATTACCTTGCCCATGTAATTGTAATCCCTCTGTACAGTATTTTCACAATTAAAAACAAATGATCTGTTTTGTAGTATTCAGTTATTGAAGCTGAAGCACATTCAGAAAACATTTTAATTCATTTTAAAAATGGAATAGTTGTAAGTTAAAAATCATCACATCACAAATCACAAATGACTATTCCTGATATTCTATCTTTGGAGAAAACAGTAAAGGTAATGGTTTACTTGAATCCCGAGCTAGAGATGTATTACACTTCCTTGCAGATCTGCCAAAATTCCATACCCTTCAGCAATGTCAGACTTATCTGAAAGTTTCTGTGTCACTTAGAAATTGGCAAACAAGCAGATCCAAAAGCCTCAGACTTAGAATTTATAGTTTATAGGAATCTATGCTTTTTGACATATCTTGCTTTATTACTGTTTTGCCAATGAGGTTGTTATGCAATAATTGTCTTTTAGGCTTTAACCTGTATAAAAGACCTGTAGAGTGCCTACTTCTGCTAACTGAACACTGTCTCTAAGCCACTACTCCCTCTACTTCTATCTACCTCTTTACACACTGGTAAAATTGAGCTCTTGATTATATAACGTTTGAATCATAAAACAAACATGGCCATGTTAGCGGTTGTCTGTGTTAGCAGTTGTTAAAAATGAGTGTGTATTCTCACATATCTGTTATTCTGCACATGTTAAATAGTCACCATCAACACAAGCATGACAATACAAGCAAGTGTCATTGTCTTGATTCATTGTCTCTCTAATCCAGCTTTATTAGTATCTTAATGAATGAGAAGGAAGGAGAGGGAAAAATATGAAAGAACATGTATTAGTTTGGGCCCCATCTAGTCTTAGAGACTGTTCTAGTTTCTCTAGAAAAATAATGGTGGTTCATGGTTTTCACTTGATCCCTTGGAGTGTTTTTGATTCTGGTCTATCTGTAGCAGCTTTTCACCATGAACTGCATTCTAAAATTGTTTCTCTGATGCTGTGATCTTTTTTATCTTTTTATTTACTATTTAACATAAAATGTATTTGATTATTCAACCCATCTACAGATACATTTAATGACCTTGTGTTTTAGAAAAGTCATCTACATATTCACTTT
The DNA here is from genome assembly GCF_024711535.1 of Dipodomys merriami. Taxonomy (NCBI): domain Eukaryota; kingdom Metazoa; phylum Chordata; class Mammalia; order Rodentia; family Heteromyidae; genus Dipodomys; species Dipodomys merriami. Next base: position 106,756,754 of record NW_027203381.1, on the reverse strand, counting down.
ATGATCATTATAATATCTGAAAAATGTCTTCAAATCTGCATTCTCTTTTTTATAGTAATGTAGAATAATTTTATACAATTAACATAAATAGGTAAACTATATTAGATCTACACAAATAGAAGCGTATTAGCATTTGAACAGAGGTATGTAAAATAGTAGTCCAGTGCAAAACTACTTAGAATATTTTGAATACTAAGTTGAAATAAGATAAAGGCTTACATTTCCCCCAAATTTCCAACACATATTGAATGCCAAGTGGAACACTGCAAACTATTCATTTACTAAATAATCGCTATTATTTCTATATTTTAAAGAAGCTCACATTTTAAAATCAACAACCCATTCTGCTTTGTCTATCATAGTGACAAACATACTATAAAATTTATAATACTTTCTCAAGTATTTCTCACATTTTCTTAGACGTATTGGAATGTGCACTCAAGGCTCCAACTTTGCTTCACAAGTATTTTATCATAGATCTGTAAGTATAGGAGAGACCCTGACTTCCTGAATAGGTAAATTCTTAGAAAATTGTCCTCTTATTTTATGCTTGCCTTCATACCTGGAATAACCGTCATGGCCACCACACCCAGGTTCTTCCTGTTGTGAAGAAGTCTTCTGGACTTTTCTGTCTGATAAAACAACCTCTTGAGTTCGGTCTCCCAGAAAGCAAATGATAAAGGAGTGAGTCACTGACACATGACAGTTCTCTTATTGTGTATGCAAATCTTGTCTACAGTTCTTTTCCCCAAAAGATTATGAAGAGATTATCTTTTAGTAGGAAAAGAATTCTGCAGTAATATATTACAGTTATGCTTCCTCTTATTCCAGCTTTTAAACAAATAATTACAGTTAAAAATTATTTTATTGACATTTACTTCCTAGTAAAATTTGATCTTATTTTTAAGTTTGAGTGTTAATTATATTAACAAAAATAATAAACTATTTATAGAGAAAAACTATTTCTAAATTAATTATATAGATATGTATCAGCCTATTTAACTGGATACATATATTTTAAAAGAGTGTCATGAGCAAGCTAACATTTAGATAATGTTTAGATAACATCCTCAATAGACAGAGTATATACAATACATGTGACAATTAAGTTGCGGTTCTTTCTATTGCTAACATCAAATCATTGCTTTCAATCAACAACAGAGTAATATGTAAATTCCACAGAAACACTTTGAAAACTCTCTTCAGTCCATTTATCATGAATGAGTGCATTCAATACTTATCATTAAAGGTGACCTTCCACATCACAGATTTGTAATAGCTTTAAACATAAATATACTTACTGTACTTTAAAAGTGTATCTAGCTCAAAAACCATCCCAATTTCCCTTCAAATTCTTTAGAAAATTAATACAATATTCAACAATCTGAAATATGCCACTACAAAATTAATAATCATGAAATTTGACTTCATATCTATGCCAAATTTTACCCTGGACAGAGGCAACAAGAGTATCAGGGAAAAAAGTCAAGTAAAGAGTTGTTGATTACATTCATTTTTTAGCAGACTGTCCTACAACACCAATAACAATTACAGAACTACAACAACCGAACAAGTCAATACTTTGCCTTACATATTTTAAAGATATAGTTACATATGTATATTTGTATATATATGGTAAATTCATATAATAATTTAAATCAGGTGGCAATTTCAAGGTGCTCATAGTTAAAATTTAATTAATTTAAATGTCTTAAAGTATAGTTATATTTATATATAACTGGTAAATACATATAATAATTTAAATCAAGTGGCAATTTCAATGTTCTCCTATTTACAAAGAATTGTCATAGCACTGAAAAGATAGCAAAGATGTGTTAATGAAAACTTATTTTCAAAGGATAACATCTGATTATATAATTACATATTTCTTAAAATTAAAACATAGTTATATTTTAAAAGCACATGAATATAAAATATGTATTTGATAAGAATAAATTCATCCCCAATGCAGGAGTCTTGTTTAACAGTTTGAATTCTACCAAACTGCATAGGGAACTGTACGGAGAATGTCCCAATTATATACATAGAGAATATCCCAGAAGGAAATATTGTCCTTGTGTCCTAATTTGGATTCATTCACTGATCATAGGGTCAATAAAACAAGGACACATCCCACTCAGTAAATCTGAAGACAGGACATACAAGCATCTGTTCCACATATACCTATTTAATGAGGTCATTTGGTACATACACCATGCACTGGGGAGTGCTTAATTTTTAGTGGGACCATTAATCTAGCAATGAGTTAGTGAATTAAAATTATCTTTAATTGAAATAGAAAACCTTCTTGTCTAATTTGCTCAAATTTATGGACATGAACTCTTGCTTAGAAACCATTTTGTAAAGAGTTAAATGTAAATAAATTAGTTATGTATACAAGCTCACCAAAATAACCAATCACTTCCCTAACCTTGAAAAATAATTAGAACTCAACAGATTTTAAACTATGAATAATGTGTTGTCTTTAAGAGCAATTCTCAATGACTTGGGATGCTGAAATTCCTGTTCTTAAATAGTAGAAACACTTTCAAAAGATCTACCTACTCCAAACTGAAGAAAGTCAATGGATTTATGCAGTGTCATATAATTATGTTATAATTTGTACTTCACAAATTATATGTAGGAGGAAACACAAATTAGATAAAAATAAAAACAAAAATACTTGAGATCTTTAAGGCTACTCATCTACTCCATTGGGGAAAAATATAGGAAGAAAAAAGAATCACAGGACTTTACATTTTCAATGTAATTTTAAGTGAAACTCAAGAAAAAGAAGCAACATTTCTTTCAAATATCTTATCTTTTATAGTTTGGAAGGGAGACTCTGGGCCCTAGAAGAGAAAGGTTGTTATACTAATCAAACTGTGAGCCATGTGCTTATAGGACTTAATACTAGAGGACCCACAATTAAACAAAATTATAGTAGGCTAAAATTTATAAGACTTGTGACTAAACTAATGGTCAGATTTGCATGACTCCATTTTGTGAATCTTATCACTAGAAAGCTTCCATGTGATTTCTAGTAAAAGGCTCAATGTGCCAAAAAAAAAAAAAAAACTATACTTCTCAAAATGCAATAAGCCTAGTGGGACAAGGAGTTTGGACAGTGATGTTTAGAATGACTAGCACTACTCTTAACCACAAGCCAGGCAGAGCAGGAGGTTTGGAATGAGAAAAGGAAATTCTCTCTCTCTCTCTCTCTCTCTCTCTCTCTCTCTCTCTCTCTCTCTCTCTCTCTCTCTCTCTCTCTCTCTCTCTCTCTCTCTCTCTCTCTGTCTCTCTCTCTCTCTCTCTCTCTCACACACACACACACACACACACACACACACACACACACACCACACAAAAATCAAGACATACTGGCAGCCAACTTGGGGTGAGATTTAAGAGGCTTCTGAATTCAAGATAGCCTTGTAAAAATAAGGGAGATTTTATCTCAAAAACAAAATGAGAAACACAATTGGTAGAGTGCATGCTTCAGGTGCTGGCCTCACATAAATAGCAGGGAACAATACAATTTACACTGAATGCTACAGCTGGAATTTTTGGAAAGAAGGTATCTATGGGTCTTTCTAAAAGTATATCCCATAAAAGTACTAGAATATTCTTTTTAATAACACATAGAATATATATTACCCTGGTTTCTCAATACAGCGAAATTGCTTTTCCTTTTAATACACACTAGATTTATCGGGCTGTTTTTGGATTAAAGTCACATTTGTTAACATTAATATGTATTTAAAGGTTAGTGTAATATTGCCCCTATAGATTTCTACACATTAAAAACACACACAGAGCCACACTACTGGAAACTGGAAACTGAGTCTCCAATATCTACTGAAATCTGATAACTCAGGACCTTCTCATATTTCATAACATACTGACATTTGTGTCTTAATAATTATTTGCCAAGAATCCCCTAATTTCTCTCAGGAGGCAGACAGCATGTTTTTATGTGGTGTTTATATCCCAATGATTGTCCTGTTCTCTTCCATTCCATTCATTAGTAATGTTTTTTGTCAAAATATATTTATGAAATATATATTTAATAATATTTCATTTATGAAATACATGTTTAATAATATTTCATAAATACATATTTATGAAATAAATACATCTTATTTTATTTATAATATTTTTATCAAAATATATTTATGCTCATTATTAGGTTAATATATCAGAAATATTTATCTCATTTTTGCACTGACAACTTAACAATAAGACTGACTGATAATAAGCACATAATAAACCTACTGATACAGTTCAAATAAATATTAAATAAATATTAAATTAAAAATACATACATAGAAACATTATAAAACTACTGTAAAAGAATTGATATTGGTATATTAGTATATTAAGGTATTTTATATATCAGAATAAAATTGTATTAAATCAGAAATTTATTTCCCCCTAGCACAAATATTTCTATGCAATTTTAAATTTATAATTTATACATATATTTTAACAAGATAGTAAGAATAGTATTTTGGCTTCAGAGTCAAATGTAAGAATGAGAACTGATTTCTTAAATGTTTTAAACCTACTTACATAGCTTTCAGAGCTGGTTTTATGAAAAAGGAAAGGAGGATAGAAAGATAAAATAGATTGTAGATCGAGAAGTCATAGTTTTCTTTTAAAGACTGTTTCCAGAGAACATTACATTATGATAAAATTCAAGGTGATTATTATTCACATATATATTTTTACACCTAAATTAATTTTTAAAGATGATCTTTGATTGTGCAAAAGGGTTTCAATTCAAATTATATTCATAAATTAAGTATAATGCATCTGTATTAATGTCACATCTTCCACTATTCTCCACCATTTCTCCTCATTTACATACATGTAAATTCTGCATAGTCTAAGAATACCAAAACAGCATATTGTTTATTTCATCATAATTGAATATATCCAAAAGATATATTGATAAACTCCTCATACTAAAACACTGGGGAACATTATGTAAGTGGACTAAATATAAGTGAACACAAATAAAGATATAATACAAATTCTCCAAATTTCCAGCAGCCTAAATTTATAGAACAGAAAAGAAAAATGTTTAGATTTTTTTTAATTCTGATAAATATTGTGCTGTAGAAATGATTGCATTACATGATCACTGTCCATCAAAGATTTGTAGATTTCTTTTCTGGACCTAATTATAAATATGAAAATGGAAATAGCTATACTTATTGTCTAAAAAAAAAAAACTCCCTATAGTTGGTATTCACTAGGGATGCCACTGTCAACTGTCAGATTCAGGCTAAAATAGCAGAAAATTGTGTCCGCTCTGAAGACTCAAAACCAGAGATGAAGAAATCAGAGTTAGTCCTTTCTGCCACTACCCAGAGTACCTGTCTTCTAGCTTGTGGTGTGTGAACAGGATCTAGAATCCCTTCTTTTCTTCTGAACCATCCGGATCTCTGTGTTTGTTCACACTAGGGTGTCCTCCTACCGTGCATGCCTGACTCCAAAGGCCTCTTTTTATAAGGACACCAGTCCTACATATAATTCAATTTTAGTAAAAGAATTGCTATAGAAACTTTACTTTTAAGGTTACATTCCAGAGAACTGTTGTTACCATCACAACATGTCAGCTCTAGGAGGAAGTGAATCAACTTGTGTTCGGGTGTATCATAAACCGTTTCATCCCAAGACATCGTTGCACCACGAAAACCATCAAAGAAATCATGCAGAGAAAATTGAAGATGTTTTCAAAATAAATTGATGTTTAATACAAGTATATATGTATATATAAATACATTCAAATATTAATAATAAAGCAATATAATATAAAGCAGAAAACACTCTAAGTATTTGGAAATGTTTTTTCAACACTTATCAATTAATGTTGTATGATAAAATATATGTTTCCAAAAGCATCCAAAATCTAGAAGATTTAAATAAAAAACAGACATAATCACAAGTATGTTTATGCATTTATAACAACAGATTAACATACCACTAACTACTAGAATTGGAATTAATAAGGTTGGATTCTTGGTGGCTCAGCAGATGCCATGATCATTTATTGCTCTTTAGTGATGCTTATGTTTAAACACATCAAATCTTACTGTTTCAAACTAAACATTTGCAGAAGAAACCTAATTAAATTTAGTAACGACAAAGGAAATATAGTTTTATTAATGCAGCTACAACAGCCACTCATTTACAAATTTTATGTCAAATATGTGTACAAACACAATATTCACCTTGTTTTCAGATTCATCCAAACATGAATATTTTGTGTAATTAATTATAATTATACTAACCCCATAGAGGTAGCATCTCTATATCAGAACAAGAAGTCTGCCAAAATAATTATTACAAGACAACCATTTCACTTCTATAACAGAAGTCTTGTAGCTCGGTTTCAATAAGCCAGCGTGCTGCTCTGGAGAACACTTTGTTGACGCTACTGTGCAGTGCATGAAGAATGTTCAACAGCTTACTCAGTCTCTATCCATTTGATATAAACAGGAGCCTTGCAACACAAATACAGGGTGATAACCAAAACTATCTCCAAATATCACCTAAAAATGTCTCCAGGATAAACATGCTCTTTGGTAAAACACTGCTGAAAAGAAAGAAAATGCCTGTCATCTCCATCAAAGAGGATTTTATGCAAAAAAACATTGTGAAGTTGTCAATAAATTGTGCTTTGAGATGGAATATGTAAAAGATAAAGTCTCCACTAATACAAGCAACTGATTATATTCTAAGTGTGTAAAAAGTTTCTTCTAACAAACTATTCCCTAAGCAGGATGGTCATTTAGTCTATTGTTCCTACTTAGGAAACACTTTGAATATAAACCACTTAGTTGTCTCAAAGCTGGAGTAAAATATTAATTTAAATTATATCAGGCTAACCAGAGTTTACAATTTAAGTATTACATATGAAGTTATGAAACACTATATATAATTTATAATACAAATATTATACATTAGATTAAAAATGCAAAGAAATTGGTATATACAAGATATATAATGTAAAGTCAGCTCATGTTAAATATGAGTCAGATTTATACATTATATTTTTTTTTTTCCGGTCAATCGTGGGGCTTGAACTCTGGGCCTGGGCACTGTCCCTCAGCTCTTCAGCTCAAGGCTAGCGCTCTATCACTTGAGCCACAGCGCCATTTCCAGTTTTGTGGTGGTTCATTGGAGATAAGAGTCTCACAGACTTTCCTGCTGGGCTGGCTTTGAACCATGATCCTCAGATCTCAGCCTCCTGAGTAGCTAGGATTACAGTTGTGAGCCACTGCACCTGGCTTATACATTATTTTTGAAAGAGCTCATAAAACTGAGATTGCTTCATAAGAAATAATATCTATTTCATATCAAGTCATAGAGAGACACCAATGGACAAGGAATGTCTGATATACTAATTTCAGCCCTGAGTATCTTTTTTTTTTTTTTTTGGTAGGTAGTGGGATTTGAACTCCGGGCCTGGGTGCTGTTCCGCAGCTCGTCAGCTCAAGGTGAGCACTCTACCACTTGAGCCACAGCACCACTTCCAGTTTTCTACTGGTTTACTGGAGATAAGAATCTTACAGATTTTCCTGCCTGAGCTGGCTTTGAACTGAGATCCTCAGATATCAGCCTCCTGAGTAGCTAGGACTATAGGCGTGACCCACCGGCACCCAGCTAAGAGTGCCATTTTTTAAACAAATATTGGAAATTTATTCAAACAAATGAAAAACTCTGTAGGCTAGTAGAAATTATCATGAGCAATCTGTATTTGGTTACCTAGGGGGAGAAATGCAGTTAAGACTGAAATAGCAAAAATTCAGGGAAGAATGGAAAAAAAAAATGTTTAAAAAGAGAAATTCTCTCCTTTTCCTTTTGGTGTTCTACATAGGAAAACATGGCACAGTCAGTTAATGTAGAATCAAACTGTTAAAAATAAATAAAAGTGCAAAACTGCTGTGAGAATTCACATTGTCTGTTTGCAATGTATGAGTGAAACATCTTCAGTGTTATAAAGCTTCTGTAATTCTTTTTTTTAATTTAATTTAATTTTATTTGTGAACATACTGTACAGAGGAGTTACAATTACATGGGCAGGATAATGCGTACATTTCTTACCAAGCATTGCAGCCTCCTCCTTTGTTTATCCTTCACATCCCCTCCCAGCCTCCCCCCTCCCCCCCATCCCAATCCTATTAAGCTTCTGTAATTCTGTCATTTGCAATAATGTACTTCTGACTATGGAGCCCAGAGCTATGCTTATTTTTCTATGATATATGATTGGTTCTACTTCTGACTAATTCAGGTTAATACACTTTAACAATATAAAATATTACACCCGTGTATATATTTAAAGTGCCCAAATATATGGAATGTATCCACAAATGCAAAAATATTTCAACACACACACACACACAGAGAAAACTGTATTGATCATTCTCTGAACTTTACACAACTAAAATAGGAACAAATTGCTCCTTTAATATGATGTTTCTGTCTTTAGTTTTAGATGTGAAAACAATTTTAAGGAAGAAAGATCAACAGTTTGATACATGATTTTGGTTAAGTATTTATCATAGTTTCATTTGTACTTTTTGAACAGTACTGATCACCAGGATGACTGAGTTTGCTGGAAGCAAAGGCTAAGTTACCATAAACTTCTCTTTACCCACAGGGATATATTTCAAGAACTCCCACCAAATGCCAGGAACACAGACACTGCCAAAGTATATTATATTATTCCTAATGGAGAGAGAGAGAGAGAGAGAGAGAGAGAGAGAGAGAGAGAGAGAGGAGAGGAGAGGGGTGGTGTGTGTGTGTGTGTGTGTGTGTGTGTGTGTGTGTGTGTGTGTGTGTGTGTGTGTAATGTGTAATGAATCTGGTTTATAAATTGGGACCAATTTATGGGACCAATAAGAGAACAATGACAACAATATGCTATAAAGACATATAATTATTGGCTTCTTGTTATAATACAGATTTAATAACCTCGTCTTATATTTGTTTCTTTCCTTAAGTTGAGAGTTTTCCTCTTTGCAATTGGCTTTTCTTTGGCATGTCTGACTATTGCTTAGGCTGAGATGATGACACAGGCCTGAAACCTTTGATATTAGGGGAGATTGGCAAAATTAGCAAATCACAGTACAAACCACAGAGCTCAGCTCAGGTGCAGAGAGCTTATGTAGCAGATTCTAGCCTTAAATATGTAAATATGATAAATTAATTAATTAATGAAAGTAGATAAAAATAAATGCACAGTACTTGATTACATTGCTGAGATTCTATTACAGTGATGTGATGAGGTGCTACTAAGAGGTTGAGACAGACACATGCACTGGAGAGCATGGGCTCTGAGGATAAAAGATTTCATCAGGATCCTTAGAACAACATTCATTTTCATCTTACTATTAGTTTTAGTGAATTCTAAAACTAATATTTGGGCTGTGATTGACCATATGAAGCTAAAATTGTAAAATTCAAACACTGAAAATCAAATGGACGATCATAAAGATAATTAATTTTGATTGAGACCAGGAACAATTTTGCAGCAATTAATTCGTTTCTTCTATTGCCAGTGGCTGAGGACTGAATATTCCAGAGGTCAGAATCTGGAATTTCTCTACAGAATAGGAAAACATCACATCTAAAAAATACCCATAGAGGGCACAATAAATGTAACAATGTAAGAGAGACGCAGGAATGTTTACAGAGGTAATATTAATTGCCTCAATTTTAGGTAATGTGTTTGGTTTTAACAATATTAACTTCAGCCCCTACAGAAAATCTGCTTTAAAAGACAACTTGAAATGATTTGGCTTCAGTGACAACTGCATGAAGAAGGTACCAAATAGGCCATCTTTGATGATAAGGAACGTTAAGAAGGGAGGTCACAGGAAGAACAATCACAGAATATGTAGACAGGGGATGAGATCACATTGCTGCAGCAACGTTCTTTTATATTTATGGAATGCAAGTGCTTAGGGATCACACAGGAAAGTAAAGGTGCCCTTCAGACATCTGGAAACCTTGAGAATATTTAGGTTGCATAGATTATACCTTCAAACTAGAATTGCCATAACTTGGGAAATATCTTCAAATTTAAAGTTATCTCTAGTTCTGAAGCAAAATATCTAACTGTTTTATCCACTCCCATATATTTGTATCCATGTATAGTCCCAAGCAAAGGGTCTTTTCCTCCACCACCACACAAAAAAAGAATTCAATTTGTATTTGTTGCAATGTACTCTAATTCCACTAATTGAAAATTAGAGGATTTTTTTGTATTGTGTATATTGGGTGTAGTGTCTGTGTGTGTGTGTGTGTGTGTGTGTGTGTGTGTGTGTGTGTGTGTGTGTGTGTGTGTGTGTGTGTGTGTGTGTGTTGGTGCTGGGGATTGAACTCAGATGCTATTTCTGGGGGTTTTTTGCTTATAGATATTGCTCTACCATATGAGCCACAGCTCTACTTTCAGCTTTCTGGTGGTTAACTGGAGATAAGAATCTCACAGATTGGTATAATAGAATGGCCAGACGGGCATCAAACTGCTCAAACTACTCAAGTCTCAGCCTCTTGAGTAGCTAGGATTACCAGTATTGAAATCAGATTTTAGTTACCCTGGATCTTTTAGCATTATAATGGTTTGGCTTTTAAGGTTACTCTTTGTGGGAATGGGAATGCATACATGTTTATAAGACATATTGAAGTTTTTTAATTAAAAACCTGAATATTTTTGTGGAGGATAATTAATGGGAGAGAAATATAAGAAAAGGAAACATAAAGTTCATGTTATTTTTTAATTGTTACAAGACTCTGGTCCTAACTAGTAAAAATTGTCACTATCAAACAAGATTTCCTCATGATGATATTTTTCATATCTGTTTATTCTCCATTTTAAAGTGCTAAATTCAAAACTACACCATGATTTTCTATGAATAACAAGAATTCCACAGTCTACTTTCACAATTTGAGAGATTTTGCTTTGTTTTTGTTTTGAAGATGAAAAGAAAATTTATTTATCAAGCATTCTTCAGTATATTCAAAGGTACAGATTTCTCTATAAGTTTTGGATTATTTTATGACTTTCCCAGAGCAAGACCACATATGCACTTGTCCTTTGAGGAATTTTAGCTACTTCACATATAAGCCAGATGATTGGACAATGTAATTTTGATAACATAACATACAATTATACCATCAAGAAAGTAAGGAAAAATAAAATGAAATCAATTTCTTCAGTAATTCCAACTGGAATTCCACAAAATTTTACTATCATGCCTCAAAACTATTTTCAGTACAACTTTCTGATAAAAAATTTGTATGCTCTAGAAAGTTTCATGAATTGATATGACTCCATGACTCCATTTGTAGATAATAAAATGTAGATTTCTAGTTCTTATACACATGACAGATTTCAGTCTCTGTTGTATTGTATTTATTTTTTATTTTTCAGTCTATTAATTTTTGCATTATGTGTAAGGATAGCTGACAATTCTATAAGAGTAAAATTGTTTGGGGTGTAATTTTTCTCCCTCGAGGGACAAAAAGCAATGTATTAGCTATAAACATATTGCTAAAATGAACTCTTTTTTTCAAGACACATAAACAGAAATTATTTGAGTGGCTTCCCATGATAGTTACATAGTAATACAGAAACGTTTTGTAGATAATTGACCTAACTCTAATGCCTTATGTTTTAACATCCTTTCTTTGATTACTAAGAAATTTCATATGGTAATATTTAATAGATCAAAATGTTGGGTTTTCTAAATTTTAAAACACATTGAAACAAGAAATATGAAGCAGGTCACTGATGCTCGTGCCTGCCAGAGTTTCTTCAGTGGCTGAGATCACACCTATGTATCTCTTCTTTAGCTATCTTAAAAAATGAATTTCCTTTTGTAAGAATGCAAAATGGAGATAGTGTCACATATTATGCCTCCTGGAGATAATTACTTGCTTCTTGAATTTGGAATTAACTTGTGGCCATAAAATTACATGGAGATGCAAATTTATCTCATATTTTGAAATTTAATTGTGCTATTTAGTTCTACTTAGGTATATGCTTATAAGGACACATACATGTATAATTAATAATTGTCAAAATTATTAATCACAAAATGTAAGATATTCACATATTAATTCTATGTGTTGTATGCTTATGGTTATGTAATTACTCTTTGGTTAATCTTTGTGATAGATATTATCCAATCCATTATGATGAAGTATGCCTTTAAATATTATACTATAATCATAATAAGCTAGTACTAGAACTGTATACCTTAATGTTTTAAATTATAATTAAAGCCTTAACATTTTGTGTTAATTTACTAGACTCCAGGAGTGTATTAGTAGTAAGAAGTTTTGGTGAAAATGAAATAGTTAAGTAATTTTCAATAAATAAATCATGTTTGAATACTCAACATCTTTTTTTGGGGGGTGGGGTGGTCCGGTTGTGGGGCCTGAACTCTGGGCCTGTTCACTGTCCCTCAACTCTTCAGCTCAAGGCTAGTGCTCTACTACTTGAGCCAGAGCACCACTTCTGGCTTTTTTCTTTTTGCTTACGTGGTGCTGAGGAATCAAACCCAGGGCCTCATGCATGCAAGGCAAGCGCTCTACTACTGAGCCACCTTCCCAGCCCCTCAACATCTTTTATATTAAGGTGACATTGGTTAAAGTATTCAAGAAGGAATTGTATTTATGCTTAGGCTCCTAATACATATTACTGGAAAGATTTGCAATTTAAATTAAGTAGGCACAAAGTGATGGAATGTTCCGAAAATTTTTGTTCACTCGGCAACAATGACCTATACTTTATAATGCTTACTTTGTTAAAATTATACTTTCTAATTCTTAGATAAAAATGTTGAGTGTCCTTTTCAATATTGGTTTGGACTAAGAAATTGGTATTTATAAAGTCACCTCGCAAACCCACACAGAACTCTAAACTATGATGCTAAATAACAAAGATATTTCAGGGCTTAAAAATCTCACTTAAATCAGGCCTACAGGAATTATTTAAAGATGTATTAGGAAGAATTTCAAAATAAAATATTTACTAACAAAATTATACATAAGACTTATACTAAGTAGATAACATAACATAAACAAAAAGGAAAAATCAACTATCAATTCAAAAAATTTAGAAATGCATAGTGATAGATAAGAAGTTAGCCTATGAGAATTTTAGCCCACATACTGAATAAAGTTAATGATTTCAAAATGGAATATTACTGTAACTGCAAAGTTGTTTTTATACACTTGTTTTTTTTTTACAATTTTAGCAAATCAAAGCACATCATATAAATGTTTCTACTACTTTCGTCACAAAATTTTATATTCTAATTAGAAATTAATGTTATTTTGAATTATATAATGATAATGTTGTCCAATATTTCCACAATGAAGTGCAAGAATTTACAATCTCTAAAACTTCTTTTTGCCAATATGAAATTATGTAAAGGAAACCATATATACACTACCTTAAAAAGTGACGATTGGTAGGGATGGTGTTGAAGCGAACCAAGATACAATTAAGACAAACTACTAAAATTAAATTTCTGAGGTTTATGGACCCTTTTCCTTAATTTCCTTAACAAAGCCTATTTTGTTTTGTTTTTCTTTGTTGGCAGTGGGGCTTGAACTTTGGACCTGGGTGCTATTCCTCAGCTCTTCAAGCTAGCTCAAGGCTAGCACTCTACCACTTGAGCCACAGCACCACTTCCAGTTTTCTGGTGGTTAATTGGAGATAAAAGTCTCAAGGACTTTTCTGCCAGGGCTGCCTTTGAACCCAATTTTCAGATCTCAGCCTCCTGAGTAGCTAGGATTACAGGTGTGAGCCACCTGTGCCTGGCCAACAAAGCCTGTCTGATGCTTACCTGTCTAATAATATCACTTTTATTATTAGCTTTGATGAAAACAGTCAATAGGATATGACACAATGAGTTATTTTCTTGTTATAGTGAAAACCCTAGATGAAGCCTGAATTAGGTTAACTGTAGGGTTTCTATTTTTTTGAATTTGTCTCCCTGGCAGATTTCTGGCAGATTTGCTTAAGAGCTATTATGTTAGTGGGGAAAGAATTGTTCCAAGAAAGATGTAGCATATAGTCTAAGAAAGAAATTATTTTGATCCTATATCTGTGAACATTTGTCTTTCTCTGTAGAATATGTACTATATCCAAGGGAGAGATACAGGACAAGTCTCACCTGAAAATGAATATAGAATAGAAACTTTGAGAGACATTGAATCAAATCCTGTCATGACTTCAAGTCATAATTTAAGAGGTAACTGAGATGAAGGGTAAAAGATGGTTGTCTTTCCATTGAGCACAATTCCAGACACCAACAACCATAATGATGGAGAAAGAACTTGGAAATCATAACCTGAACCACTGACTCAATTACACTATAAACCTTACTCCCACAAATCAGCAAGATGGAGAACTAGAAACTGTCTTTCATTAAAGCATATACGATCCAAATACTTTTATTAGAAATTAAAAATCCATCTTGGAAGAGGAACAAGATATGTAAATTGTAAAATAACCAGTGCAGTGAAATTCATACAAATAACTCCTTCTTTCATACAAGTGTTTGGCATACATAACCCTTCTATCTTAGAAGGTATTGTAGTCTGAACAGGAGTTGCAAGTTTGAATTGAAAACACATATTTTGATGTGTTTTATACTGGAGCCTAAGAAAACTGAGTATATTATATATAATCTGGATTCTGCAAATTAACAACTTCATATTCTGTTTTTTCAGCTTAATTTGATATTGATATATTAGGCATTCCTTGAACAAAGTTATAGCACTGTATTATTATTTCACAGACTGGCTTCCTACAAAGAGCCTCTAAGGCATGCGAGATATTGTCAGAGTGTTTTGGGGAACAACCCATGTGAAAGTTAAGGGAAAACAGTAAAAGGAAGAGTAATATTAAGCTCATCATTAAAAAGAACTGTGCTGCTCAACAGTACAATAATGAATCATATACTAAATGATTCATTATTAAAATATTTAAGAAAAATTATAAATAGAAAATTCAAAAATGTATGCATGCATTTCTTCATGTGTCTATTGGCCATTCTTATTTCCTCTTCAGGTAAGTCTCTCTTTAAGTCTTTAGCCCATTTTAAGGGGGACAGTTGTTTCTTTGAGGATTTGTTTTTGGCGGATTTAGTTTTTTGAGTTCTAAGTATATTTTAGGTATGAGGCCCTTGTCTGTTGTATGGCTAGTGAAGATATACTTCCTATCTTTGGGCTTTCTATGTATCTTGCTAGCTATGTATTCTCAACTTTCATCTTTTTATTTAAAACAAAGCTATTCAAACCATTAATAACTGAATTGTTTCTCTAACTTGAAAAAACCAAGTGATCTCACAAGTTATTTCATAAAACATCGACAAATAAATATGTAGATTCAATGCAAAGGTACTGAACAAGTTATAATGCATATTCTTTTTCTCTTCTCTTTCCATAGCAAGAAAAATGTGAGTTTAGTTTCTATACATTTGTTTCACTTGTTTAAAAATAATAAAAATTTATTTTCTTAAGCTACATCATGAATATAAACCTGAAACTATAAAGTAGAGAGATCCAAGGGCTATAAAGTATTGAAAAAAATCCTCAGACAGAAGTGAGTAGGAAGAAAATCTGCACATGAAGAGTTTGGAGTACATCAGCAAGCATCTGATGAAAGAGAAAAGCAGGACTATTTTAAAGCTACTCCAAGAGATTGTGGGTACACAAAATCACATGAATACATAATCATAAATGGAAATTTTCTTATCTCACTTCAAATTTCAGGGGAGGGGTTTAAAACAATAGCATTTTTAAAATAATTTAGTCTTGATCTTGTGAGTCACAAGACATCATGAATATCTACTAAATCACAATGAATTGGTTAAAATTAAGTATAGCAACCAAAATATTAATGAATAGCATTTACTGGAGACTAAGATAGACTTTTTAAATATAATAGATAATCAACACTTACTCACTGACACAGAACTCACGCATCCTGTTGGAAATATGAACAGTATTATGAGATGTTACTATGCAGGATATAAACGACCTCTATTGAGAGCTGAGATTTTCTCAGTGACTCATGTGTTTCACTATATTGTCAGTTTGTCCATCTTAGAAATCAAGTAGTGGTATGATGATACTGACTTTTTTAAGGAAGAAGATAAAAGTTCAGAGAAGATGAGCAAACTTGCTCAGTTGAACAATAAATAACTGGTGCTATCAAAATTTATCTCATGCATGTGATATAAACAGCTATGAATACTATCTATCTGGTATACCAAAGACATTAAAGGAAATAGTCTTGAAAAATAAATCTTCTGCAAACAGAAAGAAGGAAATCTGCCCACCTTCATGAGGTTTATCTAACTGTAGTAAATTTAAGAAAGAGAGAGGCATCAATTATTATTTGCCTTTTAAATAGGCCTCCATCAGTTTTCAGTGCAAATATGCCTAATGACAAATGTATTCATACAGGCACTGCCATTGATATTTCTTCCAATTGTGGAACATGTCTTACAGATCAATTTTGTTGATATTAAATCTCTTTCTATATATAGCTATAGATAGATCTCTCTCTACACATACACACACACACACACACACACACACACACACACACACACACACACACACACACATAACAATTTCATAAGGCAAGTAATACTGTATTTACCTCACAAAAATAAAGAAACATTCTTAGTCCTAAGAGAGATATATTTAGTAGTTCACACTGTCTATGATTTACAGACATACATCACTTAACAGCAAATGGAAATTGCATTTTTACTTTTTTAGGTAAAAATTGATTGGTACACTTTGCTATTGATATTGATCAACAAGTATTTATTCTTCCTCTCTCATTTAACTTGGTTCTCTACAAGGATACATAAAATCAACACTCAAATATTTTCCTCCCTCCCTCCTTCCCTCCCGCCATTCCTTCCTTCTTTCCTTCCTTCCTTCCTTCTTTCCTACCCTCCTTCCTTCCTTCTTTCCTTTCCTTTTTTCCTTCCTTCCCACCTTCCTTCCTTCCTTCTTTCCTCCTCCTCCTCTTCCCCCTCTTCTTCTTTCATTTATAGTCAAGTACTGGGACTTGATCTTAGGGCCATGTCCTCTAATTCATGGCTGTTGTGCAACTGAACCAGGTATCCACTGATTATGTTTTGCCAGAGACTCTCTTGGATTATTTTCTGAACAGACTAAATTGAACCATGATTCTTAGATATCAGCCTCCTAAATAGCTATGATTGATTATAGCTGAGAGTCAGCAAGATTATTCTGTCTGTGGTTAAAATAATCTAAATATCTATTATAAAAACAATAGATTTGAAATTTTTCAAGTAAATCCCATTTAGAATTTCACAATCTATGTTTTATATAGTTCTAGTTTTCTTATGAACTCAAATAAATATTTTAATTTTAAGGTTAAATAATTTGACTAGATCATCAAAGAAAATACAATTACAAACATTTTAAAAAATGTTGAAAAGCTCTCTCTAAAATGTGAATTATTAAAATATAGGTGCTTGATATGATATCTCTCTCTCCCTCTCTCTGTCTAGATGTGTGTACACACACATATAAGTTCATGTATACATACGTATACATGTGTGTACAGATCTGTGCATATACATATATATGCATAATCTCATTTAATTTTCAAAATAACATTGTTAGACAGAAATAAGAAGTATACACATACATTGCAGATGATCAGTACTGGGCAAATGCAATTCTGTACTGCATCCAGAACTATAGTTCTTAGCCATTAAGCTAAACTTTCTATATAGGTATAACTACTATTATCTGTGACAATGACAAGTGTATTAAATGGAAGTCCTTTATCATATACTTGGGACTAGGAAAGCATTTATGGAGATCTAGCATGCAATGTATACTAAGATTGTGTACATAAGTAAATTAGTTAAAAGAGATATATAAAAATAATGCCTACAAATTAATTAGCCTACTAATTTAATAAATATAAACACCTTCTTAAATTATATGATGTATTTCACCAAGAAATTGAATAATTTCCTTGATATTTTAGATATTTTCTTTTTTCTTTCTTTCTTATAAAAAAATGTGAACAGATAAGACATTCTAATATGTCCTCTAAGAAAAGTAACTTATCTTATGACCAAGACAGCTACTTAAAGAAAAAATGTTTACATCACCCAGGCAATCTCATTTGTCATTGTTTAGAACTTTTCAGTCCATTTTATGTGTCTAGCACCAACCTTGTAAAAATAGATTCAAATCCATTTCTCTTAACGAGATAAGAGAGGGCTGAAGAACATAATTCACATCTCTTTTATTTTGGCAACTTTCCTCATTTGAAGCTGGCAAAATTCAAGCTCAGAAAATTTAACAGAATAGAAAAAGCCTGAGATCTTGCATTTTAACATTTGTGTGTGAGTTCAGAAAGATGGATATTACTTCCTTCTCAAACATATATAAAGTTGTAGCCTCAGGTAACAAAAATAATATTCCATAAAATAGTATATTGGAATAAGTAGATTGAATAACATATAAATACCTTTCAAGTGGTTTAAGTAGACTGA
This sequence comes from Dipodomys merriami, assembly GCF_024711535.1. Taxonomy (NCBI): domain Eukaryota; kingdom Metazoa; phylum Chordata; class Mammalia; order Rodentia; family Heteromyidae; genus Dipodomys; species Dipodomys merriami. The sequence goes on along the minus strand of NW_027203381.1, from coordinate 106,738,164 downwards.
AAAGTATATACTTTTCAATTTGTTTATTACTGAGTAGTTGTACAAAGGGTTATATGTCAGGTTGTGACAATGCTTCTTGATCAATGCCACATTTCTTTCATTCTTCCCCATTTCCCTTACCATCTCTACTCTTAAGTTATACAGTTCAAGTTTACACTAAATAGTGACTGCATTTGTTCATCCTTTGGCTCTCCACTTAATATGCTCTCCTGCATTTGCTCTCCTCCAATTTTATTATCCTAAAACAATTCCTGGCATTATATATGTGCTTTAGATTCAGAAATATATAGATATGTTAAGTTACTCCTCTGGGTTAAAAATTAATGAAAGTTGGCACAGTCAACTATTTTAAACTGATTGTGTTCATCACATTGCTGTGTATCTTGCCCACAATCTAATCTTCTATTCAGAGGTGGGCTCAAATTAGCCAGGCTTACAAAATTTCCAGTTACATGACTAACAGTTAAAATCAAAGTTTCTACCTCATATCCCAGTTCTATGCCCAGTCATGCTATATCACACAGGTTAGGCATCTGTAAATCTGAAAGTACAAAATATAAAAATAACCCAAAATGTGAAAAGAAAAAATGTGTATCAAAATGATAACCTAAATGGAAGGTTCCACACTCAGTTTTTGTGGTAAGTCTCAGTCAATACACCTGACCACTGCAGAGTAGATATAATTACCTGCAGGCTATGTGCATAAGGTACATAAGAAATGAATTACTTTAATTTTTTAATTCTAAATATTTTGTTATTATAAAGATGTACAGAGGGTTACAGTAACATATCAGTTAATGAGCACATTTCCTTTTGAACAATGTCGCCCTTTCTTCGTGTCACTTGCAATTCTTCCCTTCTGTCCCCACCACAAGTTGGAGTTCAATTTGCACATGGTGTCTCATCAGTACTACTGCTGCATTTGTTCTCCCTTTGTCCCTCTATTTCTATGCCTTCTTAACACTTCAAAGACAGATACATGAACAAATAAAACAAAATAACAATTTAAAAAGAACAGCAGAAGCAACAACAAAAACCTTCTTGTTTCCATTTCCTGGGATTCATTTTGATATATAGTATTGTGTTCCAGTGTTTGGTTTCATTCCGAAGGTGTCTCTCTGTGTAACTGCAAATATTCCTAAACCCCAAAGGTTCCAATATTAAAAACAGTTCTAGATAAAGGATACCCACGTGCATATTCTAATGGCTTTCCCCAGACCAATATCAGGATCTTAAATTTATGGATCACTTTATGTACTTTGTGAAAAATTCTAAGAGCCCACATCTTTAAAGTATCAGGTTTGATTGAGTTACATCACATAGAAATATAAGTGAACATATAGTTAAAATATATTTAGGAAGCTGGACTGAACCTGGCAGTAAACAGTCCACTATGTAATGACAGTACACCTTTCATTTCCTTGGAAATATCATTTTTAGAACACTACCAGGAAAAAATTGAATGAGAGGAATGCACAGGGTTCGGTAATACAGTTATACAAACTTGCCTATATTATATATGCAGTAGATATAAATATTCATAATGGAAACCATATGAAATAGACAGTCTCCAAACTTACTGTTGTGTCTATTAATACAACTCAGCAAAGATGAGTATGAAATAATCATATTCTTTTCCTCAAATTCTGTGGAAGGTTGATTAATTTTTCTCATAACATCATTCAACGTCCACTAAACACACACCACCTTGGAACAAATGTAACATTTTCACTTTATCACATAAATTCCATGTCCTTCTTGACGAGGGATAGAAGACAAAATAAAATTTTACCTTGCTTATTTATTGCCTTTGGGGAATACATATTTTCACAAAATCAAGGCCAGGTACACACCCAGCACAATTGAAGATCGCATAGGACAATCTGAGAGATTCCATGCATAAAATGAGCTGTAAGAGATGCAGGAGACTAAATACTTGTTTTAGAAATGTCTTGGGATTTTTATTTTTCTGATAACCTTCAGTCAACAGTACATTTACAAATCTGTGAAGAAGTTGAGTTTACTGTATAGGCAAGTGATTTCAATATTTTCTCCATCCAAAGCTGAGTGATACCTTAATCACACACACAGAAATAAAGCATGAGTACCTTCAACAGGAAAATGAAGAGTCAGAGAGGAAATCCTCTACAGGTTATCCCTCCCAACACACACACACTTTCTAGAATTCGATAACTCTATTAAAATATACATGGCTGGCAGCTGTTAGCTTGGTAAGTGGAGTAAATAACTCCGAAGTATGACACGAATTAAAATGGAGGGCTGTAGAGAGTTATGACATGCTAGCAAAGGTTGCCCTTTGCAGTAATAACTGGCAATGTGTATCCTCCTCGCTGCTGTGAAGTATCTGCAGCCACTCATCATACAGTCCTCTCTCTGGGAAGCTGTCAGAATAAAAAACATTCCTAACTGTTTTGAAATATAATAACTCTAGTTAATATGCTTCCCTGATCTGACAAGTGCTGATTTATGATGCTAACGGAGGATTAGCATCAACAAGCAATCCTAACATTTAGTGCTGCACTCTTGAGGGATCACATAAGTGACCCTCTGGCAACTCCTGTGATTTGCATATGTCCAAAGCAGAAAAAGTTATGGGTGTGATAGGAAGATATTCTCATTTTAATTTGTAATGTTTTCACACATCAAAAATTCAACTGGTTATTCATATCTTCACTTAAAATATGCATACATTTGAATATACGATATTTCCTTCTGAAATTACGCTTTTTAATTATTTTTAAGCAAGATTTTGGATTCTCTCTAAAAAAGATCACTAGTGCCAGAGAGAAAGGTTTTGAAAATAGAACTGCGACATCTATTTCTTAATTAACTGAAGGGCTATAAACAAAATAATAAATAAATACATACATACATACATACATACATATGGTAAAGTACAGTGAGGGAAATATAGTTCCTCATGGAGATTATTACTGGAGCAAACAAATGTTTTGCTTATACATCTCAGCTCCTTTTTCGAAGAAGTACCCTTTAGTGATGTTGAGGGAATGGAGATTGGCCCTGGGATGGCCTGGTATGCTGAAAGACGAGTATGCCTGGGTTTTTCCTCCTTGCTTCTGAGATGACATGTCTTGGTAAAGGGATTTCTATAGAAGAAAGTGGTCCTGACATATCACAAGCACCTTCTTCATAAGTATCCTAATTAAGCTCTCAGAAGAATAAAGAGGCTGTGTGCCTTCAACCTACGGATTAATCCCACATGGGATTAGCTAAATCCATGTATATCAAGAGCCCCAACAGAAATCTAAGTTTTATATTTTCTTAGAAACTAGCAAATCTAACTTTATTTTGTCACAAAGCAAAAGAATTGAAATGTCTAATTAATCTCTACTGTGTCTGTTATTTTAAAATGTTTCAGTTGAATGATAATGGTATAGCTAGGTATCTATTTGAGGGAAAATTATTAAACACAATTTTTCAGAAAGCCCATTGGACTAGTTCTTATGGTTTATATTCTCACTAAATATTAGTCTTTGTAGATATTAAGATTTTTTTGTAGATTAAGATTTTAAAAATTGGTCATTTCGTACTAGAAATTGAAAAGGAATTAAACAGAAAGTAATCAAAGGAAATTATGTAAGTTAAGACTAGAATACAAGTGTGATCATCTCTAATATTTTCTGTTTTTTTCTTTTTTTTTCTTTTCTTTCTTTTGTAGGTCGTAGGGCCTAAACTCTGGGCCTTGGACACTGTCCCTCAACTCAAGGCTTGTGCTCTACCACCTGAGTCACAGCGCCACTTGCAGCTTTTTCTGCTTATGTGGTGTTGAAGAATCGAACCGAGGGCCTCATGCATGCAAGGCAAGCACTCCACCACTGAGCCAACTTCCCAGCCCATCTTTTATATTTTCCCTCCGTATTTTTCACAATCTCAAGAGCAAAGTTTAATTTAACAATGTGCTACAGAATAAAGTCATATTATCCGTATCACTTTATCTACCAAATGAGTTTTCTATTAGTCAAATACAAAAGTTTCTAGTGTAGGCAGAATTATCAAAACATGTGTTGTTGTATTCTTATTTTCTAATTCTCTCTGTGTCTGTGTGTGTGTGTGTGTGTGTGTGTGTGTGTGTGTGTGTGTTTATGTGCATGCACACACGCATGTTTCTGCATCCATCCAGGGCGTTCAACTAAGAACCTGGGTATGGAGTTTGTTTTGCAATAACACTTTAAGTCATAATGCCTTTTCCGGCTTTTGAGATAAGAGTCTCATAGATTTCCCTCCCTGGGCTGCCATTGTCCTGTAGTCCTCAGATCTCAGCCTCCTAAGCAGCTAGGATTACAAGTATGAGCCACTGATTTCCAATTCTTATTTTCTAACTCTCATCAAATAAAATAGTCACATAAAATTCTATATAAAAGAATTATATGTCTAAATAAATGAGTCATTTCTAACCTATCATTCCTCTCTGTCATCACCTATTACTTTCTTATTTAGGTGAGGAAATCTGAGTACTATCTATGCAGTTTACCCTAACACTTCAATAGTCTTACAATTAGTCTTAGTTACAAATTAGCATATCTTACTAAACTTGTAGTCTTATATTGATACTACAAATACAATAAATGCCAGATATGTCCAATATCAGACAGAAATAAATCAATGATCAATTCTAAATCTTTCAGTCTCATTCTCTCATTTTGAATAGTTTAAAAATCATGTGTAAAGTCATATTTCCTCTTGAAAATTTTTAACTGGTTTAGTAGCTTTAATAGAATAATGACATATAATATAATAAGAAAACATGGGTTGTGTGAAATTATAATTTACAACATATATGAGATGGACATGTCCTGACAATCTGTCATTTACCATCTTATTGTCCCATGTGTCTGAAATCATATAGTGAATATTATTAATCTATACATTAAAAACAATAAAGTATGTGAATATTATTAATCTTATAAATAAAAACAATAAAGTATGTGACATTAAAGTATGTGACATAGGAATTAAACTCAAAACAAAATATCATTTTGCAAAATTGGTGGATATATTTGTTAATGTAATTTCTGAAAAGGAGAAATTTAGGTCATACAATAGTACTAATGGGTTTCTTCCTCGCTAACAAATCGTCATTACAAGGTTACAATATGTCACTGACTATTCTTTTGTTTAGTTAATTCAGTACTTGAACATTTTCTCATATTTTGTTAATGCACTGTAATTATATTCTTTAAAAAAGCACTAATAGCTCACCTATAATTTCCAACTAAGACAAAATGAAGAATGTAGATATAAAATGATTTATAATGATTTGCTGTAGCCCACACATATTTTGAAGGAATGTGGACATTAGGATTATTTTGCTGATGTGCCTTTGGCAATTTCAATAACATTTTCTAGAGCTCATATAGAGACACTCTATGATTTACAGACTAATTCTTCTGCATTTCCTGAAGATGTTGGCATAGACCTTTGTAAATCTACATCACAAAGAAATCTGAAGGCTAACTTTACACTTTTTAAATAATTCTGTTAAACGTTAGGCTTAAGGATAGATATCCTATAATTTAATTTACCAACTACATAATAAAACACTTTGGCCATAATCATTGGCTTATATCATGCCAACAGCAGGTCAAAGATTATCCATGGATGTGTTCAGAAAAGCACAATTATTTTAAACATTTAAGTAACAAGCAGATAGTTTTTTTTTCAATAAGTTCAAATGACTTCCCAAATGATGACAGACAACTTTTGATTTTCTAATCAATATTAAGACATTAAAAAACACATTTTCCAAATGGTTCTTTTATAACTCAAGTTTTGTGTAAAGATCTTTTATGAAAATTGAAACAAACAAAATATATCTTAACCACAAAAAGTGTTTGAGGCACCACTAACACTTTCACAACAGAAAGTAAGGAGCTTATTACTATGTGTATATGTGTACATCAAGAGAGGAGAAGTGAAGAAAGAGAGGGGAAGAGGGAGGGAGAGTGGGAAGTGGAAGGGGGGCTGAAAAGAGGAAAGAGTGGAAAGACAGAATTAATTTAATAAATGTTAAGGTGATGAATTGTCAGATAATCTAGCAAACATTTAAATATAAATATTAACTATGGATCTATTTTGCTGGTAAAATGAAAGCCATCATGGCCTTCTTATGAACTGAAGCACGACTTTAACACTTTGTAAGCCACAGACTTCTTCCAAATCTAGCTTGTCTAGACATAACAACAGACAACTATTTATTGTTAATCACTACATGGAACAACAAATGTGTTCAGATTGGAAAATCGGAAGCTCATTAATTTGTCTTAAATTTGAGACAGGGTTGAACACAAGGGCATTTTCTGATGAAGTTCAGTGATCAGGAGCAGGCAAAGTTGTATAACTATGTGACTATGAGGACATTACTAAAATGCTCTATGTCTCAATGGATGGTTATTTTTCATTAGCATGAATATGATACCTACTCACTAAATTTATTATAGCGATATTCAAACAATTTAATATAAAATGGCAAATTCAAAATATTAACTGACAGAAAGATAAACTAACAATACCTATGCATTACAAGTCTCAGCAATATTTATTTTAAAAGAGGTATTATAAGCCTCAAGACTATTAGAAAATTTAAGTGTAATGATTTGAAGTTTTTGCAGAAAGATGAAATGCTACCAGATAAAGTAGTTTAAAATTACTCTTTTCTCGATCTACAGAGAAAGCAAATATTCTTTTATTCACCTGTCATTGGCTGTACAGTTTGTGAATTGATTTCAATTAAAAGTATTGTGATGAGTTCCTTGTCATCCAAATTATGAAGATTAAAGTTCACTAAATCTTTATCTTTCCATTATCTAATTTGTAAACAATGGTTGTCGTTGGGGTTAAAAGATGCAAACTCTGTGTCTAATAAATGCTGAAACTTTTCTTTAGCACTCTACTACTTGAGCCACAGCACCACTTCCCCTTTGCTGGTAGTTAATTAGAGATAAGAGTATCACAGTCTTGCTTGGGCTGGCTTTGAACCAGGATCCTCAGATCTCAGCCTCATGAGTAACTAGAATTACAGGCATGAGTGGTATTTTTATGCATGAATATCATGCACTTTGATCAAGTCATCCCTTCTATTTCTTCCTTTCCATGCTTCCTCCACTTTAAAATAATTTCAGTGAGCTTCATTATTCTATTTTCAAACATGAATATGAAGGGCTTCATCATATTCCCATGCCAATTTCATCATCTCTTTTTACCATCACCCCTTCCAAATGTCTTCCACCTAACAGCTCCTAGTTTTTCCATTGTCTAGATTCTACATGACAGAGGACATAGGATATTTTATTTCTCAGCCTTCATTATTTTGCTTAATGTAATTATTTTTAGTTCCTTGCATTCATATAGTGTGTGTGTGTGTGTGTGTGTGTGTGTGTGTGTATGTGTGTGTTTGTCCCTGTCATGAGACTAGAACTCACAGTCTGAGCACTATCCTTGAGCTTTATCACTCATTGACTTAGGAGGTATAGATTGGAGAATCTAATTTGAGGCTAGGTTATTCAAGTTATTCATGAAATCTTTTTCTCAACCACTTACTGTGTGTGGTGACATCTACCTGTTGTCTAGGTAAAGTAACCATCGTTCAAAGTCTGCCCAGGCAAAAAGGCTTGCAGGATTTTACCACACAAAAATTAAAGCTTGACATGATTGGGAATGGCTGCCATCCTTCATAAGGAGATAAATATAAACAAAAGGATCAAAGTCCAGTATGGCTTATGCAACAATCAAGATCCTCTAACAAAAATAACCAGAGCAGAAGGTCTGGAGATATGGTAGAGGTGGTAGAGTGCCTGCCTTGCTAGTGCAAAGCACTGAGTTCCAACCCAGGAAGGAAGGAAGGAAGGAAGGAAGGAAGGAAGGAAGGAAGGAAGGAAGGAAGGAAGGAAGGAAGGAAGGAAGGAAGGAAGGAAGGAAAGGAGGGAGGAAGGAAGGGAGGGAGGGAGGAGGGAAGGAGGGAGGGAGGGAGGGAGGGAGGGAGGAGGGAGGGAATAGGAGAGGAAAAAAAGAAGGAAGATGGTCAGAGTTAAAATGAAAACAGCTATACTGAGATGAAACAAAGACACAAAGGTGAGCAGAGAGGGAAGATTTTAGGTTTCTTCCCTGCTAGATTTTAAGCTTCTTTGAAAATGAAGAGGCTATCAACCTGGGATTGCAAGTGGCATTAAGGAGCTTAGCAATGTAAGAGCATAGATTCTCAGCTATAATCTCAAGTATTTTAAACTTACAAAGGCTTCTGAACTCCACATTGCAAGATGTTAAGTTTATATTGCTTAAGCCATTCAATCTGTGGTAATTTGTTAGCTGTCAATTGTAAACTAATGCATTAGTACTCAAAGATATGGCTTTGATGCTAAGCGAATTTGTTTAAAATAGAAAAATAAATTGAAGTTTCTCATCATGACTTTCACTATCTGTAAAATGCATCAGTAATAGTACTGATAAATAATAGCATTTAAAAACATGCTTAGTCTCAATGAGATAAATGCATTTCTAATATTTAACCTAAGGTCCGACATAGTAAATGTTCAAAACATCATTACATTTTCAAGAACAATTCCCTTTCAGTCCCACTTCCTCTCTTGCATCAGCATGAGAGTAATAAGAAGTAGAAGGGAATGGAAGGTGGAGCCGTATAGTTGCCCAAAGTCAGGGATTTATTACAGGGATTGTTACAGGGATTTGTTCATTTCATTCAAGATTTCTAATATAAGGAATACAACTGGTGGTAGTCATTAAATTTTAATTTTCTGATCTACATTAATATATATATATATATATATATATATATATATATATCTTAAGTAAAAGAACCAAAAGGAAAACTAAACCAAAGTGCAAAATGAAACTTAAGTTGATGACATGTTTTAAAAAGAATTCAGTTTTCAAACTAAAAGGTTTATTTCCAAATGAATTTTAGTGTTAAAAGTAAATGTAGATAACAGTGCATATGAAATACATATTCTATCATTCAAAAAAAGTTTTTAAAAACTTTTAAATGCAGGGGACCATAAGAGTTTGGACACTTGAATACCATGCACAATTTGTTTAATGTGTTTTTAGTAGATATTTTTATTAAAAAGAGATAACTGGATTTATTATATCAACCGTACCTTAATTTTATTCAAGATTTACAAGAAATCGGTAGACAACTTAATAAACAGATGATAAGCAAATGATTAGTTCATCAACATAATTATTTGCTTTGTAATTCAGATAACCAACATTGTTATGAAATGTATATTAACTACAAGTTCACTGTCCTAAGTTCTATTGCCCCTACTTATTTCTCAAACTGTCTAACCTCAAAAGTAAATCACAGACCTAGACTTGGCAGTTATCCCAGCACAGAAAAAAGGATGTATGGATTAACACTGGTTTGCATTCTAGTCACAAACAGCAGGCTAGCAACATGACAACCAAGACTTTTCTATCAGAAAGAATCTATTGTTCTCTGAAATGCATTAAATGCTTGCGATTAAGTCAAGAATACACCTTGACCACTGTAATGAATTTCATCTGAAAATAAAATCCTGTTGTCTAGTGAAGCTTAAGAGTTCAAATAAAATATGGAATACTATAAATATTTTTGTAAAGGTGCCTTTATTAATAAACATTTTATAATTGTTTAAATCAAGATATCATGGCTTTCTGTGTTTGCATTACCACCACCTAGCCTCCTGTTGCCTTACTTATATAACTGTAACTCCCCTGCTTTTCATCTTTTCAATAAAAAAAGAAATTTGAGAAATTGACATAACTAAAAAAACAAATAAATGAAATCTTTTTACTAATTTCACTATCTTTGTAAATTTGTTTCAAAATAGTCAAAAATCAGCTGTATTTTTACTCAAATGAATACTCTTAAATATTACATATCTCTTTCCAAATGAATTCTAATGTTAAAAGAAAAAAATTAAGTAGCAATGCATATGAAAAGTACAGGTAATACATCTGATAGTAGCTTACATAATATAAAAAATTACTAGAATATTAAATACAAACCCCTACTCATTTTGTTTGCATAAACTGCAAAAACAGCATGTTAAGTACAATCAGGTAGCAGCATCTGGAAGCACTGATTTTTATTTAAGAATATCAGAATATTAAGGAAAATCACATGATTGTTGCTTATTATGAAAAACAAGATTATTTGGACATTCTCTGTCCTAGTTTGAGATTTGTGTCTCACACAATTCTACACATTACATTGGACTATCTCATTTCAATTCAGTTTAGGTAGCCTGTGCTGCAGTTTCTGTCCCTGATTATATGCAGGCTGCACACCAAAGTTTTCTGGCAATAACAATAGATGAGATGCTGAAGAAGATTAAGTACAAAGACAACAACAAAGTGACTGCAAATATGACTCAAAATCATTTAGATCCAAGTTCTGTTTGTTCAATGTGAATCAGTATGCTCGGTTTTCTCTCAAAAGAGCTGGCCTGGACTCATTAAACAATCTTACAGTAAATATGTTTCTCACAACATAAATTTTTGAATTGGTTTATGACTTTTTTAACATTATTTGTTCAATACCAAAATCACAGCAATGAAAAGCCTTGAACCATTTCTGAGATAACAAAAAATGTATTCAGTACATATAAAATTTGACAAAATTGGAGTCAACAAACAAAAATATTGTTCAGTATTCTGTTCTGCAACATTATGATAATGAGGGGGGAAAGTACCTGAAAAGAAATTGTGAATTACATATTCAGGACACTAGCTTTAGTGTATTAAAACCTACTCAAATAACTAGGGGGGGAAGGCATATAACACATAATTGGTTTTCTAATTAATTGAAAGGAAGTGTAGATGGTTCAATAACCATATTAAATAGGTATAATTTAAAAATCTTGTGTATGCTATTGTAGTAACCTTGTTCTAATTCTTTTAAAATAAAATTAAAGAAAATAATATATATATATATATATATTTGTTTGTGTGTATGATGTACAGTTACTCAGGATTCAACTCCATGCCTCATAGAAAAATCCACAAGACTCATCTCTAATAAATTAGCAAAATGCTACACTGAAGGTCTACAACAAATGGGAGAATTCTAGCCTTCAACAAGAAAACCAAACAGAGGGACATGGATCAAGATGCATTGTAACACTCAAATTGACTTGTTAAATTGAAGTCACTTTGTACAATTACATAAAGATGATAATAATAAAAGTAAATGACATTGAAAAATAAAAGCCAAGCCAATGGGAAGCCCGGAGTTCAAGCCCTAGCAAAAGTGTAAGTACCAGTGAACAAATATAAATAGATGACACATAAGAGAAAATGAAAGCTTGGAATTTAACTGCCACATTAAATTTCATAACTGAAGAAAACATTTATACTAGAAGGATAAATTGAGTTGGACGTATGCTACTTTAAAATATAAGGAAATGATATATAAATATAGTTTCATGTTTGTAAATTATTTCCATGTGGGAGAGTATGCATATAAGCAAATATTTTATTGTGACAATCTGTTTTAAGTGACTTCTCTAAAGGAAATTTAAAGTTCTTTGGGGGAAAAGATAACATTTTACTCATTTCTCTAAAGTTAATTCATAATGTCTTTTTAGAATGACTGGAAAACATATGTTTTCTCAACGATATCTTAAAATGAAAAATAGTAAGTGAATTCACTTTACATAGCAATAAAAATACCAAGTAATATATCAGAAAAAACAGTCAATTTAAAAACTATAGTTTATTAAGGAAGTAAGTTGTCATAATAGAAAGTTAACTCAAAATTATGGAAAATATAGATATTTTTCTATTCAAAATTTGTGAATATCAAGGAATTGAATGCATAGAAACATCAATGTAGGTCATGAATGTATGTCAAGAATGGAACAGTCTATGATTCAGGAAATCGTGTGATAACCAAAGAAAACATTAAAGTTTGACTTTCATGTAAGTCCTTTTTGGGGCTGGGAAGCTGGCTCAGTGGTAGAGTGCTTGCCTTGCATATAAGTCCTTTTTTCATATAAGTATTTTTAATGGTAAATCAAATATCCTTAAGTCTTAAAAGAATTATTGATTCTCAAAAGAAGTTCTTAAGATATTTTTAATTGTGAGCATTTTAACTCAAACATCAAAACATATTTACACATTTTCTAGTCTGTTTCTTTCCCTAGCTATCTCCAGATAATACTTCTTTTTATTATTATTTATGTTTTTTTATTGAGAGAATACCATACAGAGGAGTTACAATTACATGGGCAAGGTAATGAGTACATTTCTTATCAAGCATTGTTGCCTCCTCTTTGTTTCCCCTTCCCATCCCTTCCCATCTATCCCCCTTCACCCCACCCAATCCTCCCCCACCCCACCCCCACCAAAGTTGTAAAGTTCATTTTTCAACATAACCACTTGTACACCTCATTGTTGCAATGGGTCCACCTGTATCCCTAGTTAAATGATTTGTTTTTTCCCTTCCCCTCCACAAATTATACCAACATCAAATACAGTGAAAGCAGGGGTTATAATAATGGGGGAGGGACATACAAAGCAACAAAGAAATCATCTGCTAAATATGTTAGAAACAATAGCAAGAAAGAAAAATCATTTGAGACCTTATCTTGGGGTTCATTTCACCTAACATCAACTTATCTGACCTTTTCTGCTTGTCTCAGACGTATACTAGTTATTGCAAATAAGGGAAACCATGGGACCTATGTTTCTTTGTGCCTGGCTTATTTCACTTAATATTTGTCCTTAACACAATGTTAGTGACTGGGTTAACCCTTCCATAGGACATGGCAGTCCCTCACTTCATCACCATTACCATATTTTCAGAATAAATCCATGCTTTACTGTATAATCTCATGAAACTTATGTGAATGTTTTCAATGACCTTATATAGACAAGGGTTGGGTTATTTTCAACCTAATCTTTGATATCATTCACAATTTCATGAGAATTAATTATTACTCTTGAGCTTACAAAGGTGCATATTTTCAAATCAGATGCTCAGACATTATCAATTTATTTAACACTTCCCTTCATGATTCCACATAGACTGGTGTGTATACTCAGCAAATCAGTTACTCTGGGCCCATTCTTAGTCTGATACAAAATCCTGCTACCTCTAGGATGCCCAGTTCATTATTTCCATCCTACATACAATAATGCATTATTTACTGAGGAGCTATTGGTGGTTGTTTACACCTTTGTTCCTTTAAAATATAGCCCTTTTTGTAAGAAAATAAACATGAACAAATCATGGAATAAATCCTTGGGAAATAAATAAACTGTTTTGATTCCAAGTAAAAATAATATATTCACTTCAGATTCGATGGAGACTATTAACTTAATAGCAATGATTTCACCTTTAAGAAGATAGAAAAGGGAATTCATATAATTATTCACAAAATATTAATGAGACAGACATTAGTATCTTAGAAATGCTTTCAGAAACAGAATATCTGCCAGTCTGGGGTGATGAACCATATTTTAAAGCATTTCTGGTATAATTGTGTGTGTGTGTGTGCGTGCATTTTTACTGTGTTTTAAAAGTCATAATGAACTGAGGGAGGAAGCATGAGCAAAAGCAGCCAATGTAGCCAATATGCATTATCTACAATCTAAAACATGGAACTTGAGGGTAAAGATGGAAGAGGTGAATAACGGAGAATAATGGAAGGGGTGACATGGATCAGGAAGTATTGCACTAATAACCTGACTATGGAATTGCAAGCTCTTTGAACAACTACATCATCATCATCATCATCATCATCATCATCATCATCATCATCTCCAACATATATTTAAGTACTTATAAAAAGGATTTTAATTCAACCTGTCAGTTTATGAGTACAATGTATCTTCATTAATGTCAACTCTTCCATTATTCTCTACTCCCTAATTGTCCCAACCCCATTCAAATCCTTAAGGTATCTGGTTGAATTTCCACATGGGTATATTGAGCATAATGATTGTTTTGGCTTCCCTTCTTCTCTAATTTTTGAAACATTTTTTCTGTTGAGTATTAGCATGAAATAATAGACAAAATAATATGGTTCATTGATAAGTAATGTTAAATAGTGCATGCGATTTTTGTCATGATAACATTTTTTTCCTAGAAAAAAATGCTATATTCTTCCATACAAGATTGTCTCTAGGTTTTTTGTTTTCAGAGTAGCTGGCTGTCTTTATGTATTCTAAAAGTTAAAAAAAAATAAAAATTGTAATTTCAAGAGAAATACAGTTCTCAGAGAATGAAGTAACCTTGTATACACTAGGTGTCAAGTGAAGTGTAAAAGCAATTAAGTAACTTGAAATGTATTATTTAGTTATTTAAGTCAGAGAATTGAAATATGTTCTTACATGATATCATGAAGCAATTCTATTTTCTAATCTTGTTTCAACATCACTAAAGGTTCTTTTATTTTCTGTCTTTCCACTTTTTAAGGGAGCTTAGCAATCCTTTTAAATAAAAAAATCTTGCTAAAGTTGAAAATTATTGCTATAAGTATTTTATACTTAAGTCAAAATTTAGTTGTACTATCCAGTAATACCACCTGCCAGATCTAAATAATTGAATACATCATTTTCTCTTTAAGGGTATCTTGCCATTTGGGTTTTTCTTTTAATTTGCAAAATCAGAATATACTATTTGCAAGGCTGTGCCTTACAAATGTTCTGCCCTTTATAGGATTTTTTGTTGAACAAAACAAAGTCTATATTTGCTTTGGGGAAGAATTGCATGATCAAAAGCAAGTTATCTGCTCCCAGAAACAGTGTTATTGTGAACACACTGCTAAGATGGAAGTGGCAGAACAAAACTGGTTAATTTTCTACTTCTTCCAGAACTAGAGAATCATTTTTACTCTGTGGTTTTCATTGAACTCTCAGCACTTCGTGAACAGCCAAACAATCTAAGCATATTCACAGGCCAAGAGCACATTTTGTTGCTGACAGAGATATATAAAATATTCTTTGAATTATTGCTATGGGAATAAGTGTATTATTACTAATGCTAGGTGGAAAATCCCTCGAGTTTATACATCCCAGTGTTTATACATCTTTTTATTACCCACAGGGTTTGCATGGCTGCAAAAGCAAGGATTTGACAAGTAAGAATGAGCAAAGGAAACATAAGTCAAAACCTTCCAAAGATGCATTTGTGAACTTTAAAAAGTATTAATCATATTAAACTATTTTTAAAACCCTTGTGCAAATCCATGGCTATAATAACTTTACTGAAATATCTGGAACACATATATGGTAACCAACAAGTGAGGCTCATCTCTATGAAATATGTGTCAACATGTGTATGAGTGTGTATCTTCCCAAATATCATTAGATGAAATCCTATTGTCAAAGTTTTAAAGGTTTCTGAAACTGTTCACTTCTAATCATCATCTAATAGGAAGAATCACACACATCAATTATTATATTTCTTTGGGGTAGAATAAAGTGTGCTTTCTTCTTTAGATAGAAAATACATTTTTTACTTAGTCTATGTTAATCAGAACATTCAGAACTAAATCTGACTTTTAATGAAGTAACATATATATTTGTGCAATTTCTTTCCTGTCTTCCATAATCATTTTTTAGTTTCTAAAGAGGACTGTAACATTTATGTAATAAAATCAAAGGCAATTGAGAAAAAGTTTTAAATGTTGTCTTAATGAAGGATCAAAAGAGGTTTCACTTCAGAAAGTTAGTGTAGAATTTTGTTGAGGAAAAAAAACTGCTTAGTTTCTCATAATGATTTGTCATTTACCCAGTTTTTTGTACATTTTTATTGTAAAAATGATGTACAGAGGGTTTACAGTTACATGAGCAAGGTAACGAGTATATTTCCTGTTGAGCATTGTTGTCTCTATCTTCTTAGGTTTATTTCCATTTCTATGTTACCTCTGTTTAGATTGGTCCCTTATTACTTACAGCTTCCTTGATTTAGGTCACCTTGGCTTTAAACCCAACAAATGGAGTGGTCCATGCTTGATAGATCCACTGCTTCTGAGCCAGGAAATCATCATCTGCTTTGATATGCAGATAGTATTTTAAAATAAAACACGGCAGACTGGACAGCTTAAATGTTAGTTTGGTATTGTTTTCTTAATTCAAAATCCACATGCTCGAAAGAATCTTTGCTTAATGAATGTCCTTCAACTATAGTAACTAGTGACTAAATTCCAGAGCTTATCAAACATCATCCATGTAACAGGAAGTATGTATACCCTTTAAGAATACTTCTTTCCTTTACCAAAATAAAAAGAATGTAAACCATTTTTGGAAAGAGTGGAAACAGGAGAGTACTGCTTGCTCCTTTAGATGTTCCTTTGTAATTCTTGATGGGATCCAGGAGACATTGGGCAGCCTACTTTACTATCCCTATGTCTGTAACGTGTACTGCACCCACCAGTGAAAGACAGTAGCACAGAACCTGTCCTTGTTTGCTTTAGACAAGCAGAGAAGCTACACCTGATACAAAGATAAGGAACAAGGTCATGGATAGAAGTACCTAGCTTGGCTGTACTGAAATGTGGAAGAAACAAAATTCAGCCCTCTGGTTGTCTTGTTTTTCCTCCTTCAATAGGATTTTATTTTGTTTTTGGCTTAGCAAAGAGTATTAACATATTATTATTATTGAGAAAATACCGTACAGAGGAGTTACAAGTACATGGGAAAGGTAATGAGTACATTTCTTATCAAGCATTCTTGCCTCCTCCTTTGTTTCTCCTTCCCATCCCTTCCTATCTCCCACCTACCTCCTACTCCCATCCCCCACCCCCCACCCCTGACCAAAGTTGTAAAGTTCGTTTTTCAACATAACGACTTGTATATCTCATTGTTGCAATGGGTCCACCTGTATCCCTATTTACATGATTTGTTTTTTCCCTCCCCCTCCACAAATTATACCAACATCAAATACAGTGAAAGCAGGGGTTATAGTATGGGGGAGGGACATATTATTTTGATAAAGATATTATAGAAGAAAATGTCTCTGGAGTAGCTAGGAAGATCACTGAATCTCAAAGCAGGAAGCAAAATATCAGAAGTTATCAAGGGAGCACCACTAATATGGTCATGAGGGAAGTATTGCTAAGTTTCCAACTGTATCTAGGGTCTCAAGGAGCTCAAATACAGTCTTATTTAATATATGAAAACCACTGTGCATTGATCCTGATGTGCAAATACACTCTGCTTGATAACAGGAACATTGATTCTGCCAAAGATTAGAAGGAGCCATATTCATGCTTGAGTTAAGGATGGAGAAAAATAAAAACAAACAAAACAACAATGGGAAAAGCAGTCAAAAAATGAAAGGGTGACATCGGTCAAGATGCACTGTCTTATAAACTATTCTGTTATTTGTTGATTCTTTGCACAATGACTTAAAGATAACAAAAATAAAATTTGAAAAACGTAACAGCAACATCAGCAGCAGATCTTGCGTGTACAACTAGCTGCCTGGAAGTGGAATAGGAGGAAGGACCTGAACATGTGCATGGGAAAATGTTTGCCCTCATCACTGAGCAGCCATTGGCTTCAGTATCTGGAACAATCATGTACTGCCAAACAAATCCACTGAGGATGCCAGGATACTTGGATGACCAGCTACAGGATGAGAATTCTGATCACCTAAGTAACAATTTTGACTGCTGTCAGGAAATCATAAGCAGTAAAAGAAAATCAAAGAAATGTTTTAAATGAGGACATTCAATGCTAGTCATAGAAGGAAAGTTTCTCTTGAAATTTCTATACCCATGAAACCACATGGCAGCCAAGGATACTGCTAAAGGAGCTATCCAATTTGAACAATCCCTGCAAACAAGGACTCTCCTATGCTCTGAATACCTGCAAATATGAAGATGCTTTAGATGAGAAACATAATCAACCTATCTCACCAAAGCTCTTTACGCAAATGAATTTAGTCTTGATCATCCAAAATAGACACAGCTTACCTACTTAGTAATCCTCCAAAGGGACACAACAATCAATCACTAAGATGCAAGAGTTTGTATCTCAGACTTTTTTCATTTAATTTGTATTGTGATTTTACAAATCCATTGAAGAATTTGTTCAGCAGCTTTGTCACAAGGAATTGTTGGGATTCAGCTGTGTACTGCAATGTAAAAAGGACTATGACTGTGAACAACTCAGCTGCCTTCACCTCTACAATTAAAATAAGAAGAAAGGAAATGAAGAGCTCCAGCTTTATGCATGTGATTCCCTTACCACCCCTGAGCTGGCACAAAGCACTCATGCTCCAAATACCAATTTTATCTATAGTCCCTGAATACGTTTTGATGGAAAACATCATCAATTATGGATGCTTGTGTGCTGGAATGTTTTTTTTTAATCGAAAACAAGGTGGAAGAACTGTTTTGTTGTTCATTGCGTGGAAGAGAGAAAACAACAGATATTGTTTTGCAATCTTGAGAAATTAAACACTGGTTAATTAGTCTACAGTTGCACAACGTGTGAATAATAAATTCAATGTTTTATTATGCAACTTATTTTCTTCTTAGAGGCAAAAATCAGCAAAGAAAAATGCTCAGATTTTTAAGCATGTTAGTACTAAGAAGCGAAACAAATCTGCAAAGATTTTGACACAATATTGACTGACATGATTTTATAAGGTACTTATGCACTCACATAGATACATACATGCACATATGTATTTATACCTGCATACAAATTTATATTCTATGTGAATTTTTAGAATTTTGTGAAATTGCTTACTTATATAACATTTGGAAAAACACGGGTGATCCAGAGTATCCATCAAAGGAACAGAAAGGATGCATAAGAAAGAATTTTCAGGACATGTACATAGTTTTATACAGTCAGTGTTACAGTTCCAGATTCTAAACTTCCTTGCTATTAATCCACTGTTCAGTTTTAATCAGAGGTTAATAGCTCAGATGTGAGGAAGTTGTACAAAGAGCATCACTGTACAGGCATGTATTAGACTAAAACCCTGGTTAGTGAATCTAGATGATGATCCACACCTCAATACTCAAACTGCCACAGCAGTCGATCAAAGTCTTAATTTTTCAGTATCAATCTTTCCCCAGAAGACCTTGCTTCCCATTTCTATTTTTCCCCAATACTACTTCTTCTAACAATCAAATTTATACCTGATTTTAATTTAACTTCCCTGAATGGTAGAAAACAACTAAAGCAATTAAGTATATTTGCTTTAATCAATTTAATTCTTTGATATTATAAACATAGTAAATTATTTTATTTCATGCTCTTTAATATATTCCAAATTTGTTCCTCAACTCATGCATGCCCCACAGGCATTGTCTGTGGGGAAACACTCAAGCTTGCCAAGTCAAAGCAACACCACATTCATAACCCATGGACAACTTGCTTTCTGAGCTCAGGCTACTTACTTTACTACACCTAAATTCTTTAAACACTAAAGATGGATGTAAATGTAGTTATTAAATGAATTCTACCATAATAACTTTCTTAAGTGAGTACCGAGTTCACAGCCAGTTCATCAGACAAAATACAACTTAATACCTTATGAAACCATTCTTAAGCTTAATGTTTTCACTTAGTAATAGATAGGTAGACAAACAGAGGCAGACAGATGGACAGACCATATATGTTTTCTCCAGTTATGGTGACCTGGCCTAGAGAAAACAGCTCTTTTATTTAGTTATTGTTTTGCCAGCCTGCCTTGGTTCAAATATCAACTTAGCCACTGAGAAGCATTGACAAGGCAATTAACCTCCTCAAAATCACTCAGTGCCCTGCAAAAGAGACTCAGCTTCCAAAATAACTTTCAAGAATTATATGAAGTTGAATAGGCAAAACACACAAAAGGTAGTACGGTATGACTACTATAGAAATGTTAGCTTTTCCCCTAAAAGTGCTTAGCAGTTTAACTACGGCAGATACATTGAGTGCTTACTTCTCACTGTTCCTCCTTCTTGGATTTTCCTAACTAGGTGGTCATGGAATTTGATTTGTCAATCATATGCTTGGCAGGGAGAGCAGATCTCTGTCAGCAACAGGAAGTAATTGGTTAGTTAAGAGAAATCATATTAACACTAGGTATCTTACACTAACAATTATTGGCTTAGTAGTGCTAAGTATCCATTCTAACATACAGAATATTTCCTTCAAAGGAATCGCATATAAGAAATATTTCTTTCTTGTACTCATTATCTTGCCCATGTAATTTTAACTCCTCAGTATTTTCACAATAAAAAATAAAATTAAAAAAAGAAGTATTTTCAGATATTATAAAATCTTGTAATATATGGAGAGACTGAAGCCAAGTGTCTTCCATGAAGTCAAAGGAAAACAGGCAAGATCATGAGTCAAAACCTGAACTTCAAATTTGCCTCCAGACAGCCTTCTACATGCTATAACTGATTTTTTTATTTGTAATCATTTTGAGTTGTTCTCTTTTTCAACTCTGAAAGCATCCTAGACTAATAAGGTTCCATTGAGAAAGTATTCTCTTACACAAGCACAAACTGATGACGTGCTAAATTATTAATAATTATAGAGCTTCACAATAAGAAAAGCCACAATGAGAGAAGCCATTTACAGATACAACATATATTAAATTATTAATGTCATATGCCCTCAACAAATTACACTAAGCTAAACAATAAAGCTTCCCCACCTTGATACTACCCTGAACTACACTCTAATATCTACAAATGCTGCTGCTTCCCCAGGGTCATTAATTTTGCAAGTCACTAAGAGATTCACTTATTTACTAATTGGAAGTTTCTAAACTGAAATCACCTATTCAAATCAAATGACCAGATACGATGAGAGTATTTTTTTTTAACTCAGAACCACTCAGGCAGCCTTTTCTTTTGTTTCCTCATGCCTCTGGGCCAAAGGTGCATGCCATCCTATCAGTCAATGGTTGAGAAGCTATCTCACAAACAACTTTTGCCCAAGTTGGCCTTGAAACAAGGTCTCCAGATCTCTGATTCTTACGTAGGAAGATTTAAGGCTTGAATCATCTCTCCTGAGTACCCTGGGAGTTCTACATTTAATGCTCGAGGAGGCTCCATATCATTTGCTAGAATGGCAATATGGATTTACTTTCCCCAAACAATGTACAAGAGTTCTGTTTTCTCCAATTCCTTTACAAAAGCTCATGGTTTTACACACACACACACACACACACACACACACACACACACACACACACACACACACACACACACACACACACACACACACACACACACACAGTGTGGGGGATAGAAAAGCAGAACACTATTAAACCTAAATAAAGAAGGACTTCCTATCATTTTGAAATCTTCTCATGTGCATGAGCCCAACGAATTATTATGGTATATAAAATTAACCAGTCACAGAAAGGCCAGTACTCAATAGGTCCATTTAGTTGGTGACTTTTAACATTTATAACCATAAAATCCTAGAAAGAAGCGTAGAATTCAGCAGCTAGTAGGTGCATAACACAGAGAGATACTGATTCAAAGGTGCACTGTTTCAGTTAGATAGGATTAATGCATTCTGGAAATCAAATGTCTCACCTGTTGTAATAGCAATGTACTGTATACCTCAAAATTTCTAAGAAATCATACCTTAAGTAGTCTCAAAGGAATATGAATTTATTAATTTGGTTGATTAATGATTCCACAATAAAAACATATGGAAAAACATCACTTCATTCACTGTAAGTACTAAAAGTAATAGTAAAACCTGAAACAATAGTACACCTAGTGTTTTCTCACTTCAGCAATCTCTGACCTCATTTATGGATAATACTTAAGTCAGTGAAAACTCTGTGACTCTTCACTTAGATTCTAAATTCCTTTCATGAAATTTAATTCCTTCACCTGTAAAATGATAATTTAGAACTCCTATCTATGTTTTGAAGGGATGGAGGACTAGATGGAGAAGGAAAACAATGAGATCATCCTTGACATTGATCAAGATGCACTGTGCTCATGAATTCAAGTGTTGCATTTCACAACTACTTAAAGGTAATAATAAAAATGAAATTGTGCTTAGGACAACATCAAACAAGAGTGTGACTTACAGGACTTCTTTTATGCAATTGATTCACCTAACACTTATAGACATTGCTCCTTGAGAAAGCAAAGTTTCCTCAAATCCTTTTATGTGTAATTGGGAAAATCTGTCACCCATTTTATACAAATAACAATGCCAGATTTTATCCAAACATTCCAACTACCTAACACAAATTCCTCACATATCCATACTTTTTTAGTTGATCAATTAGCACCTTGGAACAAAACAGTGATTTATCTTGCTATGCATATTTACTCTCCCTAAGTTTTGTTTATAAATTTCTAAAGAGAGGACAGAATGCATTTTGAACACTTTATACTTGTAGAAACTCGTTTTCTTTTGCCATTCTTCTACATCTATCTATATCCCAAGAGAAATGGAGTCTTTCAAAGAAGATAAAAAATATGAAGCTAAAAGACAGAAGAAAAGACAGAGTCAAAGGGAAGGTGCCTATAAAATATCCATTCTCTCCATAGCCAACTATTTAATCCTTTAATTTTCATAGCAAAAGGATGATATATTCTTCTCACTCTATAAATGTGCAGTGATAATTAATCACTATACTAATATGCAATGTGGCTACGAAGTATTTTAAATAAGATATTTCACTAAAACAGAAATGAAACAGGTACTTGAAAGTCAAAATACATTAGCATCATAGGATGCTGAATAATACCTCAGATGTCTGTACAAATAATTCTTTTTGGGAAACATGAGAATACTAAAGTTGAAGATTCCATGTCCCATTTTGCATATGGTTCTAAAGTTTTTTTTATCAAATCTAAGAGGATATAATGATGTCTTTTAATTTCCTATGTTGTTTTGTTGTTTAAATTGCAAACCACCTGAAATCCCTATTAGAGTTGAATGTGTTAGCATGGAGCTTTTTAGCAGAATCTGAAATAAAATGACTCATCTAGATAACCAATTAAGCTGATTATACATTATATGGGATTCAAACAGAACCTGAAAGTTGAAATGAGTAAAACATAAGTAGTACTGTCTTTCATTGCAAATTGGATTTCAAGATAAAATTGACATATGTGATTGTAACGTTAGGGAATAAATAGTAAGCAGGTAAATAAACTTGTGAAAACAGTTGTGGAAAATGTATTCTGTGTATTTAAGGCAAGGTTTTTATTCATAAGTTTGTCTTAGAGGACACCAGGTTAAAAAAAATCATGACAGAATCAGGACTATCAGACAAAAGAGGTTTTCTGAGGTCAAATGAAATTTCATTTTAAAAAGAGAAAAATCACAAGTGCCTCTGCAAAAGGTAAAACAATTAATTTTGCTTTTCTTTTCTTCTCATACATGCACCTGAGAATTGGTTTCCAATAACCCTTGAATGAGTGATCAACTTTTAATTAACCTTGTGGGATTATCTTGAATTTGAGGACTTTAAATATTGACCTATCAGACATGTACCTAACTTGGTTCATTATACTATTATCAATGTTCTTTGAACTCCTTACACACAAACATGAACACACACACACATATATTATATGACAGTTTATAATATATATTTACATAAAACTTATGGGCATATGATTTCACATAATTTATGTTCATAAATTTATATCCATGCATCAGATATATCATAAATATTACATATTTTTGTTGTATATGTTGTGCAAAATATATGCATAGCATATCATGTGTTGTACATATGAGTACATAATATATACTGCATATATCTTCTGAAATCCAACTACATTATCATGTCCTAGGCCTCAGGTACATCTTCAAATTGACTTATAACAAGATTTAAGTTTAGCTTATTCTCAACTGAAGTTTCACTGAGAAACTAAGATCAAATGTAAGTTCATCTTTGTAATTCCTTCAAATTTAAA
Source organism: Dipodomys merriami (assembly GCF_024711535.1). Taxonomy (NCBI): domain Eukaryota; kingdom Metazoa; phylum Chordata; class Mammalia; order Rodentia; family Heteromyidae; genus Dipodomys; species Dipodomys merriami. The sequence goes on along the minus strand of NW_027203381.1, from coordinate 106,714,261 downwards.
CAATAACTGTTAATATATCATCTGGTAGACATTCATTATATTTTGATGGTTTACCATAGTCACAGTACATATATGAACAAAACTTTAAAAAAAATTATTTTCTTAATTTATTTTTATTGTCAAGGTGATGTACATAGGGGTTATAGTTACATATGTAAGGAAATGAGTACAATTCTTGTTGAACATTGTTAATGCTCTCTCATTTTTCTCCCACTTTCTCTCACTCCCCCCCACTGACTCTCTACCCCCCAAGTTGCAAAGTTCAAAGTCTTGTGAGTATCCGCTGTTGCCTTGGTTCACCTTTGTCCTTTGTCTCACCATATTGTGGTTCCCCTTCCCTACTCCAAATCAAATAAACGTATATACAAGACACAGGGTACCAAAAATCAAAAACAGTGACAACATGAGTTAAAGCAGAGCAAAACATTTTAAATAAATACCAGCAAACCACATAACATACTCCAATAAGACAAGTGTTTATCCAAAATTAGGGACAAATATATTTTTAAGTAATCTTCCAGTTTAGATTCCTTGTTCCAGGTACTATTTAGATATTTCTTTGGCACATATTTGTTAATCACCCAATATATCCCATGAATACACATTTCAATTTACAACAAATTCTCTAATCAAGTTCATTGTATTTGAGGAAAACCAAACTGCTAAGGCTTTCTTACTTTTGTGATGATGACAGGGAGAGTCAATGCAGAGTGTATCTGACAAGCTGAATTCAAGTATTCTGTAGTCTTTAACAATGTAGTAATAATATAATTAAATTCCTATTTGTAGCAAGTATTAAGTACATCTTCAGTGATGGGATGCTCATGTAAAATCACAAAGAAACATAATGGCATTTCCCAGGCAAAGAAATTCACTAAATGTGTAAAAATCTCAGGCTATAATCTCAAAAAGCAAGGGTTGGGAAATCAAGGAAATGGTACAAGTGTATTTGTCAGGCATAATGACGAGTAATAAGGCAGGGAGAACAAAATTGTGTAAACAAACTGGAGTTTGCAATCCATCCATCTCTGTCTCCCAAATACTGGGATTACAGTCATATTCCACCAGACTTGATCATTTATCTCTGTTCTAGTTTGGTAACTATCAAGATAATGGTCAAATAATAACATTGTTTGCAAGCTCATGGCTCTGAGATCAAATTCCAGTACTACAAAGAAAAATGGTAAATCCCAATTACATTATGAAATAGTATGAATAGATGCAAATCTCAGCTCAATACATTTATTGTTACTTTCAGAAAATAACCAGAGATAAATAGAACCATCAATGAAAAGTAAAAGCTTGTTATTGTTAAAAATGGACATGTTGTAGTAGCAATGTTTTTTTAAGTTCACAGCTATCTCCTTAATACTTACATGTTCCAATTGTGCTTTTCTGCACATGAAAGTGACTAGTCATGCTTTAATGTACATCTCAAGTACATCATTTTGCAAGTACATACATAAACATAGAGTCATAGCAATCCATTGGCAACCTTGGAAAACTCTAGTGTGTTAACATGCAATCAAAATACTTTAAAAAAAGAAAGAATAAAATGAAACTTTCAGAAATTTGGGACTAACAAAAGCCAGCAATACTGGTCATTACGTTATGGACAAAGTTAAGTTTTGTTTATGTATCCAGCTTTTATATCTCTCCCAAACGCAAAATTTGAAGGTCATATACTTTAACATAAATTCTACACTCTGTTGTGAAACTCTTAGAATATAAGATGACAAAGTCAACAAACAAGCAGTTCACTCAGGGAAAAAATGACTTCCATCTTCTTCTGCTACAATTTCACCTTGTAAGACATATATTTGAATGGAAACCAGAATGCTCTTAAATCCACAAACAAAGGAATGCTTTTCTTAAAGAAAGGCAATTGAGGTGATTTCTCATACTTTCAATGTCTTCATGCAGTGCTACAGCTTCCCATGTAATTGGGAGAAAACTAACACTTGATCACATAAAAATTAATGAAATTTAAAAAATGGTGCAAGACAGAATGCTTACATCAAGTTACACATTCCACTACTTACCAATGGTATAAAGGTAAGATGTCTCAAAGAAATAAACACTATAGTAGAAAGGGATTAAATATATCTTGAACATACTTAATGGATTCTGCTACGAATATGTTTCTCAGAAAAAGCTATAAAAATGTGACTGGACATTTAATGAGATGTTGCATGAAAATGCTTACCATAGACTATGGCATTAAACAGGTGCTCAAAATATTATTTCCTTCCTTCAATTCTGTATGCAAAGCATCAAGTTTTTATTTGAATGATTTAACTTTTTAAATTATAATTGTGCATTAGTTTAATTGTAAAAAATTATAATCACTAGATCATATTAATCATCCAGATTGATAGACTTCACTGTGGCATTTCCATACACTATTTATAATATTTGGTCATGCTTAACCTTCTTAGTAGTTCCATAAACTTTATTTTATATTGATGCTTTGATTTGTTCTAATCTAATCTACAAGAAAATAATAACACAATATAGTACAATAGAGCAAGTGCAGAAAATTTCAAATGAAGAATATATAATTAAAATAGATTTTACTCTAAATTTCAGACTTATGACAAACATTCCTTAAATTAAATATGATGATTCAAGAATGAGACAAAAATATATAATATATAAAAAATTATTCTGAAAATAATAAAAATGAACAATTCTCATTTCTAAATTTATTACTGATATTATTATCAGTCCTATGGGCACTGACAACTCAACATATAATTAAAAACTTGTTACCCTACCATCCATCTATTCTACTCCTTTGGATTTATCCAAAAGTTATAAAAACAGGATACAGTAAAGCCATCAGAACATGCTCATTGCTGGTATGGATCAACCTAGATACTCCTCAATCAATTAATGGATCAAGAAAATACGGTATATATACACAATGGAATTTTATTCATCCACTTGAGGAATGATACTGTACTATTTGTAAAGAAATAGAAAGATTTGGAAATAATATATTAAGTGAAGTAAGTCAGGCTCAGAGAGAAAAAGGATGCATGTTTCTCCTTATATTTCAGTTCGATTTAGCTTATACATGTATAAATAAATATGTTGGGTGGTATACAAGTATATACAAATATGTTAAATGAGATATAATAGATTCAAGGGAAAACAAATTGTGTAACTCCTTAGAAAGGCAAAAGCAAAGTTAAACAAAATAAAAACCAAGATGAGAGTACTTGAAAGATATGGACTTGGATCAAAAGGAAAATGATAGACGAAGATGAGAATGTAGTCAAGAATTCAATGTATGCCCTACAAAATTAAGAGGAGTGAAGGAAAGGGTAGGTTGGGGGGATAGGTGAAAATGTCAAAGGAATGACATGATCAGTTAGTAAATTGTTTTGTTCAACTCCTTTGTACAACTACTTAAACATATGTTTAAATGCCACAATGAATGGATTTTTCTACTTCATTTCCACTATTCTTTCTGTCAAGTAAGATTAATATTTTAATACTAATTTTCTAACAATTTTCCAAATTTAATGTTACTAATACCCATTTAATTTTTTCAAGGAATATGTTTAACATATACTCAATACTTTTCATGACTTTTGGATTTATCTTACACATGAGATATATTCTTATACAGAAATCAAATTCAATTATATTCTTGTCCTGTGCCAACATTGCTTCCTAGAGCTTTACATCAGTCATTCTTAAATAAGTCTTCAAGATATTCTGCCTCTAACCCCCAACTTTATTCCACATTGGGTCCAAAAATTTCCCTAGCCAGTCCAGTTCAAAATAAGCAGAATTCATTGGACTTTATTGCTTTCCCCTGTAACTATCCTCTTTGTCTACAATTAGTTTACCTTTTCGACTTTCTCCTTCATTCATTTTCTCTACGTAGTCTTGTCACATTTCAAATCTCTCTGTTTTAGTCAGTAGAAATTGGTTTACTGAATTATGGTGGTCTATTCTTAAGAATGATAGTGATTTAGTTAGCAGTTGATATTTGGGGAGGCCTCTGTCCCATCATGGGTCCATCCTAAGTATTCTGGTTGCTAAATCCAGCCCTTACCACGTTTTGGTAATACAAAAGAGCAACTCATTTCTCAAGACTTTGTACTGCCACTTAATCTGTCTCCTGATAAAGAGTTGAACTTTTGTCAAATGTATTAACTAAAATATGATAGACTCTAGGGAGAACACAAATAATACATTTCTTTAGAAAAACAAATTCAAAGCCCAACAAAATAAGCACCAGGAAATGGCTACTTGCAAGAAGGAGGGGCAGGGCAAAGGGAGCTGGATAGACAAATGAAAGGGAGAAGGGAGGAAAATACAGCCAAAAATTAATTTATATACTATACATTTAAGAAAAGGGAAGGGTGGGTTAGGAGAGATGTCAAAGAATGTTGAATGGGTGACACTGATTAAGATGCATTGTATTATAAACTTTGTTAAATGGCAACTCCTTTGTAAAACTATTTAAAGACATAATTAACAAGAGAAGAGTTGAGATTTGGATGGGTCTAAGGTTCAAATTCTCACTGTTATCCTGCGGAAAGGGAGAATGCTAAGGTAGTTTGTTGTAGGACATTTAGAACTCAGCCTGCCCACAAACCTTAATTATGGGTACATAATTCCTAAGCATTCACTTAGTCCATTTAATAATTTATTAATTCTATTAACTTTTATACCAATATGCAACATTTTGATAGACATTTTAAAATTCACATCTCATTTGGATTTTGATATTTTAGTTGTCTTCTCAGCTCTCAATGTAACATTCTATGAAACAACTCAACAAATACAGGCAAATTTTTAAAAATGTTAAGCACATTAAATACTACACATTAGGGTGGATACCAGTGGCTTACATCTGTAATCCTAGCTACTCAGAAAGCAGATCTGAGGATCATGGTTCAAAGCCAGCCCGGACAGGAAAGTCCATGACACTCTTATCTCCAATAACCACTCAGAAAACCATAAATGACACTGTGGCTCAAGTTGTAGAGCGCTGTCCTTGAGCTGAAGAGCTGAAGGATAGCACCCAGACCCAGAGTCCAAGCCCCACAACTGACCAAATAAAAACCAAAAACAAAAAACTATACAATTACACATTAAATTAGAAGTACAAGAAAATCTACTATTTCTAAAATATCACTTAGTTTGAAATAAGCATATCAGGTATTTTCTTGGTAACCTAATTTCCTCATCCATAAAACAAAGTTAATAATCCCTCAATTCTGTTTTATAAGTGAATATTTTATTGAGAATTAAATGAGGGTAGAAACATGATACAGTACAAGTAAAATACACAGGATGGTATATAATAGCAGTAGTCACATCAAAAATACTTCCCATCTAAAAACACAAGACAAAAGAAAAAGTAATTCCATCATTATAAAGGTATTTCATGAAAAGTACTAAAAATTCCATGGAAAAACAAATACAACCATTAAGCAATGGATTAGATGAAGTAGCACAATTTATAATAGTGTCACCTAGTTGTTATGTGAAATAATCCCTTGATTCTTGATGATAATAAGTTATAAGATGATTGAACTCACTTTGAATAAAGGCCCTGAATTGGGTACAGTACAAAGTGCTGACATTAGATTTACTGTAAGACTTTGAAAATGTCAGTTAATTTATTAACTGTCAAATTGGCACAAAATTTAAACATGTTACTTTGATCTTAAGGTCTATTAGATTTTTAAGTCCATGCCAAGTGTCAAGTTTTGTACTGAATTAAGAAAGTATAGTCTTATGTACAGCCAGAGCTCTAGTTTGTAATGACTTTAATTTTGTATGGGATATTTATCATGGCCCTAATTGGGTTTCCATTTTAACCAGTGTGGTGCCTAAAACTAGCCCTTAGAACAAATTAATGATACAAAAGCGCATCCCATCCCTAAAGACTTTGTAAGGACACTTGCTGGCTATGTGTAAACACAAATGTGTGATCTCTTACTGGGACTCTAGATGGCACCCCCTAGAATTGTTCCTTATACAACATATGCAACTGTTTTAGCATTGTTGCTTAATGAAGTGTCTGGGAGAATGTAACTAATACTATATAAATCAGTAAATCATAAATTACTCTGCTTATAAATAAATCAGACAAATGTTGCCCCTTGATATTTTTTCTACTTATAAAAGATTTTATGATGATTACAACTTGACTAACAGAGATACTAAAGAATAGATGATTTTTCTCTGTGACCTAAAATATGTGAGCACCACCTAACATAGCACAGCTAACAATCTGCAAGGTACCTATACATATCTATCATCATTCCTCATGGCTGAACACCAAGGTCAATGAGTTACACATTTTTATGTCAAACTTTCTAATAAGTAAAGGGTTGTTCTAAAATCACCTTTGGCTGCTTCAAGGTCAAGAGACAGATGGCAGTACTGGTCTTATGATTACACATGAAATGTTCCTCTGTCTTTTCCTTGTTAATTTTTTGTTTGTTTGTTTGTTTTTAATGAACAAAATGGAGCCAAGAAAACTCTCATCAAGCAACTTGAAATTCTGCATACTCTTATCATTTGATTGCTCTGCTTATATTCTCTGTCATGCTTCTTAATTATTTAAATTTAAGTTGGTCTGTGTCATTACATCATAGCTTACTAAAATGACTATAGGTAGCTTATGGATTGATAGCATAAGTGATCATGTGAAACTGAGAAATGCATTGGAAGCTCGTTGGGATTTTTGCTGTTTTATTGAAAATAGCTTGTATGTCTAATACATGTTTTAAAAGGTGATGTACAGAAGTATTTCTATTTGTTGAATGATTAAGGATTATTCCATCATGAAGTGCAGGACTGTTGCCTTGATAAAACCCAGAAAACACCTATTCTATTATATGTGTTCTCCCAGCATGCAATTAAGGATACTAAAACTAATTTATAAACTTTTGTATAGCCCTATCCTCAATGTAATTGAATAAATATAAAGCTTAGAAGGAATTAGAATTTCTGTCTGTCAATAAAGGTTGAAAAGCTATGTATGGCATTCCCTTAAAAGACTGTTACCATTGCTAAATTAATCTTGCATAATACACCAATACTTAGAAATGAATGCAATTTGGGATATAGAACACACATGTATACACACACACACACACAGACACACACACACACACACACACAAACATGAGACTTGTTCTTCACTTATTGAGCACTTTTCTTCATGTTCTCAGAAGTTCATTGCCTTGAGAGATGACCCTGAAAACAGGTAAGTTAAAATGATTTCCCAAATGTCAAAAGCCAAAAAGCAGCATGACTAGTTCTAAAGCCTTTTGAATGGTGATCCTCTTTCCATTATTACTGCCTCCAAACAAGGAAAGGCAAAAACAAATTACCCTGTACAGCTTAGTCACTAGCCTCAATCTCTGCAGCTCATTTGTCTGTCTTATTACAAACCACCTCTCTATTTTGGAAAGAGTGCCATTGTCTTTACAAAATTATATGACGTTTGACTTTCTTGGAGTACTGAATGAAGTGCTTTTGTTCTATTAATTGCTTGCCTGGTAGATATTACCGCAGGGAGAACATTAGCCCCCTGTGTCATTGGAAAACAAAATCCTCATCTGACATACAGAACTCAAAATTTCTCTTCTTTCTCTGTGGGCTCAGATTCAACATGAGAAATGAAAGTGAGAAAATGATCTGCTTAAATCCTTTGACAGAAAGCAGGGGAGAAAATCCTCTGGGTTCTTCATTAACAAAAAGAGAAGGGGTTGTATTTTTTAACCTACTTCCTTTAAGTGAAAATGAATATGTAGTTGATCCAATAGAAAGTTTGTCCCAAGAATGGCAGTAGACAGAGAAAGGCTATGCGAGAAGCTGTACTTGAGGATGACTTTTGGTGAGCTCTTTCTTTTAAACTTGATGGTAGCATTCACACAGCAGAGCTGTTTTTAAGTTACATTTCTCTAATGAACAATGACTTCCTACTACTTCCCCAGAAAGAATTGTAACTGCAAGCAGATTGGTTTAACTCATTAACTGGGCAGTTCGCTACACTCCTCATCTAATGATTCTGGCTGAAGTAAATGGGGGCTATGTGTGCTAAAACCGTATTGAAAGTGAGATCAAGAACACTATTCAGTTTTACTAGGATAATGCTTCTGCTTTTCCTATGTTAATCATCAGTACTCGATATTCATTCATCACACTTCAGTATTTTTTTAAAGAATAAAATGATTTCAAACATTGGATAAGTTTCAGGAAAACACCCCATACCTACTACAGGTTGAGAATTCAAATTTACATAGCAAATGCACTGTTAATCCAAGGCTCAAGTTACCACTTGAGAGATTTATGACCAGGGAGGCTGTGATCAGGTTTTGAATGTGAAGCAAAAATAATGGCAGAAGTTCCAGAATTATACAATCCCCTTTTCATCGACAACTCAAAATCAAACTTGATGATCACACTTCATTAGATATTAATCTTACAGTGGAGACATGAAGCTTTTAAAGGAGCATTTTGACTTCAATTAAAAAAAAAAAAACCTCTCCCTAGAGAGAAACAATAATGCTGTGTTGAAAGTTACAAGAAGAACTATTAGATCTCGTTAGCTAATTATGTTATTGGTATCCACTTAAGTCTCTCGCTTCTGTCATTTCTTCTTTTCAACTACCAAGGTTCCAAAACGGTTTCACTACTTAAAAGGGAATACATCATCGCTGCCCTTCCCCAGTCTAACTGCTCACCACTTTCCACAGCAATAGCTTCAATCACGCTTCATAAAATCCCCTGCAAGTATATTGTTGGAAACATAAATCAGCAAGCTGGGGTTTTCGTATTTCCGAGGCAAGCCCAGGGATCACTGACTGGAGGCTTGTCTATGGCCCCATTTACAAAAGAAGAAACAAAATCCTGAGTTACAGTAGGGTATTTTATTTTATTTTATTTTTCCAAACAGCTCCCAGTGGTGTGTCTGATACTCACTGCTGCATCCTTAATTAGGGAACAAAACCCTAGCAAGGAGAAACTGGACTCTGGGATGAGGGCACAGATTTCTGAGCATCCCTGACTTCATTCATTAGCACACATGTCATAGATGTAATGCACGCCCATTGTGACAGAAGCTCGGTGCTTCTCATATGTATCGATGGCTCTGTGAGGGCCACACATTTGGAACTGTGGATAGAGATTTTTCCAGGGATGCTCTTCTTCCAGCCTGCTTCATTAGCGTCAATATGGGCTCCCCTGCAGTCATGTTTCCGTTTCAGAGCTCTTCCTATAACCCCTGTGTATTCTGATTACAAATCAGCTGAATCACAATATATCAGATACATATTACATATCTAGACCCCAATCCTGTATCTTTGCATGTACAGCTTAAACCTAGGCATTTAAACGTTCTCATATTCCCCTTCTGTCCCCAAATTCAAACACACTTAGCATCTGCAATGATATATGTACAGACACCACAACTGAGACATTCTTTTTCTCCAAAGTGCTCACAATATAATACCAAATCTGCAGAAACTCGCTTCCTTGTGTGCTCCTATATTTCCCCACACTGGCTCTACTTATTTAATTGCAGTTGTTTTCTAGGTGCAATGTTCACAATCTGTTTCTTGCTTATTCACAAATGCCCTCATGCATCACATATGAACAGTTAAACACGATCAACAGCTCTCCAATAATGAGAGAAGCCCATCTATATGGGGAAAAGTAGAGGATAATTTTTCTCTGAAACTAATGGAATGAATGGATTAGGTGGGTGTTATCTTCAAATGAGCATCTCTGTAATTTGTCTAAGACTGAAATACTGCACACTATTTGTACAGGGAAAGGAGCAGCTGCGTACTAAGACACTTTACAAACTATAGTTTTATCCCAGTGTTTGCATTCCTAACCAATTGCTTTTTATCAGCTGCTAACAGTATAGCTTTGGGGAGGAGAGGGGAAGAAATAGGAAGGCATCACATCGAAAATGTCAAGCCCTGCTGAAGAATGATAGAAAGACTACAAGAGCAGTAACAACCAATACTGGGATTAAAATGGAGTTCTACCACCCCCTGCTGGACCACATGAGCAACAGAAAAGAGGCTAAAAGTGCTTAGAATTTGGATATAGTGAAGATATTTTAAACTTATCTTGCCATTTATTATTTTATTTCCAAGTAATCTCATGTCACACAAATAATATAACCTCAGCAATTACTGTACACCACAAAATTGCTGTTGTTTTCTTAACCTTCCAAAACTTTCAACCCATGGAAGATTTTTAACATTTGTCTACCCAATTAAATGTCCAAACTTGTCTGGACAGTTGAGAATGTTTCTAATTCTTGTAAATATATGTTATGTGAATGCATACTGTTGAAACAAGTAAGATAAATTAACACAGATCAGCAGAGCTGGCTTCCAGAAATTGTCCCTTGTGTTAATTGACTAGGCTTCTTTTATTATTTTTTTCCTAATAGATAAGCTCCTACCAATTCTCCACAACCACCTCCAAAACCCCTTACAGATGCAATGACAATCTTCTGTTATTTTTTTTTTTTTTGCTGTATTCACAAGGGAGTAGAGGGTCAAAATGAATGACTGCAACACATTTCTAGTTTTATGCATTGCTTTTTCATCTCTCTCTCTCTCTCTCTCTCTCTCTCTCTCTCTCTCTCTCTCTCTCTCTCTCTCTCACACACACACACACACACACACACACACACACACACACACACACACAAATCTATGGCCTTTTAGTTTCCAACATCAATGAGCCATCATTATTCACTTCCTAGGCAGGATCTGGTCTTTAAAAAAAAAAAAAAAAAGGAAAGGGGAAAAAAAGGAAAGGGGGGAAAAAAAAACCCACCAGTCTCTTAAGAATTGAATTTCTTGCACACCAGAGAGACGTTCCACAAACGAATGGAGCCCTGATAGTTTTGGCTGCTTCTGTAAAATACCATCGCTCCCTTCCCTTCCACAACCGCAGATATTTAACTATTAATACACAGCAACACACTCATCCCATAGATCTCATCAGGAAAAAAAATCAGAGGACAGGGGAAAAAAAGAAGAAGAAAAACAGCAACATCTCAGGAAAAAGGAAAAAAAGCAGTTTGCCTCCATCTGCCGCTTTACTGATGTGCACACACACTCCCACCCCCAAGTCTACATTTCGCTCTCTCTTTCCCCCCCGAAGGGTCTCAACCTGACATACGACGACAATACTGAAATGCATAATACATCTCCAATGTTAGGGGGCCACTGAATCCAAGAGCCACAATCACGAGAATCCCATGCACAATTAGCAGCAACTTTAGTTGGCTGGCCTTGAATTCTGCGCTCCCCTCGGTGTTCCCCGCGTGCCTTCCCGGGTGGGGTGGAAGGAAGGGGGGGTAGGAGGGAAGGAGGGAGAGTACATGCCACGAAGGACCGCACTCCTACCTTGCCCGCTACTGACAAGCAACCCGAGCAGGTAGAAGGAGAGGAGGAGGCTCATGTTCAGGACGTGACACTGGTGGACAGTTCCAAAGTTATTAAGTCCAGCCCGGGAGAGAGAACCTTCCGCTGCAGCCACGGCCGCTCCCGCTCGCCCCACGCCGCGCCCGGGGTGCCCCAGCCGCCCGCAGCCCGCGCGCTCCTCCTCGCAAAGTGACTGCAAGCTCCGCTCCGTGCCGCACTATATCCAGGCGGCGGCGGCGGCGGCGGGAGCAGCGGCCGCCGCGGCGGCAGCACAGCCGGGCGGAGGGAGCGGGCGGGCGGGCGAGGGAGGGCGCGGGGAGGGAGGTGCGGCGCCGGGCGGGGGCGGGACGCGCGCGGGGAGGCGCGGCCCAGGCGTATCCCTCCGCGCGCGGCCGGGAGGCGCGGGGCGGGCGGCGCACACGTCCGGAGGGGAATTCGTCCGCAGCTGCCTCGTGGGGGCTGCAGGTTCGATTCCCGGGCGCTTCCACTTCATTCAGAGGGGCTGCTGGGATCCCGGCTGCCGTGCCAGCCCACTGCACCCTGATGGATGGATGAATGGACACGGGGGGGCGGGTAGTTGGGAGGAGATGGGGGCAGGGAGAGGGGACGCCGGTCCTGCACCCAGCCCGCCGGTCCTGGGAAGGATCGCGCGTGAGCACGCGGGTGCGGGGTGCGGACGCCAGGTGCGGACGCTGCCGCCCGCCGCCCGCCGCCCCCGGTCCGGTCCCGTGCCTCTGCGCCGGCCCGGCCCCGCCGCCGATGGAGACGTGTGGCCGGCCGGGCTGCGCTTCCTTTGACTCTCAGTCCTTCGAGAGCCAGCGCGGGGGGGGGGGGGGGGGAGGGGGGTCTCGGGCAGAACCTGCGGGCACTCGCCCCTTTCCCACGCTGCCCCTCCCCGGCCTCAGGGAAGAGCCCTGTCCTCTAAGGACCGCGGTGCTAAGGCGCTGGGCAGGAAGATGGGTCGTTCCCTACGGACCCCTGCGGAAAGCAGACTGTGTCTTTAGACGTGTGTCAGGGCTCGGGATTACCCCCCCCCCACACACACACACACACCGGGCACCACCACACCGTCCAGGCCCGGTGCCCCTGGGGAACCCCCCCCCCAGAAATGGAAAGATCAGAGGTCAAATGCTCCCCTCAACCTGCCAGGCTAGTGTGTGTGTGTGTGTGTGTGTGTGTGTGTGTGTGTGTGTGTGTGTGTGTGTGTGTGTGTGTGTGTGTGTGTGTGTGTGTGTGAATTGACGGAGTGGTGGCAGGCAACCTCAGAAATAACGCACCTCACCTGGAGGTTGGAGCCTATTTCTTTGTCCTCTGGAGGGAGGGAGGTATGAGGAGATCTGTCATCTTTGGGTCAAACCTGTAGTGAGAAAAGTGACAGAGCCAGGGGACCCCAGCGTCACAGCCACCATCTGGAACTGCCCCTTCCCTTGGCACTTGGTGCTCTGGCGCCTGAGGACAATCCTCTGCCTCCCCTCGCTCTCCCAGCGCTCCTGAGCTCTTATCTGACAAGGGAGGACTCAAAGGCCGCTGGGATAGCGAGCTGGGAACTGCGAAGGTGTGCAACCTCGCCTGGGGCCCTGTGAGGATGTGGGTGTAGCATGGCCTTGGGGAAGGGCAAGGAGCCAGAGGAGACACCAGCGAGCGTGGACAGCCAAGAGCCTGTCTAGGTCTTGTTCTTGCAGTACGCTTTTAGAGGACATTTACTTAGTTGGCATCTTAGGATGGCTTGTTGAGGAAAGCCATAGATCATGTCTAACCAATGACCCTCCCACACCTCACAGCTTGATAACCTGTCTTCCTATTTCATTTTATCCCAATATATTTAAGAGGTTCTTTTGCCAAGAAAAAAAAAAAATCACACAAGCTTGTAACTGATTCTGGGCCACAACAATTATGCTTAAGTTCATCTTCTTTTTTCTTTCAGAAAATAGTGCAAACCGTATGTTTATATGTAATAGATATGCATATGCATATAATATATATAGAGATCCCATTTCTTGATTTCTCCAGAGGACCAAAAGAAAACACAGATGCACACACCATTACAGAAGATATATAAAAGTTGGTCTTTTCACCAAAAAAACATGCAATTTTTTTTTCAATGTAACACTAAGATGGCTCATTGCCTATCACACATACAATACACTGGTGCATGCATGCACAGAGAGAGACAAGCATGCACACAGCAGCAGATAAATAAGGTCTGATACTTGTATCGACCTTTATACTACTAGTAGAATTATTGTTTATCTCCAGCAAAAAAGTTGGATTATGCTAGAGAAGAATTGGCAGCCTCTGAAATAAATTAGACATTAAATCTTTCTGCAGAAAAATGAGAGGAGTCAAGGCCTCACTAATCAAACAGTAGTAGGATATTTAAAAATATTTTTATGAACATACATTGACAAAGCATATATTGTACACAGCTTGAACCAGTTCACTCCTCTATTATACTTGCTTAACCCCCCCCTTCTTCTCTCCCATTTTTTCAATGTTTTGTGGTTTTGTTACCTATGCTATTTTTATAACACCAGTGGAATTTCTTAGTAGTTGTCTATCATCAAATGGTGTCCAAAATCTCGAAGTCTTTTGTATTTTTGTTTTCATGTGTGAGAAAATTTCCGTATGTATAAAACAAGGCAAATGGACAAAATATTATCAATCAGGAATAGACAAAGTCAATATAGGTATTTCATTTTACCCATAACTTGCCAGTATTTTTGACAAAGAAAACTGGCATAAGCAGAAACAAAAATCTGCCATGCATACCAGGTTGTAAACCCATAGGAGTCATAAAAGGAACTGAGATTATGGGAAAAGGAAGAAACCAATTGTGAATAAGGGACTTAGGAAGGCTTGTGGAAAATTGGTTTTTAAACAAATGGAAGAAATTAGAAATATCGTCAGGACAGAGAGGAACTACGTAAAGCTTGAAGGTAGGGAAGGACACAGCATGCATGGATAACAGAGAAGACTAATGTAAAAATATAATGCAGAAATAGTGACGGTGGGATTGAAGTTGGGGGAAGGGTTTAGAAAACTATTTTTTTATTCAAAAGCTGACATTTAAAACCTTCTCATTATCTAAATCCAAACCTGTCTGATCCAGAAGGAGCTATCTAGTGCTGGGCATGGAGCTCTGTGTGGGAGCACTTACCTAGAATGTGGAAGACCTTGAATTTGATTCTAACTAAGCACTACAAAAAGAAAAGGAAAAGAGATGATCTTCATTTCCAGAGCTAAAGGCTGGGGTACATGCTGAAGATCGACTAGAAATTATCATTCAAGGCTTTCATGACTTTACTGAGTTGTTAGACTAAGTTTATTTGCAAGACACCTCAAGAGCCGGAGGTCACATGCTCAAACTAAATGAACAGACAAAAAATGTACTTCAGCTGCTTCTTAGCTAAGGTAGAAATACTTTTCCAGGACTCTGATCAGAAGAATATTCATTTCCCATCATATGGGCAAGGTCATATGCCTGCATTTTCCTGGTCTATTTTCCTAATGTATATTTTCTTAATCTGATCAATCTTCTTAATAAGTTACAGATTAGGATTAGGGGTAGGTGTAGGCGCAAGTAGGATATCGGTGGGGGAGTCCGGTTAAAGATCAGGGTAGGGCTAGGATTAAACTTAAAGTTAAAATGATTTCTATTCAGTCTATTTTCTTATCCCAATAGCATGTTTTCCATAAGAAGACACTGATGGAATATCTGAATACACAAAATCTATGAATGTGACTTGCCTGTGTACTGTGTGTGACATGGAAAACACAGAAATATGTCCTCTTATGTTATCCGTCCTTTATGGTTCTGAGATTTTACATTTAAGGTAATTTATCAATTTCTTCATCATCTGAGCAAATGTTTCAGGGGCTTTAGTTAGTTCTTGGTTATTTCATTTATAAAAATAAGGCCAATATGAGCAGAACTCTGGGCACTATGAAAAGCTGCATAGTAAGAAATAGCAACAGGACTGGATGGATGGTTAAATAAAAACAGATAAATCTGATTTAGAAGAATCAATAAAGTGAACATGAGGGAGTAGCAGAAAGATAGAAAAAGATAAGGTGCATTATATGTGGAAATTATCTTCTCAGAGAGATTCTGCCTCTTACATCTTCAATCCATTCTTGCAAAAAGCATGCAGGTACATAATCAACACATTGAGCCTAGACATCAATGGTGTGTTATTGGCATTATTTAAACATTGTTTTCATTTCTCTATTCCTAGTGTTATTTTTGTTTACTCTCTCTGTTGACAGAAATCATGTGTGTTAAAATCACACTATTAGGAAACAGGACATTCCATCTGTTCATTTATATTTTTAAAATGTCACAAACCATTATACCTATTCATTTACTTGTCTAGAAAATTGCCTGTTTGGGCCTTTTTTTATTACCACAAAGGAAGAAAAATATCCACTGTATCTATAAACAAATAGCCTGAAGCCCCAATAAAAGGATGATCCTGCTACTGCCTTCCCTTCTCCATTAAGACCACTTTTTCTAATGATCATGTCTTTGAGAGTAATTTCTACCTTCTCAATACAACAACATTTTAGATCTTTTACCAGGCAATTTGTGAGTGGTCCTTTAGTGGTAGCATTTAGATATTAACACCTCTTCCCCCAAAATGTCTTATTTCCTTAACTGTTCTATTTGAAATGAAGAAATAGAAGAGGCAGATTTATGGTACAGGGGCACCCTAATTGTCACAGGTTCCTACTTTTTAATTTCTTCCAAGATACATGGGGTCATTTTCCTTCCTGGCTACTTCATCATATTCCCTCTGGGCAAATAAATGCTCACTTCACGGTGAAATTATGCAATAACTGCCTATAATTTGCTGCTTGCCAGAATAATATTTTCTCAACTCTAAGGGAGTATTACATATATATGTGTATATATACATATATATATATATATATTCCTTTATGGAGACTTCCCTGGGAAAAATATATAAATGAACAGAAAAGATAATGTAAAAACTATTGCTAACATATTTAGAAACCAATGATGGATGCAATTTTAAAACTTTATTCTAGGGAAAGGAAGAAAGGCAGAAGGAATAAAGCAATGGTTAGCAATGGATGTGCTGTATATATCAAGCATCAAGATGTGAATTTCAGGTTGCCCAAATATTGATCACAACATGCAGAAATCATATTTTTGACCATAGGTAGTATTGACCAAGGTGATGCCTACACAAATCCTGTAGCATTCTGGGCTGTTGCAACAGACCATTTCTGGCAGCTGAACCCTCAAAGCACAGATTTAGCAGGACACAGGATATTAAACAAATGCATTATGAAATCATGTAAAGTTGATTAATGTTTTTAAAAATACATATAACGATCTGATTGTTTTATTAATGGTACAAAGTTTCCGTTAATTTTCAAGTGTGATCAGCAATTCCTTTAGAAATATCCATCCTAGTGGTAGCAATGAAAGTTCTATTCACTCACAAACTATTCATGTTCAACCTAAAAACAAAGACATTTACATTATTAAAGTATGCATATTTTCTTATTATTAGTGTATTTAAGAAAATTAATCTTACGTATCTTATAGTTCTTTGGACATCAGATAGTTCCACTCATTTGGATGAAAATTACATGTTCCCTTGCCAATGATATTCTTTATCATTAGTCTTCACATTTAAATAAATACATATTTAACATATGTTGCTGAGTTCAGGAGTGTGCTTAAAACCAAGGAATCCAGCACCTGTGTTAGAAACTGACTAGAATATAAATTCTATGGCTGTATTAGAATAAAAATTGAAATTAAAGGTCTTTACATGCTTTATTATGTCAATATTTACTACACACACATTCCAGCATGATAAATATAAAGTAGTTAGAAATAACTAATCCCTATCAATCAGACAGATTATATCCTTTGGATATTTTGACTGATTTTATCCTAATCATCATTTGTTTTCCTTATTCTAGGTGGAGATTAGTCTAACTAACTGCTTTTTACTAATGGAAGCAAATTTACGTTGTCATTAAATTTATACACCTGAATTTAATACTTCCACTTGATTACATACATTGTGCCACAATAGTCTTACTGTAGTCTTACAGTAAAATATTTAGCCCTACTTTCACTGTATTTGATTCCAGTGTCCTGAATCTTTGTATATACATTTTTCTAATTTGGGGATGGGAAGTGAAAAGACAAAATGCTTAAATAGGGAGCGAAGAGTTGGGGAGGTGAGGATGGAAGGGATGGTAAGAGAAAAACAAGGAGTGGGTAACAATGCTTGATAGGGGGCAGGGAGGTGGCTCAGTGGTAGAGCGCTTGCCTTGAATGCATGAGACCCTGAGTTCAATTCCTCAGCACCAAATAAGCAGAAAAAAGCCAGAAGTGGTGCTGTGGCTCAAGTGGTAGGGCACTAGCCTTGAGCTGAAGAGCTGAGGGACAGAGTCCAGGCCCAGAGTTCATCCCCCATGACTGACAAAAAAACAAAAACAAAAAAGCAGTGCTTAATAGGAAATGTACTCATTACCTTACTCGTGTAACTGTAATCCCTCTGTACAGTATCTTTACAATAAAAATATATTGAAAAATTTACAGTTTCTTAGGAAGCTATATGCTGTAGTAACTATCTGTCTCCCAAAGGCAGAGGCAGGAAAATCTTGAGTTTGAGAACAACTTTGTGCAAACTAAGCAAGATGCTATCTCAAAATCAAAATATACATATGGCAGAAAACTCAAGTGATAGAACATTTATGATTTGACACAGCACTGAAAAAAGGAACTATTTTTATGTGCAATGTGAATAACATCATCTAGAGCTTGCTTTTAAAGTATAATATATATTACATATGTAAAGGTAAATCATCAGGATTATATCTTACACAACTTGGCAAGAAACTATGACTCTTTGTAGAGACTGGTTTCATATTATGTCAATTGTTTTACACACTCTGAAATATACCATTTTATAGGGAATATGTGCACATATGACATTCCCAGAACTATTCAGTATTTTTTTCTTTTATATTTTCTGTACAAGTTGCCTGACAAATTATATTATATGATTTCTTCCTTTAGTCATGTTCAATTAAATCACCAGATGGTAGATAAGTTTACATATTCACATTTCCAATTAAAGTATACAGAAGGACATCTTATGTCCCTTTAGCCATACATTGTTGGTTCACATTATAAAAATCTCACTCTACCTACCAGGGAAAGATATTGGAAAAAATTGTGATCACCAGTAGCCATATGTTAATAGCATCAAACTTGATTTTCTATACTACATCCATTTAAGTTAAGTCTAAATATAGCAACCCATTGTCTAGTGGCTTTATCTGAGCATGGCTTAGAATGACTGGCATGTTCCACACATAAAATTCAGTAGAACTTTACAGGGTTCTTTCTTCTGTCTTATAACTGGCCTCCTAAGGCTCTGCCTTTCTGTTTTACTTTGCTTGGAGTTTGAACACAATCAACTGCTGTAATTTCTCAGGGCTCAAGCAGAGAGGTTTAATAAAGCATGTTGAAAGGATGAGAATGCAAAAGACATAGATAAAACATAAAAGGGAAGGTTAGCATTTTTAGGTGTCTACCCATTTTCTTGGAAACAATTGCTCACCCCTCCATTTCCCACTTGGTAGCTCCTTAATACATTCTCATTTTTGATACCTTGAGCTTTTTAAAAACAGATTATAGAAACAGGAAGAGTTTCTCACAATTAAAACTTTTCTGACTGGGAATAATTTTCTCTGTTGAGAAAAAGGCAGTATTTGGAGAAGTTTTTTTTCCTCATTAACTTGTAGGATGGTGCTATTGCTATCTAGTGGAGAGAGGGCAAGGATGCTAACACACATCCTGAAACACACAGGAAAACCCTTCATAATAAATATTTATCCAGTCCAAAATGTTAGAATGAAGAATTCCATTCAAAACTCTCATAAGTTGAGTCTAGGAAAACTTCCTTTGGTCCCTAGATGTTAAAACCTGACTTCTGTATGACTAAGATTATGCTATTTTCTCCTTCAAAATATTTTAACTAACTTTGAGATTCTATTCCTACTTTGTTAAAGACAAAAACACATTTCTGAAGTTCTGTTCTGCTAGTTCCATGCTCAATTCATGGATTAAATTAATAACCTTAATATTAAGGTTGAAACACCCATAGATTATTTCATTTCTCCAGGAAGAGTCTAAAAGACAGAGTGTGTGAAAATGTTACATCTTCATACTTAAATGGTCCTACCAATGGTGTCCATCAAGAAATAAGGTCTGACACAAGCTAAAAATTTCAGAAATTATTAAAAAAACTAAAATGGTTGGTTGCAAAATGCAAGATATAGTCTACAACTGGTAAATTGTTGTATTTTATCCCAACCATTAAGTAGTTGTAGGAACAGCTGCTGGTAAAGGAGAAGTAGCGAGAAGGAGTGAAAAAATGGTCCGTTATGCAAAAATATTAACCAGAAGCATCTCTATGCTTTAAAGCACAGGTAGATATATTAATGTATTCCTTGTTATGTTTCATTGCCCACAACAGCAGCTAGAAAATGACAAAATTTTAGTAAGTATATGTGAAACAAATTGCGAACTCAGAAACAATGTAGCAGATATGACTATTAAAGGAAGAGATGATCAGCTTTGCTTAATTCAATTGATGCTTTTTATTGAAACCTTATATTCAGGATTAAATCAGAGTAAGAAGTTCATTAGAATTACATTTTGGGATAATATCATTTTTCTACAAATTGTTTTTTATTGTAAAAGTATTGGATGCCTCTTTATCCATTTAGGTTTCTAGAACAAAAGATCAAGTGTCTGTATCCCTTTAAGTTTGACAAAAATACAATAAATGATATATTTAGAAACAATAGAAATTTATTTCTCAACTTTCTAGATGCTAAGAAATATAATAGCAAAGAACCTGCAGATTTGGTGTTTGCTAAAGGCCCATTTTCTGGTTCATAATTCTTACAAGTTCCTACAAAGCTGAGAAATCTATTATCAAGGAACCTGCAGAATTGTGGTTGGCTAAAGGCCCATTTTCTGGTATAGATGGTTCCTACAAGCAAGACAGCTCGTTGGCAACAATTTTATAATTTTATTCACAAAGGCTCTAGCTTCTGGATCTTATCCCTTTCAAATTTTTATATCTCCTAGCATTAGTGGTTAAGTTTCAACTTGTAACTTTTAGGAGGAAACATAATTTTAGCCCATTGAATCAGGAAACCATCTATCCTGAGTCTTCTACCATGAAGTATCCATGAGAACCTCTGATCATTCTTTGGTCTTTCTTCAAACATGCCTAAAGTCTCATTTCATACCTTCATTCCTTTACTAAATTTGTGGCTCTATGATCTTTAAAATTGTGTACATCACATTTATTGGCCACTTTCATAACAAGTTAATTTTATCCATTTTTCAACACTTAGGTTCACATTTTTCTGATATTTTACAAAGTTCTTGAAGTTTCTACTGAATTAACTGACCCTTTCCTGGACCCCATTCTGGTTAAGGTCTCATTCCTTCCCTTATTCTCATGCCAATTTCTATAATACTACTAACAAATAATCTTTCTAACCAGCTCCCGAAAAATGGAAATATCACCATGTGCCTGCATTCCCAATGATGATGTGAGAAAGATTATTCTGAAAGGAACCATACTGCTGTTTAGTTGAAAATGAGTAAAACAACATTTCCTCTGTGTGTGTGTGTGTGTGTTTTACTAGGGCTTAAATCAGGGTCTTGCACATGTTAGGTTTAAAACTCTACCTCTTATGCTAACCCCATGTACTTTTGCTTTTAGTTTGTTTTACAGAAAGGATCTTGAGATAAATTTTCCCAGGTAAATTCTAATCCTGAAATTCATCTACCTCTGCCTGCTAAATAGTTAGGGTTACAGTTGTTTACTATCAATGATGGCTCTTGACATTACCTTCAAACAATTGAGGGTCTATTTGTTAAATCATCTTGAAATGGAGAAGCTATATTTAGGCTTTACAATAATGAGAAACAGGTATTATTACTGGTTCTATGGTGGGGATACAAAATACTGTAGAAAAGAACCAGAAATATGATTACTTCAATGAAGCTTGCCACTAGAAAACACATTTTACTGGTGCTCTTATTATAAGAATAATTATACCTAATGCACCTTGAAATTAGCAAATGGCAATAATAAAGAGTACTCATAAAATGTAACTTCAAAATTCATTGTTCATACAAGAAAGAAAATCAACGTCCAGAATAGTTGACCTTTTAGTACCTTTCCTTCAAATTACAGGTGATGTTTCAAGGAAGGATAAGAAAAAAAAATCAAAAAATTATCTTCATTGGGTAATTGAAAGGCTAATCTTGTGTGTATATCCATGTTTCTATCTTTACTCCACTTAGATTAGATAGATTGAAAGAATGCATTCTGAATATGTCTAGTATGCATAGAATTTCTTTTACAGTCAGTCACACATAAAGTAATATTCATCACTTTCTCTTCCATATCACAACTGTTTGCTTCATAGACATCCAGTCACATACACTCTATGAGAAAAATCCTATGGTGTAGAGTTCACACTTTTTCAACTTACAAATGAAAATAAAAAAGACACCAATGACCTTCCCAATTTTAAAGAACTCTTACAGCAACTCTATGACTTGGAGCCAAATAAAGATTTTATTTTGCTATAGAATGTTTAAAAATGGAAAAATGAGTAAGAATAATTTTTAATCACTGCTTAACCTAATTCTGTAATTTATCTCCTTAATAAAAGATGAGAAATAAGACTTTTTTTAAAAAGGTAAATTCTATTCTAATGATTTCAGCTGAACAGTTTTATTTATTGGTGACTTTGGTGGCATTATTATATATTAATAGATTCCTATCTCCTTAATTCAGCTTTCATCTCTAATTACTGGAGTGACTCGAGCTAGCAAAGCCAAAATCTGATTTAAAATTATAAAACTGAGCCAAGTCACCCTAGGATAAAATTTACGAGAGAAAAGTCCTCTAAGAACTAAATTATATTTAATGAAGGCATATGATAAGCAAATAGATGATCAACAAATAATAGCCAATTTGAATAGAAATAAAGTTATGTGTAACTCAACTAGACAGCTCAGAAATCATTGTACTATCAGTTCTTCAGAATAGGTTACTCTATTTTGTATGTTACACAATTATTTTATTGAGTGTACATGTTTACTTGAAACCTATTGAGAAGAAAAAAAGTTATTGTCTGCAATTAAAATAACTAAACTTTTACTATTATGGCCTCAACATATGGAAGAAAAAACAGCTATAGCCTAAAAGATAATAATAAGCATGTGTAGAATATATACATGTTTTACATGATTATACATTTTATGTGCAGTTACTTAATGCTATAGGATTTACAAATATAGAACTACTAATATAGAACTACTAATATAGAACTACAAATATAGAACTACTAATTTTCATTCATTGAGAATTCTTTAAAATTTGAAGAGATAGATATGCTAAGTATTTAAGTATGTCTTACATATATTTTAATAGAAAC
The DNA here is from genome assembly GCF_024711535.1 of Dipodomys merriami. Taxonomy (NCBI): domain Eukaryota; kingdom Metazoa; phylum Chordata; class Mammalia; order Rodentia; family Heteromyidae; genus Dipodomys; species Dipodomys merriami. The sequence continues at coordinate 106,691,300 of NW_027203381.1, read as the reverse complement.
ATCTTCCCATGATTTACATATGAAAAAGGTAGACACAAATCTCCAGCATTCTGATAGCAGGACTATGAACTATCAGTGCTGGTATTTGAACCCAAGAATCCTTATTTGCCTAGACTAATTTTCCTCATCCTTTAAACATAATGGACTCAAAAGTATTCTTAACCCTACAATGATATCTCGAGGGAAAAAATGATTATTTTAAAATTATATACTGTTTGCAATTTTGATATTCTTAAGTATCTTAAATGAAGATACATTAATTACATTAATGAAGTCTCGGTATATGACTTAAGATTTATAAAGTAAAATAATGTACCTTGGAATGGCAGTATTGGGAGATAGAAGCAGGAGGATAGTGAGTTCCAGGCCAGCTTGTGCTACGAGATTCTGTCTCAAACATATCATCAGGAACAAACATATTCTGCATGTCAGGATCTCATAGCTCAGACTATAATCCTCACTAGTCAGGAGGAAGAGATTTGAGAACTGAGACTCTTATCTTCAGTTAACCACAAAAAAAAAGAAAAAGGAAAGAAGAAGAAAAAGAAAAAGGAAAAGAAAGAAAACCACCACCACCACCAAAAAAAACTGGAAGTGTAGCTATGGTTCAAGTGGTAGAGTGCTAGCCTGAGCAAAAAGAGTTCAGAGTTCAGGGACAGCACTCAGACCCAATATTCAAGACTTAGAATTGTCACAGGAAAGAAAGAGAGAGAGAAAGAGAGAGATAGAGACAGAGACAGAGACAGAGAGACAGAGAAAAGGAAGGAAAGAAAGAAAGAAAGGAAGAAAGAAAGAAAGAAAGAAAAGAAAGAAAGAAAGAAAGAAAGAAAGAAAGAAAGAAAGAAAGAAAGAAAGAAAGAAAGAAGGAAGGAAGGAAGGAAGGAAGGAAGGAAGGAAGGAAGGAAGGAAGGAAGGTAAGAAAGAAAATTTCCATAGTTATTGTGCTGCTGAGTCTAAAGTTTAGAGAACTTGAGTACAAAATGTGGTGTGTGTTATGTGTATAAAAACACACTTATAAAAAACTTAGAAATTCCCTGAGACAAATAAATCTCCTACATTTTCACCTTGGAATGATAAAATTTAGGACTATGTAGACTCCTCAAAATTCCTAAATTATGCTATCTTAAGTAAATAATTTAGAAATTTGTTAACTTGTATTTTACAACTGATATTAAAAGTTCTTAAAATAATTTAGAAACTGAAAACAGGGGTTATATCATGTGGGAAGAACGTACAAAAGAAACAAAAAAATCACATAGTATGTTATAAGTAAATTAAAAACAATAGCAACGAAGATAAGACCTCTTGTGTCCCTATCTTGGGGGAAATAACAAAAATCTGAACTAAGGATACAGGTTGACCCATTGTAACAATGACATGTACAAGACACTATGTTGAAAATGAACTTTACAATATGGGGGGAGGGCAGGAGGAAGGAGTTGGGGAGGTGGGGAGGGAAGAGATGTTAGGGGAAAAACAAAGGAGAGGGTAACAATGCTCCACAAGAAATGTACTCATTACCTTACTCATCTAACTGTAACCCCTCTGTACAGTATCTTTACAATAAAAAAAATATTAAAAATTTAGAAACCAATATTGCCTAGTATATTATGTACATATATAAATATGATATAATTATTTTTTATTATGAATGTTGTATATTTTCATCATCTTATATAAGTATCTTTGCATATTTAATTTCTCCTAACTTACAACAGTGGTAGCTATTTAAACCTTATGATAAATTGTACACTTAGAAATAAGACATAATTGGTCTTTCTTAATCTAAAATGGCATTCTTCTGATCAAGTTATAAACAGAAAAAATCTACAAAAATAATTTAAATATTCCAATGGAAGTAGTATGAAATAAGCACGTGTATATATCTGGTTATAACTTATATTATCAGATATAAATATATATATAATATACATATATAAATATTTGTATATTTGATTATTTCTAGTAAACTCTCTTCTTAGCACATTTTGAGTGACTTTGTGAAGTGCTTATGAGTGCTTACTTATTTTCACCAAATGGAGTAACTATCCTAACAGAATGCAACCTTGTGAACATCACAAATACTATTGAAAAGGCACCTACATGAATTATGCTAGACTGTACTGCTATATGACACAGCTTTTCTAGTAGAAAGGAAGTCTGAAATACAGCTACGAAATGCATTTTTCAGGCTATTTTAGTTTTCTCATCTGTAAAAAGAGTTAAGATAAACCTTGGTTTGCTAATCATAATTCCTATGATAGAAGTTGTATGATAACATCATTCTCAGTGGTGACCACTGCAATTGTGAACCTGTCAGTTTTTGTGTTGAGTTGATTTAATTGTTTAATTTGGACTATAATTAGACCCACTGGATGGGAATTTAAGTAAATTTTCTTCTGAAAGCACCTGGGGTGCAGCTGGATCTTTACTATGTGTTGAGTAATCGTATGTAGAAATGCATGTAAGGACAACAGCATACACCTTTATTCAATAAAATAATTATCTCTATTAATTAGTGGAAAATAGACAATTTAACAAAGAAGTTGCTACACTTGAGCCTGCTCTGTCTCACAGGAACTCGCCTGTGTTTTGCAAGTGCATGCCCTGTTTATAACAGACAAGAAACTAGAAATGATGTCTGAAGTGAATAAAGTGCAAATCAGAGAGGGGGGAAAAAGCATGGTCCACATGACACACTGTTTGGGAACATTTTTTGAAACACTGGGCCTGGATGTCTGCAAAGCAGATGCATCGCTCTAGGCAAACCATGTGCCACATACTGGTCTCTGAAACTGCACAGCCAATGACAGAACATAAAGAGCTTGCCCTAGGATCAGAGCAGTCCATAGCTGCAAGCCTTTTCAGGAGAACGCATACAAGTCCTTCAGCTTCAAAGGAAAGCTCAAAACTATTAAATGACATTCCCGGAGTTATACATAGACCGAATAATACTCTTTATGCAGTCATATCCTCTACTGACTAAATTTTTTAAAAAAAACACAACATTTTTTCTGTGATGTAAACAGAGTTCAGTGCTTAACATGCAATCCTAATCTACTCTTAAAAAATGAAACATTAACTGTACTCAGTTATATATAGTTAGCTGAGTAAGAGATCAAATCAATTTAACTTTACCACCAATATGTATAGAAATAGTAAAAATTGAATTGTTGGGTAGTAAATACCTTTTGGTAATAATTAAATCACATTTGATATAATTTTTTTATAGTTTCCATTCACCTGACTTTCGCATTTTGAACAGCTTTTTCAAGAAATTTATCCCATGTATTTGTGGGGTTTTGATTTCTTCATCAAAGTATCATTGATCCTATACACACATTACTAGGTTATATGAAATATCATAACAACAATATCATCAGACACATGTAGAACAGAGTTCTAAATCTTCTGTAGATCATGGGTTTAGAGCATAGTAATCAGTCATATAATATTATGGGTTAAAGAATGTTTTTTGACGAACTTTACAATTTCAGGGAGGAAGGGGGGTAGGTGTGGAGGTGGGAGGGAAGAAATGGTAGGGGGAAAACAAAGGAGGAAGCAGCAAGGCTCAGTAGGAAATGTACTCTACCTTTTTGCTCATTTTTCCTCTTGTAACCCCTCTGTACAGCATTTTTACAATAAAAACATATTGAAAAGAATGTTTTGAAGTAAAATCATGGAGAAAATGGAGTAATATAAAAATTGTAGTAATCTCATACACTGGAAGCTACTTCTTATATGTTAATATTTACAACAAAGTTTATCTCCAACCTGTTGCAATTGCTAAATGATTGATAATTATTTTGCAATAAACAATGGAAATGGTGTTAGCTTTTAATGTGTTTTATAAATATGACTTTTTTAGAAAAGGTTTTTCCATTTAGAAGCATAAATGTATTATGTTTTAGCTATTAATTTCCTTTATACAACTCAATAAATCACTTGTGTGTTCCTTTGAAATAAAAAAATAATGAGAATAATTAGGAAGCCTGAAATTTTAGGTCTACTGTATACCTCACCTTTCAATTATGTATGTGCACTTCTAAATACATATGCTATCACCTGAAATGTACCCAGAGATTTCTTTTTGTACTTCATATTTACTGTTATTTCAAGTAAAATAAAATGTTGTGATTTTTATATTAACATTCTTTCTTATACTTCAAAATAACATTTTGACTGATGAAAATAAGTCAGTCTTTGAGTCATTATAATTACAAAATACAAATCATAAGCTAGCACTTTGTGAAAGTATTTTAGATCAGACAGTAGTATTGAAATGGTATGAAATATTTTGTGTTTATAAATTCAAAATATGCTTTGACAAATCATAAGTGCCATTAACAGCTAAATAAAGAATGTATGCTCTGTGTATGCTCTCTGGCTAACAGGGAAATTTACTCCCATGTTCTTTGTCTTATAATTTAAGTTTTTGAAGAGTGGAGTATTGTTGTAAAGTTGAGCTCTTGGTCTTTGTTTTGCTGTGGTGACTTGTGGAGAATCAGTATGATAACATAGAGTAAAGGCAATTTTCTTTCTTCTGGAACTTTTGGGAAAAAAAATATGTTCCAATAATTTTTAATCTGAGAACTCAGTATCCTGTATAAAAAATTACTTTGTTCAAAATGTGCAAAACCTAAATTTAAGAATATTAAATTATTTACTGAAACATGCAATGTATTTCAAAGAAGCAGAACCATGTGTAGGAATTTCAATTTGCTTAGATATTTATTAGTATAGTTATTTTGGCCTCCTCTAGTTTAAACCTTCAAAGTCTGGCATTTGAAAGATTGTTTCATCAACTGGGGTAATCGTCTTTCTAGACAGGATTTTATTTTTTGTTTTTGTTTTCTAACTCTTTTCAAATCTCTTAGTCTCTTGTCCTGTCAAGGAAAAGTAGCTCAGACTTCCTCTAGATGCTATCAATCACGTGTTGCTGCCCATGATCGAGTGGCTGGAGTCACCTGGAAAAAGAATCTTCTCTAATCTTCTAAAAGATTATCCCTTGCATATTTAATTGCTTCCTAGTTTACCTAATAAACTCAGCTTCTTTCTGAGAAAAATAAACTTTTTTAAAAAACACTAACATACTCTCAAAGAGAAATTATCTTCCAGGTTTTAATCTTTAAAGTTCATTAAAACAAGAAAGTACAGCAACCATAATGTCATTGTAAAAAACGTTGAGATTTCTGTTTTGTCCAGCATACTACTCAAGGAATGGCATAAATTCAATCTACTTCAATATTTGCCTATTTATTATCAAATTTCAAATACTATGACCTACCTTGATTGGAAGAGTTGGGATTTCTATGTCTGTTATGCCAATCACCTCTTGCATACAGTGATGTGGAACAAGAGATCTGTTTCAGGAAGGTTTCCTACATTATAGCAGGATAAATACATTTTCCAGCATCATGTAGTACAATCATAAATGAATGGCAGATGATATTCTTTTATAAACATATATGTACATAAACAAATCACTATTATAACTCTTCCATTAATGGATGTGTTTATTTGAAGGTAGATAGGGGTTAAGTCAAACTCTTTAGAAATAAACTTGATTTTTCTACTCTGAGGTCTGAGGACAAAATATGTGCATACTTGCAAAGGGCAAGCCAAAGAGTTTTTATTTTTCCAAAATAAAAATGCAAGCACAACCTAGATGGAAGGGCTTCTGCAAATTGCTCTTCTTTATATCTGTTCTACTGAGCTACATTTGCATAGAACATAACATGCCCTCAGGAAAAAGATTCACATTACTGTAAAGTTTCAGATTCCTGGAAATGATATTCATCTTACATCAGTAAAACTGTATATTTAATACAGTTATTTTTTAAATTTCCTCCAAAATCTTGCATTTAATCAATGCTTAATCTTAGACCTAAGAACTTTTTGTGTCATGTAATCACACGCTTCTCCTTTTTCAAGATGCATGTTGTCCAAGAATTTAAAGTAAGCTTCTAAAAATATTGTAAAAACATAATTCACAATCAAGATGTGTGTGTGTGCACATGCATGCGCACTTTTAAATTTAGACATCAAGTGAGTTTTATATGTTCTCAGCTTCATTTGTGCACAGGGCACACTATAGCTTTTATTGGGCACACTGTATTCAAGAACATATCTAATAATCTAACTCTAAACCTTGTAACCTGTAGAGCAGATTGAAAGGTGAGCCTGACAAAAAGAAAAGTTGTATCTGGACCTGAAGGCAAAAACGAGTGGACATTCCCTAATTAGAGTCACATAAATCTCTAAGACAGAGTTCTATTTGCTGAACATCTGTCACCCAGAAGCATAAATTCCAGTGAGAATTCTCTTCTCTGAGCTCAGGAAGTGGTCCTTTATTAGAAATAGTTGAAAGAGTAGAAATGTCATGAAATACTATTTTCACCTTATTTCCTGGATGGAGGTAGAATTTTCTCTAAATTCTCTGAGATATGTGTCTCAGGGACAGATATATAAAAATATTTCATATGATGTTAAAACACTGAGAATGAACCATGTCAAAGTTTCCTGTATTGTGATTTCTCAGAAAGGAGAAAAAGGATTACTGTAAGAGTCCAGAAATGATAAACAAGGCTGGATAGAAACCTGTATAAAATGGAATTTAGCCAGGCACCTGTAGCTCACACCTAATCCTAGTTACTCAGGAGGCTGAGATCTGATGATTACACAAAGCCAGTCCATGCAGGAAAGGCTGAGACTCTTATCTCCAATTAACCACCAGATAACTGGAAATTGCACTGTGGCTCAAAGTGGTAGAGTGTTAGTGAGTGGAAAAAGGTCAATGATAGCTCCCAGTAGCTGCGTTCATGCCTCCGGACAGACAGAGAGAGGGAGAGAGAGAGACAGAGAGACAGAGAGACAGAGACAGACAGAGACAGAGAATGACACAGAAAGAGAAAGCGACACAGAGAGACAGAAACAGACAGAGACACAGAGAGAAACAGAGAGACAGACGGAGACAGAGATGGAATTCAGGCACAAAAGGAAAGTTACTGAGGGCCTGTTTATTCATTTTAGATAGTTTAATTATGAAGATCTTAGTAATCAATAAGAATCTGTTTTGTTTTGCTGTGCTTTTAATTCACTTCCAATTTTGTTCTAACACAGTGATAGTTCCTATCTGATGGAGTTATTCACAATTTACTGCACTAGAGAGAACTAGATCACTTTAGCCAACATAAAAAATGTGTTTGGTTTTATTCCTATTATTCAGTTATCTCTTCTTTCTGAGAAATAAAGGTGATGTTCCATTCCTCCTTTCCATCTCCATGATTAAGATAGATAAAAACCACAGAATGATGTAGCAAATATCCACAGTTCTGGGCACCTCTGGACCAAGCTTACAATCCTAGCTACTCAAGAATCTGAGATGTGCTTAGTGTGGTTTGACATCACCTTGGGCAGAAAAGTCTGTGAGAATATTATCTAAAATTAACCAGCAAAAGCCAGTAGGGGAGCTGTGGCTCAAGACAATAGCAACAGCCTTGAGGAAACAAAAAACAAGGGACAATGCACAGACCATTCTTCAAGCCCGGTACTGGCGCACACACACACACACACACACACACACACACACACACCACCGTTTACACAATACACACACAGAATAATAAATAAGATATCTATATTTTCTACTAGGTACTGATTTAAAGATTTAAAGACTAATAAATGAAGGATTAAAAGATTGAGATATTGGTAAACTTCTCCCATGTTTTCTTGTCTTGTCTCTGCGCTAAATGTTCCAACTTATTTACAAGACTTCATCATCATTAGTTTTCTATCATTGCTTTCCTGATGTATTCTTTTCACTTTTCTATAATTTTACTTTCTATTTCAGACTTAATGGCATGATTCTTACAAAATAATTACATATATTTCCAGATTATTGTATTTTAATCCATATTTAAAGAATTATAAACTGCTTCCTCCATATTTTATTAAATTTAACTACTTAAAAATAGCAATGCATAGATAATAATCACAAAGAGAAATATTGTGACTAACTTATCTGTTAAATATGCTTTGATTTTAACATACTAATTTGGGATTTATTTAAATGTACATTCTATATTCATGTGCGTAATTTAGAGTTTACCTACTTTACGTAATACAATTTATAAATGCACACACAGTTACATTGACCAACAGCACCTAACATTGTATACTTAGTAAATATGAATAATGATTAAGCATTTCTTAAATATTAAATGCATGATGTTTAAAAATGATGAATGTAATAAAACTTCCAATTTCTATTACTAAGTACTACAATTTTTTTATAAATAGTATTGATTAAAATGTACCACAAGGTTTAAGGCTTAAAATATTAAATTCTGTTGACTTGTTCAGAACTAATTCCATGGCATCAACACAATAAATTCTAAAAAATGTAAATAGGTACATTCACACTACAGAAGTTAATGAAGAAAGCCAAGTCAAATATTAGGAAACTGTGTTCCACACAGGAAAATCCTCTCTTTGCTACTTTCCTTAAGCTACTTCCTTAGGAGTGTTGGATAAATATTATAAAACTTATGAATTCTACTAGGTATTAAATATAAGAAGAGAAATTTTGCTTGTTTTAAGGCAGAAAAACATTGATGTAGTTGATACTAATTTGCTAAAATATTAAATAATAAGCAGCGATATTTTCCTAGTAATGCAAAACCTGTTCTTTCAGAATTTAAGAACTTTTATGATAAAATTACTAAAGGTCATCCAGAAGTTGCATTTATCTAATATTCGTATTTCCTGAAGACTTGTACCTAATTAAATACCTCTCATAAGAAAGCCCATTATCTTTTTCACATTAATGTCATGCTGATGTCTTATTGGAGGCAATATTAAATTGTGGGTTACCTTTTCTGTTTATGGTAGATTTTATATTAGAAGTTCTTTTCTGGTTTTGTTTGGGTTTGGTTTCGTTTTGCTACTGTAAAAAGAATGGACACTAGAGGGCGCCCAAGTTCCCTAACCTTGCTCTCAGGAGCCCAAGTGACATCATCAGGCTTTTTTTTTTATTCTGAGTCAGCCCAATAAACTCAAGAACGGAAAGGAAAAAATAAGCTGCCATACAGGTTTTAATTATTAAAGCTATGATTCTTTCAACTTGTTTGTGTAGTTCCAATAAACTGCATTGGACACTCAATGACTATACCCAGATAGTTAAGAATCCCAGTGAGCTTGACATTCGTGGCCTGATCTCCTCTCCTTGTCATATTAATAATTAACTGATTTTTATTGTTTAATAAAAATGGAATCTTTTCCCCCCTCTTTTCTGGTACTATGTTTGAACTCGGGGCCTTGCATCTGCTCAGGTGTTTTGTTCATCTGACACTCTACCACTTGAGCTATGCCTCCAACCTAACTGGTTTTTAGCTGGTTGTTTTAGAGATAGTGCTCCATAGACTTTTTGCCTGAGTTGACTTCAAATAGTGATCCTCCAGATTTTAGCCCCCAGAGTACCTAGGATTACTAGAATGTACTACCAGAACCTGGCAATAAAATCCTTTTCTGAGTCTCGTAAGTATTTATCTATTTCTTACCACTGAATAATTTTTTCCCCTAAAACTAAGGCATGAAAAATATACCCAAAGCTATCCTCATTCACATTTGAACTTGGCCTTCAGCAATAACAAAGTCGATACCATATCATCATATAGATCATTTAATGGTAGCCTCTGCCTTTGAAATAAGCACACTAGAATACAGACACCAAGAGGTTCTATTTTGGTAGATTTGGCTATTATTTGAATATGTACACTTTGGCTATCAAACAATATGTGAATTTCTGAATTCCCCTTTATAGCTTGTTAAAAGTGCCAGTTAAGGCAACAATACTTGACAAGAAATGTACTCGTTATCTTGCCCATGTAATTGTAACTCCTCTGTATGGTATTCTAACAATAAAAAAATAAAATTTAAAAAAATGTGCTGGTTGATTGTATGTTTTTCAAACAATCCTAATGTCACATTACATAAAAATTAAATTCCATATGCATTAACATTTATTTTTTAAGTTTTTTTGTCTTTAGCTTTTGTGTTTTTGGTATACTATATAAAATAGATAATGAATCTCATTGCTTATTAAAATTAACCCACTATCCTTATTAAAGTTACCAAATAAATTAAATTAAGAATTATTAAAGTTACTGAATAAAATTTGAATTCCTATTGTTAAATCTTCATTTAAAATACTGTCTTCAATGATTTTAAATTACTATGTTATTAGAATTGAATTTTCAGAATTAATTCATCCAGTCTTTGTTTATGTGGAGTGCATATCTCCATATAATTTATGGCTAATCCATTTGCCTTCTATCAGTCCTTTTCATTGAAAAGAGTGGTCTGCATTTTTAGCTGTTTTTTTTAATTGTGAAAATAACGTACAGAGAGTTTACAATTACATGGGCAAGGTAATGAGTACATTTCTTATCAATCATTGTTGCCTCCTTCTTTGTTTCCCTTTACCATCCCTTCCTATCTCCTCCCCCCCCCCCCCCACCAAAGTTGTTCGTTTTTCGATATAACGTTTTGTACATCTCATTGTTGCAATGGGTCCACCGGTATCCCTAGTAAAACGATTTGTTTTTTTCCCCCCTCCACAAATTATACCAACAGCAAATACAGTGAAAGCAGGGGTTATCCCGTGGTGGAGGGACATACAAAGCAACAACAACAAAAATAAATCATCTTATAAATATGTTAGAAACAATCACAAGAAAGAAAAATCCATTTGAGTCCTTATCTTGGGGTTCATTTTGCCTAAAATCAACTTATCTGACCGTTTCTGCATGTCTCAGACATTTACTAGTTATTACAAATAAGGGAAACCATGGGACCTATGTTTCTTTGGGCCTGGCTTACTTCACTTAATATCATTTTTTCCAAGTCTTTCCATTTCCTAACAAATGGGGCAATGTTATTCTTTCTGATGGAGACATAGAATTTTGTGTATATATACCACATTTTCTTGATCCATTCATCTACTGAGGGGCATCTGGGTTGGTTCCATATCTTAGCTATACTGAATAATGCTGTAATAAACATAGTTGTGCTAGTAGCTTTAGTGTGGTCTTGTTTGTAAACATTTGGGTAAATGCCCAAAAGTGGAATTGTTGGGTCATAGGGGAGCTCTATGTGGAGTCTTTTGAGGAAACTCCATACTACTTTCCAAAGTGGTTGAACAAGTTTACATTCCCACCAACCATGCAGTAAGGTTCCCTTCTGTCCACATGCCCTCCAGCATCTGTTTTTATTAGAGTTCTTGATTTTAGCCATTCTAACTGGGGTGAGGTGGTATCTGAATGTTGTTTTGATTTGCATTTCTTTTATGGCTAGAGAGGTTGAGCATTTCTTCATGTGTCTATTGGCCATCCTTCTTTCCTCTTCAGAGAAGTTTCTCTTTAAGTCTTTAGCCCACTTACTTATTGGGCAATTGTTTCTTTGAGGATTTGTTATTGGGGGATTTAATTTTTTGTTTCCCAGTATGTTAATGACTGCATTTTCAAACTGAATAGAACTTTATCAAGTTATAAGAGTTTATAGGTTTAAGATTTTAGGCCTGAAAGGTAAGCCTCTGAGTGTATGCAAATAAAAATGGTTATAGTGGTTGGACTGTCTACATGAATTTTTATCATGGGCAAAGACATATGCAGCTACAAGTGCAATAGTATATATTTCTATGTATTATAAAATTTGCTAGTGTGTTAGAATATATATGATCCTTCCAGAATCATTATTTGAGGTACTAGCATACATTTATATATTTTTAATTTAGATTTAAATATTTACACTTTGAAACAAAATACCATATACAAGCAGTTTGACATTAGATGCGGCTAATTACAAGTGGATGGTTTTCTCTTCAGAAAGATTGTTAGAAAAAATGAGATCATCTCACAAAATGGTAATAGATATTAACTATGTGACTGCTATCACATGTCTTAGATCTTTTAATCTCAATTTCATTATAAAACTATGAAAATGCTGTATATCTTATCAAGTGGTCATCACCTTGTAGTGGATAAGCTCAATGAGTCACTTCAAATACCATATTTCATAATAGCCTTTAGATAAATGCTATTTTTTATCATTTTTTCAGAGAAGTATTCTAATTGTTTGAACAATATTTTTTGTTCACAAATCTCCTTTTCCAGGCATTGCATTCAAGACAGGAGGTTGCTGATGAATGATAGGTAGATAGGTGACAAGTGAGGCTATTTTACTGAGGTCAGAGATGCATTATAGCATCCTAGCAGTTGCTAGGAGCAAAAACATATTAGAAGAAATCTGCTTTATGTGTCTGGTGTTTCTATAAGATATTTGCAGTCCATGAGGACTTGGAATCTATATTTCTTTTTCGAGTGGAAATCCTAGACCTATCTATGCCTAGAGAAAACAAACTTTTGAAATAACACCCCTCCTGCATCTACTATGGAAAAGTTTAACAAACGGCATATGCAGAGGAAAACAATACACACAAAAGTCATGTAGAAATTGACATTAAATTAAGTAATGTGAGGTCTTCAAATAAAAACATAATATTGTTGAGCCATTCTTCTTGTGTCTTTTTAAATGCTTTTAAAAATAGGGACATGTGAAAGATTTTCAAAATAGCTAATTGATCTCTTCATGCTATCAACTATATTATCTTTCAGTTGTTTGCATAATATTCAATTATCACAAAATTATTGCTAAGCAAAATTTTGTTTAGCATAGGAATGAAGCATAGGCATAAAATAATCTAAGTTATTAATCATATAGAAATTTTTTGCTTGTAAAATACCTCCACTTTTTTAATGGATGTTATTCAGCAATTTTCCCTCTTAATTATTCCAGTTTAAAAATAATGGAGTTATTTTTAGGAACTATTTAAAATTTTCTGAACACTATGAAATTTTATAGAAATCATTTTGTATTTACACAAATGATTGTGTACAAACCATTTCTGGATTTTTATTAAAATGTTTTCCAAAAAATTAGAATCTTCTTCAATTCTTTCCTATTTAATATATCAGAACAAATAATACTCCCATAATCATTAAACTACAAACATAATAAAAATTTCTATTCTCTAATTGAAAGATAATAACAGTATATGCCTGCACAATGATAATAAGAAAAATGTTAATATATTATATATGTTATATTATTTCATAAAATTATAATTTATTATTATAACATTATATGTTATATTATATATAGATATAATGAAACCTGGAATGTCATTAGAAAGGGTCATTTACTTAATCATAGAGTTTTTCAGTAGTATTGATGAGAATTTGAGAACCTGACATATTCAAAAAATGCAAAACAATAGAAATAACGTGTTTGTATGCAAATTATAGAATATTATAGAGATAAATAATTGATTAACTGAAGAGTAAGCTATTTATATATGTATATGTGTATATATGAATATATTTGTATATATATATATATATAGTTAGATAAGTAGTTAGGGGTATTTATACCCAGGGTTCTAAAAATATCCTAAAAACTGAGACAGTATGTAAAGAATGAGAGTTTAAATAATAAAAATTAAGTGCACTAACCTTTATAATTTGAATTTTGTGCAAAGGGAGCATGCTAATGTAAAAGTTTAAGAATTTGAGTTCATATGTTAGTATAATTTGAGGATGTTTCCATGATCATAGTTCTCATTTCTAAAACTTTATCTTCATTGGTTCATAAGTCAATATAGAGGTAATTTTAAGTGTTTTGAAATGTTTGTTTCTCGTTGAACCAAGAAAAATCGTAGGTTTATTTTGTAGCTGCATTGAAAACAGAAGGAAAAAAAGTGAAAGCAGTGCATGACATCAGAACCTCTTACCAGATTCTGAATTAATGGGAGAAATTAACTTTAACTAAGAAAAAGGGAAAATAAAATGACCATTTACACATGAGAAAACAGGGGAAATTAGGAATATTTTAAAATGTGCATGAATATGTGTATTTGCAAATGTGTTTTTGTACGTTTTTCTAGATGCATTCATCAGTTGTAGGATACCTAAGCTGCTTCCATATGTCTGCAGATTCCATATATTAGTGAATAGTGCGGTAATGAACATGTGTGTACAAGAGCCTCTGTTATATATCCTGACTTCCATTCCTTCTGACAATCACTTTATAACGTGTTGCTGAGTCATACAATCATTCTAATTTTAATTTCTAAGGGACCACTGTACTGCTTTGCAGTGTTTGCAGTAGTTTACATTCTCACCAATGAAGTATTAGCATTTGGTTTCCACTCATCCTTTCCAGTACATGTTGCTGTTTGCTTTCTTGATGACAGCCATTCTGACTCAAGTGAGATGAAATCTTGAAATGTTTTGACTTACACTTTCTTCATGGCCCAGAATATCGAGTATTTCTTCATATATTCATCTATCATTCGCACTTTACTCTTGTGAAGTGTCTGTTCAGTGCATTTGCCCATTTGCTAATGTTAGGTAAATTAAATAGGAAGGTTTAATTAGATAGCCAATAAAGAGAACACTACTCGGTATTCAGGCAGGAGAAGTTGATTTTACCAAGCTGCTGCCCCACCATGAATGGTGGACAGGCATGGCTGAAAAAGGGGCGGAGTGAGGTCCCGGTCTGGCTTTAAGTAGAGAAAGGGCGGGGAGAAAGTGGAGCCCCAAGGGGGAAAGTGAGGCCACACTGGATGGAGATGTGACCTCAGGGTCTGGGACCCTCCCACAGTCCAGTGAGAGGCCTGACCCGGGACAGCCCAGGATGTGACTTCAGAGGGGGAGTTGACTGTCTCCAGGTGTGCCAGTTACCTAGGTGACACAGGTACTGGGTGGAACTTAACCAAGAGATGGGAGGAGTCTGCCTGGTCATCCCACGGCGGGCCTAACAGTTAGTTAATTGTCATTTTGATTCTTTGGTAGGTTAGTTTTTCGGAGCTTCCTATATTTTGCAGCTATTGATCTGCTGTTAGATATGTACTGACCAAAGTTTTCTGTCATCCTGTAGGTTGAATCTTCGGCTTAGTTACTACTTCTTAGCTATGCATGAGCCCATTTGCTAATCCTTTCACCTCTTGGCTGAGATTACTGGAGTTCTAATAAAGAGGGTACTCCTAATACCAGAATGTTCTGTTGTTTTTCCTATTTTTTTCCTGAAGTATTTTCAGTTTTAGATTTTTTATCAAAATCTTTCATCTGCTTTAAATTGACATTAATACAAGGAGCAAAGTAGAGACTTGTTTTCAGTCTTTTGCATAGGAATATCCAACCTGAATTCTTAAAAAAAAAAAGCCTGATAAATACTTGATTGGATTTAAAATGTGAAATATTAGCTTTTGGCTACATTCATGCCTGTAATAATAGCTATTTCAGGAGTGTGAAATATGAATGTCATAATTCAAAGACAGTCTGAGCAGACAAATCATTTTGATTCTTATGTCTAACCAGCAAAATTTTGGAACCGGATGTGTGACTCATATGGTAGAATGTCAGCTATGAGTAAAAAAGGCCAATGAGAGAGAGAAAGAGAAAAAGAGAGACATCAATCCTGGATTCAAGTCTCAGTAATGGCATAAAATATATAACATGCAAAATTGGTGCATGTTGATTACAAATTTTAAATGACAGTAAAATTTGTGTATAATTTAATTCATTACATATTATCAGCTGTTTTTATTAGCATCTATATTCATATCACTATAAGTCACTACTATCAAAAATTTCTCTTGTATCCCATGTACTCCTAACTTTGCCTCTGTATATGTATTTATTTCAGGTTACCTGATTTATACACGTGCCTGCTATTATTATATCATTTGGATTTAATATAACTTCTACCTGTAAACTTCATTATATTAGTTGAATAAATTTGATAATTTTTTTTTTGGGGTCCGGTCGTGGGGCCTAAACTCTGGGCCTGGGCACTGTCCCTCAGCTCTTCAAATCAAGGCTAGTGCTCTACCACTTGAGCCACAGCGCCACTTCCGGCTTTTTTCTTTTTGCTTATGGGGTGCTGAGAATCGAACCCAGGGCCTCATGCATGCAAGGCAAGCCCTCTACCACTGAGCCACCTTCCCAGCCCCAATAATGTTTTTATTTATGTGCTTGTCCTCAAAATTACTCTGATTATTTTACAAAAGTCGTATTTTATAAAACTGAAAGTCTCTCTGCTACTACATTTGAACCAACTTAAAAGCTGTATTAGAGACCTTATATACAAAGTATTTTCATACTTGTGTAAATCTAAAAATATAGTAAAGTTATTCTAATAACAAATTAAAGAATAAAGAAGTATAAGACCCTACCTTTGGAAAAAAATCTAATATTTTCTTGAGAATGAGAATTAAATGGTTTAGTTTTCCATCAGTGCATTCATTTACACAGCAAAAAAAGTGCAGATAAGAATTAAGGGAAGATATGATTCCAAGAATGATGAATTGTTTCTTTAAAAACAGATCAGGCTGACCACAAGAAGACATGGAGATTTGACCAATTTGATGGTGTTATGCTTGATAAAATAATACAGTTTTCAGAGAAATTAGGAGACATTTTTCTAAAGTACAACTTGTTCCTTAAATGATCAGATAGAACACCAAATCTACAAGGTAAATAATTTTAAAGATTGTACAAGACCAATACTTGGGTAAAGAACTGCCTTGAAGAATGAAGACAAATGGTAACAAGAGAAGAAAAGCTTCAGTGTGGACAGAGGTTAGAAACTGAATACATCAATGACCCATATTAGCTTCTGTTTGCAGAAAGCTGGACATCAGGAATGTGAAAGGCAAGTATTCACATAAAAGTCAGCAGTTCACTCAAGGTGTAACGTTACAACTTTGGAAAGGAAGATTTAGTCAAAGTGTGTTGGACAATGATATCACTGAGCCATTGACTTGAAGGCTATTCATTGTAATAATGCTAGAATGACTGGACAGTTGTCAAGGAAGGAAATATTGTTTAAATCCTCTAGATGAAAACATATTTAAAATATAAAAGAAAAGTGCTTGTATGTCTAGTGTGTGATTGTACACTAATGTACAATAGAATAGCATCTATGGCTTTTCTAGATCTTTATTTTTTTTAATTTACAGCAGAGAGCTTAATGTCATTATTTCAAGACTCAATGAGAAATTGCCTGTTCAATTTAGTGGAATAGAATAAATTATAAATTATACTATAAATTTTCATATGTGGCAAAAAAACAAAATTCTTGTTGTGTCGTATTTTAAAGAAAGAATTCCTCAGTGTAAAAATTATATTTTTATTGTGAATTCATAATAACTGTACAAATGAATGGGGTTTTCTGTGTCAGTTCCATTCATGGGCTTTGTTTAATCAACCCTTCCTGATATGTCCTTTTAGTCTCCCCTTTGTCTCCATTCTTCTTCTCTTCCCAAGTTCACTTTTCTAGGAGTCCCTCACCTCCTTTCACATTCTCATCATTTTTGGCCAGATTTTACAGATGAGGGAAAATATGTAAAATTAGAAAATATTTGATTTACTTCAGTTGACACAGTAACCTGAAATCCATCAATGTTTCCTGAAAATCTTATATACTCTATTGGGAGTATATATTATATTTTTGTTAGCAGTGCATCTGATGGCCATCAGCATAGGCTTATTCTGTTGTTACTAATACATGATATACCACATAGGCATTCAGAATTTCTTTTGTATACCTAGTTCATTTCTTTTAGACATGTACCAAGGAGGCTTGCAACTAAGATACCTATTAGTCCTATGGTTTTATTTTCTTCTTTTATGAATCTGTGTGTTGTTTTCAATAGTAACTGTGCTGATTTACATTCCCAATGAACAGTGTGAAAGTGTTCATTTTCTTCCACATCCTCATTGGCATTTGATAATTTTCATATAATATCCATTCTGAGAGAGATGGAATTTCAATGTTGTTTTGATCTGCATTTCCCTGATGTCTAGAGATGTTGGATCATTGCTCATCTGCATTTCTCTTGAGAAATGTTTGTTCGGATCATTTTGCCATTTATCAATTAATTGGAACACTCAATTGTTTACCTGACTATACTTCTTCCAGCAGTTTGCTAAGCCAGCAAATATTAATTGTAGCTAAATGCAAAAAGTAACAAAGTAACATATCAGCTAAGGTAAGGAAAATGTCATAGGAAAAATAGGGAAATTTATTCACAATCACATAAACTAAATATACACTTTTCTAACTATAAGTGTGTACATGAACAATATTAATAGGGTAAGGTATACAAAAGAAAGTACTTTTCTTCTTCTTCCTTCTTCTGCTTCCTCCTCTTTCTTCCTCCTCCTCCTGCTGCTGCTACTATTGCTGCTGTCTGTCCAGGGACTTAAACTCTGGGCCTGGGCGTTGTCCCTCAGCCTTTCAGCTCAAGGCAAGTGCTCTACCACTTGAGCCACAGAGCCACTTCGGTGTAGGGGTGTTTTATTGGAGATAAGTCTCACGGTTTTGAACTGTGATCCTCAGATATTAGCCATCTATGATTTATAGAGTAAGCCAGCGGTGCCCAACAACAACAAAAATACTTTTAAAGAATAGATATGTTCAACCACTTTGGAAAGTAGTATGAGGTTCCTCAAAAGACTCCATATAGAGCTCCCCTATGACCCAGAAACCCCACTTTTGGGCATTTATCCAAATGATCACAAACAAGACCATACTAAAGCTACCAGCACAACTATGTTTATTGCAGCATTATTTACCATAGCTAAGATATGAAACCAACCCAGATGCCCCTCAGTAGATGAATGGATCAAGAAAATGTGGTATATATACACAATGGAATTCTATGCCTCCATCAGAAAGAATGACATTGTCCCATTTGTTAGGAAATGGAAAGACTTGGAAAAAATTATTTTAAGTGAAGTAAGCCAGGCCCAAAGAAACATAGATCCCGTGGTTTCCCTTATTTGCAATAATTAGTATATGTCTGAGACAAGCAGAAAAGGTCAGATAAGTTGATGTTAGGCAAAATGAACCCCAAGATAAGGACTCAAATGGATTTTTCTTTCTTGCGATTGTTTCTAACATATTTATAAGATGATTTCTTTGTTACTTTGTATGTCCCTCCCCCACGGTATAACCCTGCTTTCATTATATTTGATGTTGGTATAATTTGTGGAGGGGAAGGGGAAAAAAACATCGTTTAACTAGGGATACAGGTGGACCCATTGCAACAATGAGATGTTCAAGTTGTTATGTCGAACAAAGAACTTAATAACTTGGGCTGGGGTGGAGGTGGATGTAGGGGTTTGGGGGATGGGAGATGGGTAGGGATGGGAAGGGGAAACAGGAGGATAAGAAATAATAAGAAATATACTCTTGATTAAAAAAAATGTACTCTTTCCCTTGCCCCCGTAATTGTAACCCCTCTGTACATTATTTTCACAATTAAAAAAAGTAAAAAAAAAAGAATAGATATGGCATCCTTAACTTCTCATGTGTATGATGTTTATTTCATTAGATTTTTGTTTCTGTGTATTTTAAAAATTAAAGTGGCTATCCAGGCATGCTGGCAGACAAGACTCTTCCCTATATTTATGTTGCTTTCTCAGGTATTTTGTCACAGCTCTTGAAAGGGATTACCTGGGTCATTCTTGTTGTTTAATTTCGCACATCTGTAAGCATTGTTTTCTCTTTTAGTGCTTGAATTTTAACTCAGAGCCTCCCTCTTGCTGAGCTTGCTTGCTAGGCTGGCACTCTACCATTTGATATTTGCTTTTGTGGGTTGTTTGGAGATAGAACATTGTGCACCTCTTCGCCATAATTAGCTTTGCATTGTGATCCTCTAGTTCTTAGCCTCCTGAATAGCAAAGATTACAGAAGTGATCTACTAGATTTTGTCTCATTCTTTTTATTGTAAGTGTTTTTAGTGACACCTCAGATTTTAGGAATAAAGTGGAGGATGTGTGTCACTCAATTTTCCTCAAAGTAATCAGAGAAAACTGAATGGTCATATACTACATAGTACTGTAATGAAAAAGTAGCCTCATGACATTTGTAGGATTATTATAAATTTAGAAAAACATTTAACTATTTGGCCTATTTCAGTACTCATGACTTAGTGAGTGATATATTAATTAGTGAAAAAAATTGAGTAACCAAGCCTTTAATTTATGATTAGCTAAGTCAAGACTTTGATCACTCATACTTGATATGCATGTGACCCCTGATTTCATTCCATTTTAATCAAGAATACTGCTAATATTTGAATGACATGTAATTACCACACCATGGTTTACAGATACTTAAAAATTCCTCAGATAGTCCATGGTTTATGCAAAAATAAACTATAAATTAGTGACTCAAGCAGAGGCATTTTCAAATCAATGAATATTAGTTTTATGGGTCAGCCTGGAAGTTCCACACATTTATAAGCCCCATAGGCTTACTTTAAAATGTTGCATCTAAATATAAATCCACAAATCCTGACCAAGTTAAGCTGATTTCATTACAGTATCTTTTATTCATGATAAATCACATGAACATATGTACTACACATATTTCACCAAATTACATAAGAAACTTAAACCCTGATCCTTCAGTTCAAGGGTTGTGTGAAAGCTCCATATTTGTAAAGAAAATCAGAAAACCGTATTTGTAAAGGGTATCAGAGAAAGGGCAAAACTTTTCTTATCTTGAGTTTTACTGCTTTCTTTAGTCTTGTGAAATTAATACATAGGTCTTTTACTCAAAACATATTTCTCCATTCAGTAATGTTTAGGTTATTTATTTGATACCTGTTATGAATAAACCAAATTGATAAATATGATAATGAAAGAGTATCAGATGATTTTTTTTGGCTTTAAGATAGTAATGGCAAAAATGGCACTGTGGCTCTAGTGGTAGAGTGAATGCCTTGAGCTGAAGAGCTCAAGGACAGTGCTCAGGTCCAGTGTTCAAGCCCCATGATCATAAACAAAAAGTGAGATAGCAATGGCCCCTAAAAGAATAAATAAACATGTGGAGGGATTTTTTGTCTATTAATTTAATTTATTTTGATTGTTACATAAGTTACATAAGTCAGGCAAAGAGTACATTTCTTTTTGGACTATATGCCAGTCATGGGACCTGAACTCCGGACCTGGGTACTATCCCTCAGTTTTTGTGCCGAAGGCTAGCACTCTACCAGTTGAGCCACAGCTCCATTTCTGGTCTTTTATCATTTATTGAAGATAGAGTTTGATGGTCTTTCCATTAAACCTCTTATATGACTTACTGTCATTTGGAATATACTTTGAGAAATAATTGATATATATATAAATATATATGTCTTAGACTTTGGTTCTTAAGTTATAGCATCAAGGACAATGACTAGATATTTTGTGGCTTTTGCTGTTAATGTCATAATTGGGTTGGGAAAATAAAGGCACTATAATCAGACTATAGGCTTGGATATGAAATGATCTATCATCATCATCATCATCATCATCATCATCATCCTGTGTAAAAAACTTAGTCTCTATACTCATCAGTTGGATCACCTATGAAATTCAGACTAGAGTTTCTCCACAGTGAACTTATTTTCTCCAGGACCTTGTATCTAGCTAGCCCTCTTTTCCTCATTTAATTTTTTAAATTTTTATTGAGGTGTAGAATCTATGTCCAATTAAACTATTTTAAAACTGTTTTGACATTTTTTATTTACCTCTTTTATTACTTCTTCCTTATCTGTCTAGCTTCCTTCACATATCTCTATATACTATCAGTATAGAATAAATAAATACTTTTTTATTTTTTTTTCTTATTTTAGTACTTTTATCATTTAAAAAAGTCTTTTTAGACTCAATGCAGCAGAGAATGTTAGACATGCTGTGTGAAACAAAATCTTGTTATTTTCCAACTTTCAATTTGTCTAGAAAGGAATTAATTCTTGTATTCCAAATTGTATGCTACACAAAGAACAAATAACACAAATTAATACAGGTACAAAATATATTAATTAGTGAATTGGGCATGAAAGCAAATCTAAGTATAAATCTACAAAATTTTATATTTATTTCAATTTTTAAGAAAAGTATTTTGGGACTAGGGATTTTTTTCTCCATGTATATGCTGACAAGTTTTTCTCGTGAGAACAAATAACAATGGAATTTTACCTTTATAGCTTTACCCAAAATACTAAATCAGAAACCCTTCCATTTATTGTTTTAATATTTGTAAGTATTCACCTGCCAATATTTTATTGTATACAGATTGAAAATGAACTAGGTAATGGTGAAAAAGTATGTTTTGTGGGTCTTTAACAAGATATTATGCTAGTAACTTTTATATTAAAATCTGTACATAATTACACACATAAATGTTATCTAGTAGCAATTAAATACTCAGATACATTTTTCTTGTAAAATAATATTTTTATCAATTTGCTACAATAAAACATTTTTAAGTTGTAATAAATAAGAATATATGAAATTAGTAATATGTTTTACATTGTAATTGGTTATGCTTTTTTTAGTAAAGATTCAAAATGTACATAATTTAACTATGAGAAAGATTTCTAAAGTATTTGAATAATGTGAAATTTTAGTCAATCTTGTACAGATTAAAATTGAGCAGAAGAGAAAATATTGTCACACTAAGTTATAAAACATGAGAAAAACATTATCTGGCATGAATCCAAGTATATATACTCATTTGTTTGTTCATTTGTTTGACAATACTGAGAGTTGAACTCAGGGGTCCAGGCTTGAATCATACCTGCAGCCCTTTGTTAATACTGGTTATTTTGAAGCAGGGTCATGTATTTTTCCTGAGTCTTTGTATGAGTAGTGACTGAAGTATTTTATGCTTCTTGCATTGGCTGTGATATAGGCATGCACCATCACATAATTTCTTACATTAAAGTCAGGAATATTTTTATTTCACCTGGTTTGAAACTGCCTTAAATACTCCTGACCTTGGCTTCTTGCTTAGATGCCATTACACGCATGTGTCCGTGTGCCCAGCTATCAGTTGCTTATCTGTCTCAAGAACTTTTGTGGATGGCCGGCTTCCAATCTCTTTCTCCTCTACTTCACTCAGCTTAGAAATTTTCAAGATTTCATTATTAGTATTATTAGCATTTTTAACTCATTCAAAGTGGTTTGTATTGATCATGTCAGTTTGTGAGTACAGTACAGTGCATCTTGAGCAATGTAATTGCCTTCATCCCTTTATCTACCTTCCAACCTCACATATTCCCTCAATCTACTTCCTTGCACATTGAATACTATGACTACATTCATCCAACATTCCTCTTTCCATGCATCTACCCCCTTCCCTTGATTTCAATCTAAGCCATCATTTGGAATACTAAGTCATTTTTTTTTTCTTCCCAACTTGGAAAAAATCAATTCACAACCTAAGTGTATGTGATTTTGTAAGATTCTGAAGCTATTCATAATGAGTTATTGCTCTTCAACTCTATAAGTGTTTTAAAGAATGTCTTTTATATTTTATTAAATATACAGAATAACAAATTTAAATAATACTTTTTCAGTACTGGCTTATGGAATATGCCTTCCTCACCTGTTACCACCACAACTATTAGGGGACTATTGACTTTGGCACCATTTTGAATCACAAAGATTTGGAATTTCCATTTTAGATGAGTTAGAATGATCAGTCAAATAATGTAAACATAGCAGAGCATATAGGTTGGGTGATAAGAAATATGTGCATTTACAAGTTTCCATTGTGTGATTAAAGTAAATATTGTATAATACATACTATTTTGGGGAAAAGTATCTTTCAAACTTTATTTCTTCTTGTAGAAGAAATGGAAAGTCTTCATTGAAAATATAGTGTTCAATTTATAGCAAGGACTGGGAAGAATTGTTTGAATAAAAAATAGTAAAATATTGAGTTTTGAAATTTGTGGAGACTAAAAACAGTTAAAATTATTTAAATATTTCTGATTTTCTTTGCTTAAGATGATTTTAACTTTCCAGAAGCTAATTGTGCATTAACTGTGCTTGAATTTCAAACTAAATAATTTTCTTTGCCCTTGGTCTTTGTTACACTAAGCTGTACATTTGCTGCTTTTAGTAAGAGAATCATTTCTTAGCACAACAATTATTTCCCTTCTATGCTTCTGAAAGAATGCTCAGAGGGGAGTTTGACCTCTGGTCCATTGTGATCATTGATTTTGAACAATGATAATTAAATCTTAAAGTGCAGTAATTGTGAAGTGAGAAATGTTCTAGAGACAAAATTGTATTAAGAGCAAATAATTAAAATTAACATAATGAAGGTGTGCTTAATTTTCAGAAGGAAATCATCATTAAAAAACTACATTAAACCAAGGACCAAAGATACATAGCTCACTCTTTTGGTTAAATATTAAAAAAGTTAAATATCTATATAACAACCTAGTTTGTTTTTTATTTTAACTTCATGCTTAGTGCAAAATAATGAACAGTAAAAGGAAT
The DNA here is from genome assembly GCF_024711535.1 of Dipodomys merriami. Lineage (NCBI taxonomy): Eukaryota > Metazoa > Chordata > Mammalia > Rodentia > Heteromyidae > Dipodomys > Dipodomys merriami. The sequence goes on along the minus strand of NW_027203381.1, from coordinate 106,666,893 downwards.
AAAAAAAGAGAGTAAATAGAAATAATATTTATAAAACACTGGATACTCTGTTATTAGTGTTCCTTTGAGCTAAACACTCAGAGTAATTATCCTAAATGAACAGTTTTGATTAAGAATATAAACAATCAATAGATTGTTAGGTTGTTTGTTTTTGATGTACTGGAAACTAGGGTTTGAACTCATGGCCTAAGACACTGTCCATGAACTTTTCTCATGCAAGGTTGGCATTAAACCCCTTGAGCCACAGCTTCACTCTAGCTTTTGGTGGTTAAAATTTGTAAGAATCTCAAGGACTTTACTGCCCAGGCTGGCTTTGAACAAAAAGTCTCAGTGTCCTGAGTAGTTAGGATTATAAGAATGAGCCATCAATGACCAATAAATAGATACGAAGTTTAGAGCACAAAAAGATACAATTATGAGTAGAGACAAAGATTGAATTCTAGTTTAAAAAAATTTACCTTTATGGAATCAAATAAAACTAAATGTGATTTACTGATATTGTGACATTTCAATATTTAAACATAATTCCCCTATCAAAATATAGAAAAATAAAAATCTTACTGTATGCAAAATATACACCATAAAACATAAAAAAACTACAATAAATTAAACTTTTGTTCACGATTTAAACTTTAAGGAAAATGATGCAGAAAAATCTCATGAAGCTCACAAAATCAGAGAAGAAAAATGAAAAATTAATTTAAAAATTGTATAAGCTTTCCTTAGAAGTTAGGTACAAGAACTGCTACAATTATTCAAAATTTTACTGGTTTTCACACTATAAAATCTGGAAATAAATATAAAGCAACTAATTAGAAAGAAAAGTAAGTTATTTGAATAACATAGAAATTTGTAGAAATTCTAGAATTGTATAATTACCTACAGTTAAAAAGAGTTTAGTAAGTACACCATATACCAGGAAATCTAGACAAATTGAATTAATTTTATCAACAACAAAAAAAACACACTAAAAACTTGGGGGCAAAAGTTTCTACTTTCTGTGTCATAAAACAAATACCAAATCCCCAGGAAAAAAATCAAAACATTTATAGGACATAAACATTTAAAAACTTCAAAAAACCATTAAGTCAAACACAGTACAAAAAAATTAAATGTTTAGGGAATTTAATATTATTATTGCTATTATTAAACTTTTATTATTAAACCTAACATATTACTTTTAAGTGTTAAGCAGATTCATTGATGTTGCAATAAATATTCCAGCATAATATTTAAAGTGCTTACATTTTATGTATTAGATAAAAGTACATTTTAGAAAAGGGAATAATAGTACCATCTATTCATTCAGACAACTTCCAGATTATAAAATTCAAATTTGTGCATGTGAACTGGGACAAACTTATACTAATAAAATATGGAGTTAAGACAGATTTACATAAATATGTGTATAATGTCTGATTCCACTTTTAATTCCAAGTTTAAAAATTGTGGCTTTTTTGTGACATTAATCAACTTATCAGTCCTTAGAAAACTTGGGGAAAGAGGGATTCAGAATTGAGTGTGAACTGACACTGATTAGTAAACAAGGATCTTTCTCTGGCTTTTAACAAGACAGGAGAAGAAATATTCAGGGGAGGGAGACTACATTGTTGAACTTTCAGAATGTGCTTTCTTAATATTTACAATTAGAGACAAATGTACAGGAGGCATAATCTTCTCCACTTGTCAATTGGTTTAAAATCAAAACTGATTTCTTCACTAATCTATGGTCTCCTAATAGCCTTAACGAATTAAAAAAATAAAAGAGGAATAATCTGAAAACCCCAAGTTGTTAGGAGACATTTTCCAAATTACAAAGATCAATTAATAAGTTTTACAAAGCTTAAGAAGTTGTATGCTGAGTGCTGCCTGTACTGTTGCAATTTTGTTCATTTCGCAAATGATGCTGCTTTTAATGTTTTAAGAGAGCATAGACCACTGCCACCCTAGCTTTCCATTTTTATCTTTCTTTCTTACTAATATCAGGGTCACATTCCTACCAGCACTTTGTAATAGCAGTAACTGGCATAGCTGATGAATCTACCTTCAACAAAAGGATTTTTCACTGAATTTCAAAGGATGGCTTAGGAATTCCTTTGAAGAATAAGACAGTAATGACTTATTCTTAAACTTCTCTGAATTTTATTTCATCCTTTATATAGCTATCAAGAATTAAGAGTAAATTGTATCTGAATATCTAAATATATGAGATGTGCATATTTAAAAATCAGTAATGATACTGTGGATTGAGCAGTAAATATGGTAGTAGGTAAAGAGATGAGTAATTAAATATCTAGCTAATTAAAGACTATGTTAAAGAGAGCCAGAGCTTCTATTAGCCTGGGGAACTGGAATGGCTTTGACTTCTTTTGCATGCAAAAGTATTAAAAACAGAGAATATCTATCAAATGTATTTAATAAAGACCTATCAGTAAAGAGAATTCAATCTCTAAAATGGCCTATGGCAGCATAATCTTCAAGGTTTTCTTAATTTGATAGAATAATAATGACTTTGTAGAGCCAATTCTTCACATAAAAAGAAATAGTTCAAAGAGAAAAGTAGATTTCTCACTCCTCATTTTTTAGCTGAAATCAACTCAGGAATTAACTGTAGAACTTATACTCCCTCCACCCCCCCACCCCCCCCACCCCGCTCAATAAAAACTGAAGTTTATGTGCTGAGTCACTTGATTGAGTAGGGTATTCAGGAGTTAAAAATCCTTTTATCTTGATGTCACCATTATAATTTATAAAGATTGGTCATTACTAAAATTTGCTATAATTTGATGGATATTCAGTAAGCCATGAGAATTTGCTAGTGGTGTATTTTCAAGTCCTGAAGACATAATGCTATACCACAAGTGCCTGGATTTGACAGTTACTAATTCAATGCATCAGCTTGTAACAAATAATCTTAGCATGAACTGTCTGCCTCTAATAAGGTAGGCTCTACCACACATTATACTAGGGATTTATGTTCTTGCACATTTTATTGCGGGAATAAACATATTACCCTATGATTTGTCTTGATTTGAATAGTATTTAAAGGATTTTTATTGCTAAAATACTAAGGAAAAGGGAGCCAATGCATCATGAAATGAGCAATAGGTAGATATTTCCATTAATAATATTTTTCATAGGCTAGGATTAGTAGATAGCCTTGTGGAAATTTGTCATCATATATTCTTTGGCGAAAACTAGCAGGGCACACTAAATATCTTGACATATCCATTTAACTGCTGCTCTGTATCTAAGAGTTGAACATTTATCAACCTCCAAACCATGGAATTGCTTTGCATGAGCATCTGTATTCAAACATATGTTGTGGATAACTACGAAGATATTTTAGCCAGTTTGGTTTAGCAGCTGTTCTATAAAAGCGAGATGAGTAACTTAATAAGCAATCCTCCTTTACTCTGATAGTTTTCCCTTAGTGTATGCCAAGCGTAGCCAGAAATTCAATCTAAAAATGGGTTCAATGTTTGGGAAAGTAAAGTCAAGATAGGAATTCATGCAGATGACCACCTGCCAGGGGCTGACAGAGATCTTCATCCCCCACAAGACATCACGACTTCTCTAAAGAGAACAGATAATTTTGCTCATACCACCTAAGTGAGACCTTTGCACAGATAGCATGACACTTCACTACTTTTGTACATAACATATACACATATATGTATATAAATCTTCCTAAAATGCAATAATTGTTCTTGCTTCTACAAGTAATGACATTAGGTAAAAACAATTTTGAGAGGTGAATGCAGGCACATTTGTTATTTTGGTATAACTAGTAGATGCTATCACTAAATAAAAGCAAGATAATACCTATGGCTTACAGGGATGTTACAATGGAGTCATCAATTTAAGAGAAAGCCTGGAGATTAAGTAATAGATTTTCCAAGGTCTTTATTCATAAAGATTAAAAATTTTTCATATGTATCATTAATTCTTCATGCAATATAAAAATATACTGGACATAACAACATAATCCTTCTGTATGATATTTTCACAATAAAAAATAAAAATAAAATAGAAATATACTGGATATACATGATATTAAATTCATCATATAATATGAATAATGAAATTATTCATATATACTATATATGCTATATATACTTTTAATGGAAGGTAAAATTTGTAGATCAAGAGCAGTCTAAAATGAAGTGCTTCATGATATTTTAAAGTCACCTGCTATAAAATTCCATTGCAAATATTCATGAAGAATGGGCATTTGGAGGTATTCATACGAGTTACCTATAGTTTAAATACATTCACTGGGACTTGTAAATGCAGCTATACATGTAGATGCATGTTCTGGGTGTGTATCATGAAAAGCTCAAGCAACAAGCTATCTTAACTTGGAGTATAAATTATATAACTTAAACAATTGCAGATGCATTTGCCCCTCTTTTCTGTGTGCAAAATTAAAATTTATTCTTGGCCTGCATCACCTAAAATCAACTTCATGCAGATGTTTATTATTGTTAGAAACCTTCTTTGAAAAGATGAGATTTGTTTTTAAGCAGCCTTAGACTGCTGAACTCTTCTGGACTGAGGGTTATTTTCAGTCGTGACAACTGAAAGAGGGCTGCCATCACCTCTTCAACGTAATAATAGAGTGCCTCCTCACTTCCACAGACAGGGACTTGCTCTCCATTTCATACCAACACCACTTTGCCTTGAGTGACATTTCTCTTTTCCCAACTCCTATGCAATATTTGGTGTTTTATTTTCTGGTTGCAAAAATGACTTTACCTGGTGTGGTTTTTCCCTTCTTGAAACTAAGCGGAGGTTGTAGTGTCATATCTGTGTGGGCTAGGTCAAACAAATAGCTGACAAGGCTCTCCTCGTCTCTACTGTAATACAAGTCGTGTAGTAGCTGACAAAGCGTTCCAACCCCAGAATTTATTTATTCTCTTGTCATGAAGTGTTGATTTAGCACAGGGCCAAACTTTCTCATGTATCATTAAATAGATCTGAGTCACAAGATGGAAAGATGATGGATACTGAACTCCCAATGCCAGGGTTTGGGTGATGTATTGGTAACAGAAAATGCCCTTGGCGTTGAAAATTAAGTGACTCTTAAGTGCTAGACAAAAGTGTAGTGACCAAGTTCAAAGGGTTAGAAAGGCTAAATGATTTACTTCTTACCCTCTTCCACAATGTAAACGCAGATGCTCTGTGAATTAAGAATATTCCAAAACTGACTTGTAAGAGCTTGTGTTAGTCAAAACAGTGAATAAGTTGGTGATTTCCATACTAATCATTAGACTCTGATAACAATTATTATATTTGTTATTTCAGTCAGACATATTGCATTAAAAAACTAACAAAAATTAACATCAAGAAGTTCAGTACCCTTAATATAGTTCTGTATCAAAGAGGACATTTCCTATAAAACTATTTGGTGAATAAATGGTCCTACATGCTAAACATTGCTATTGGTTATATATGGGTGTAAAACAGGTGCTCCAATTTAAAACATTATTTTTATGATCTCCTAATTTGAATACAATTGAGGGAATGAGATATATGGATCAGATAAGAGCTATATAAAAACTTAACAACAGAGAGTCAATGCCACACATGATCTTGTCATAAATAGTACAGGTTCTTTTTTAAATTGCTTATTGTAAAGGTAATGTACAGAGTGGGTACAGTTACAGAAGTCAGGAAATGAATACATTTCTTTTTGAACAGTGTCACCTGTTCCCTCATTTTATCCCAGTTTTTCCCTCCCAAATCCCCTTCCCCACAAGGTGTAAAGTTCATTTTCAGTGTAGTGTCCAGTGAGTATCACTGCTGCATTTGTTCACCATTGACCCCACCAGGTCTCTGCTTCCCCTTATCCAACCCAAGAACAATAAACTTACATATAAGACAAAAGGTACCAGATGGTAGGGGAAAAACAAAGGAGGAGGCTACAATGCTTGATAGGAAATGTTCTCATTTATTTGCTCATGTGATTGTAACCCCTCTGTACAGTATTTTCACAACAAGAAACTTTAAAAGAAAAGAAATCAAACACAATGGCAAAGGAGCAAAACAAAACAAAAACAAAAACAAAAACACAACAATGCTTCATAAGAAATGTACTCATTACCTTGCCCATGTAATTGTAACCCCTCTGTAAGGTACTTTCACAACAAAAAAAATTTTTTTTTAAGTAAACTATCTCCTTTCCAGTTCTTGGAGTTCATTTCGATCAACATCATTTTATATGATTATATGTACATAGCGATTGAACCTCTGTGATCTTTTCCTAAGAATATTCTCCTTTGGTCTCATGGAGTATTAATTTTCTATCAAAGCAAGAACCAAGTACTTGAGTTCACAAGCAGTCTTTAATCCTATGCCAGGCTACCAGGGCTTCCTTGTTCACTTGAATGTACTAGTCATTGTTCCTTCTAGGAAATGCAAGTCTTATTACATGAGGAAATATGAAACTTATTCTCACATGTCAACTTGACTGGGTCACAGTGTGCTGGCAGTAGGTCAAACACAAATACTATGTGTGTGTCCAAGCGTGTCTGGATGAGCTCATTGCTTGGATTTGTAAACTAACTAAAGTACATTCCCATTCTGTGGGTGAGCCTCATTCCAGGGACTGAAGATCTGATCAGAATAAAAGATTGAATAAGAAAAATGCTGTTTCATTCTCCTGGACTGATATTGATATGAGATATGTTTTTGGCTTTTAGATTTAGAACTCAGACTCGTATACCAATGGTTGCCTTGGTTCTTAAATCTTCAAATTTGAATTGGAAATATAGAATGAAAATTTCTGAGTCTGGACTTCACAGTCTTCATATTTATTCAAAACTATTCATTATAATCTTCCCTTCCCCTCGCTTCCCTTCCTGTCCCTTCCCGTATCTTATCTTCTCCTTGCCTCTCCTCTCCTCCCCATCCCTCTTCTCCCCTCTCTTCTTTAGGTCTTTCTTTATTTTCTGAAGATCCCTGACTTAAAACCATAGATAAACCCCACCACTTTTATAAAGTATTATGCCACAGAGAAAGTTTAAAATTTACTAAAAGTAAATCATGAAAACTAATAATGAGAAGAATTAGTAATATGAGAAACAGAGGTTGCATGGTTTCCCTCATTTGTTATGACTAGAATGTGTTTATAAATCTGTAAGTTTTATATATATATATATATATATATTTACCATCCCATTTATATTCAAACATATATATATATATGGGACATGATAAATTATATGTCTCTAATATGCACACAGTGAGATCAAAGAAAGATAGTCACAGGAGGGATCACGAAGGCTCAATATCTGTGCTTATAATCATACAAAAATATTTTTTGATGGACTGGGAAGGTGGCTCAGTGGTAGAGTGCTTGCTTTGCATGCATTAGGCCCTGGGTTCAATTCCTCAGCACTACATAAGCAAAAAGAAAAAAGCCAGAAGTAGCACTGTGGCTCAAGTGGTAGAGCGCTAGCCTTGAGCTGAAGAGTTGAGGGACAGCGCCCAGGCCCAGAGTTCAGGCCCCATGACCGGACCCCCCCTAAAAAAATATTTTTTGAAATGTACTACAAGAAATGGAAAGGAGGTTTTTGTTGTTGTTTCTGATTTTGCTACTTTTCCTTTTCTGTTAGTCACTTGGAGGGTAAGAGGGGCACAGAAAAGTAGAACAATGGGTAAACAAGTATAGCCATGAAACTTAGACACTGTGGGTAAGGATGAAAAACTGGGAGAGAGTGAGAGAAGGGATGACCTGGTTCAAAAAGAGATATACTCATTACCTGAATTAAGTAGCTAGAACCCCTCTAAGCATCATTTCTGCAATAACAATAAAATATATTTAAAAACACAAAAGAATGTATAATATTTAGAAACCTTTTATTCACTTCATCTACTTTGAAACTACCAGCAGGTAAAAGCATTGTGACAGGAACATTCTTATTATTCAAGTCTCATAGTATGTATTACTCTACATACATATTGTTTTAAAATATAGCTCTTGGCAAAAATGTTTACCATCTGTCAGAATCTAAGTTGTTCCTTTTTTCTGTTCACAAATACAGATGTATTTCCATGGTTTAAAAACAAGAAGAAAGCATCCTCCCAAGAAAAGGACAGTTTTGATTTGAAAGTTCATTTCACATTTTTTAAGAAAACAATATTATTAAAATCCTTGGTGAATTTTTAAGACCTATGCTATTCTGACAAGAATAATAAATAACATTTTACACTTGCCATTTCAAGTTTCTGGGTTTAATATTATGAATATCATAATGTGAAATGTTCTAGGGCACTAGCTGTTAAAAAAATCAGACCATCAACTGCTGTCATTTGTCATGTCGCCAAGTAGGCTTGTATATGTGCATAATGAACATTTTGGAATTTCACTCTGACGAGTGTAAGTAGCTGCCTAGCCTGCCTAAGTGATCAAGTTAACAAAGCATGCACTTTGAGAAATTGCCAGGTGTCTCTTTCTTGCACATGTGCAAAATGAACATTTTGGAATTTTATTCTGATGAGTGGAAGTGGCTACTTAGCCTGCCCTAGTGATGCAAGTAACAAAGTATGTACTCTGCAAAACTGTCAGGTGTCTCTTTACTGCACTAATGGTTATATTGGTTTCTTGGTTAGTTCTGTTACTAGAACAAAATTCCTGAGAAAATGAAGAAATGAAAGAGAAGAATTTACTTGTCTTTTGGTTTCAGAGGTCTCAGCCAATACTGAGCCAATTACATTGATTTTAGCCTGAAGATGCTGTAGAACACCAGGCAGGGAGCATGAGGTAGGGCAGAGCTGGTTACCACAGGGCAGCCAGGAAGCTGAGATTGAGAGGAAGAGATTATGGATGAGGTAAGCCTTTACAAGCCATATCCCTAGTGACCACTTCCTCCAACCAGGCCTGAGGTCCTAGCTTTGATTACCTTGTAGCAATGCCATTAAATTATGGCTCTATCAGTGAATAATTAATCTACTTATCTGGTAAGAGTGTCCATGTTGCAATCACCTTTTAATGATTGTGTTTACCAGTTGAAATTAACCCATTAGACCATAAGTGTGCGTGGAGGATTATCTCATAAGGTTAGAAGAGAGGTACACATGATACCCTCAGCATCCTGGGAACAAATTTTCATATAATTTTTGTCGGAGATTTTATTTATTCTTACCTGAGATCCTTTTTGAAAGCTTATAAAGTATAGAAAATGTCAAAAGAGATGAGTGTGTGTTAAAATTTCTAGTCTTTATCACATCTCAGATTTATAAAAGATCAGTTTGATAATGAACTTCCTGTAAAGGCCACTTTTACTTTAAAATAAACCTCTAGTTTGATAAGTGCCTGACTTGAAATTCCGGAGAACATTAGTTCATCACCAATTACCTTTTCAAGAATCGTAAATATATAAATTTTCTTTAAACTCAATTTTAAATAGTTTTGGACCATACCAAGAAATTATTTCACTGTTGTCTGGTTCATCTGTTTATTTGAAGACATAAATATGTCACTGTTTACTTCCAAATTAATTTTAATAATTACTTTTTTTGCTAAGTTCTGGCAATTTAAATCATGTGTAAATCTTTGTGTAGGAATGTTGGCCATTTACTCATATCCTTATAACTCTTAATATGTTTTTTTTTTGGTGGGGGGAAATGTACACTAAATTTTCTCAGGAAGAGTTCATGTTAGAATCGATTAGTAAGAAATTTTGGAAGTCATTATTCTTTAGCATGCTTTGCAAATAAATAAATGTAAGTCTGAAGACATTAGTTGTGAGATTTCCTATCTGTTTCAATATGATCAGCTTATTCATTTAGTTTCTATATACAGTTGAGATAATACCTCAGTGCAATTTTCAGATCTTAGAAACATTAGGTTATCTAAAATTCTATGTAAACTTTTAATTCTCTAGATTATCTTCTGTCCTATAAAATATACCCAGCATATTGTTTTTCTAACCTATACATACTGCATTTTAATATGTACATCTGACCTTGAGATACAGTATTTAATTTTTCCTTCATATAAAGAAGATTATTCACAAAGTCCTCAGGTAGGTTTTCCAACATTTTTATTTCCTACTTAGGACAGCAGTTTTTGTTGTCATTGTACTTCAACAATTGTTGAAAAAACAACAAATGCTTGTAATAGAATGTGTAAATTCAACATTGAAATTTGAGGCACAACATAGATGCGAATTTCAATTATGAATTTAAAAATTGAGTGAATCCATATGTAAAATATTAAAGAAAAGTCCTAACTTCATTTCACTTAATCTGAGCATTTCATCTTCATTCAGAAGAATGATTGAGTGGGGGAATATTCAAAGCATCTCATATGTTAGCATCATAAATGTTAAATAAAATTTAAATTCTTCCAACAATAGAAATTTTTCTTACTTAACTTGAACAAATATCTCTGATACAATCAGATATTTTAAAGAGAGCCCATTTCCTTTCATCTCTATAGAATTGAAAATAAGACACAGAAAAACTCAATGTTTAATTAAGTGGCTGAAAAGAAGGTATCAAACATTGTAACTTTAGAGAGGATTATAATATAAAGCAACTATGACTTTTGAAACTTACTGAACATAAAGTAATAATTTTAATACGTCAAAATTAATTCAACAGGGGCTGGGAAGGTGGCTCAGTGGTAGAGTGCTTGCCTTGTAATGCATGAGGCTCTGGGTTCAATTCCTCAGCACCACATAGGAAAAAAGCCGGAAGTGGCGCTGTGGCTCAAGTGGTAGAGCGCTAGCCTTGGGCTGAAGAGCTGAGGGACAGCGCCCAGGCCCAGAGTTCAGTCCCCACAACCGGACCTCCCCCCAAAAAATTAATTCAACGAGTAATTTAATAGACAACTTCTTAGATGTAATTTCTATATCAATATTAATTTGTTGTCTAATTTCAAGATAGTATCTCTTTTTGCATAACTTAAAAAATGTTGTGAAACAAATGCATTATTTTTTCCCTCATAAATCTTGGCAAAGGAAGCCATCAATACCAAAACCCTTAAATCACTCCATTTAAAATATGACCTTTATTCATAAACCTCACTTCGTTTCTTAAATTATTAATGTGAAGAAGAACCCTGTTTAAGAGTCTAGCTGAATGACTTACTCCTCCTTAGAAAGCTATTGATTAACTAAACAATGCAGTATTCCTTTTAATCTTAAAAGTTCCATGGAGATCAGGCTGAAGTAGCATTTTGAGATGGGTGTGAACATCGATTTTTAGGACTGGCAGCTGAGGTCAGTTTTTATTTTTTCTTACTCTGTTCTCTTAATAGTAGGATATAACCCATAGTTTCATGGGATGATAAGTGGAGTGGAAGGTACAGATCTAACACATATCTTTAAAGTTCAAGGAACTGCGATATGTGTCAGTTTGTGTCTGCTTCATTATGGATTTATATTTGGTTCCTCTTTTTCTCAGATTTAGAAAAATGGATTCCACAATAAGACACTCTGGGGCTCATGTTTCTTAATTCTTCACTGCAGGAACAGTAAAATAAGGACAGTATGAATTCTTTTAGATGGGCTTAAGTGCAAAAGCAATGGAACCTCAGCTTCTGGAGGGACCAGTTCTTGGCATACAAAACAGATTTAGAGTTAGAAGAGATAGGGAAGTTCTTGGCTTTTTTTTGTTTTTTTTTGCTTTGTTTTTTCATCTTTCTGGTCATGAAGCTTGAACTCATAACCTGGGCTCTGTCCTTGTTTATTTTTGCTCAAGGCTAGTGTAGTAAAAATTTGAGCTATAGTGCCACTTCCTGCTTTCTAGTGGTTAATTGTAGGACAGAATTTCACCAATTTTCCACCTGGCTTTGAACCATGATCCTCAGATCTGAGCCTCCTGATTAGTTAGAGTTACATGTCTGGCTAATTTCTTACTTATTAACTCTTTAGTGATGAAGTAGTTACTTTAACACACAGCTGATTAAAGACTGGGGATACTTTGTAAGTAAGACCATACTGTTTCTTACAGCATACACCTGTTAGCTTTGTTTCCTAATCTTTAAAACAGAATCCCCAGAATTTTAAATTCCTAGGTTTGTTACTGATGACTATGCAAAATCCGTATCATGTATTATATGATTGCTAGGTACCTCATAAATATTAGGTGTCTATTCTATCATTCATTAAGTGACTCACCAAACTGTCATCTTCTACATAGCAAGTTTAGTTGTACTGATTCAGTATTAATATCTAAAAATAATATTTGATCTATTGGAATTATAATGTCTATAATTTGGGTGTGTGATAAAATCTTTATCAGTGGATAAAATAACTTATACCCTTTGAGACCATCTTTTTTTTTTTTTTTTTTTTTTTAAATTGTATTTTTTTTTATTTGAGAACATACTGTACAAAGGGGCTACAATTACATGGGCAGGATAATGGATACATTTCTTACCAAGCATTGCAGCCTCCTCCTTTGTTTACCCTTCACTTCCCTTCCCCGCCTCCCCCCTCCCCCCACCCAATTTTACCCCCCTCCCCCCACCCAATTATACCCCCCTCCCCCCCCCACACCGACATTGTAAAGCTGGTTTTGACATGACATTTTGTACTTCTCATTGTTGCAACAGGTCCACCTGAATCCTTAAACGACTTGTTTGTCCCCATCTACTCCACATGTTATACTGACATCAAATATAGTGAAAACGGGGGTTACACTGTGGGGGAGGGACATACAAAGCAACAAAGAAATAATCTTATAAATGCATTAGAAATACATGCATGAAAGAAACGAAAACATTAAAATACATATTTAAGGGTTCATTTTCCTAGCATCACATTATCTGACCTTTTCGGCTTGACTCATACCTATACTAGATATTGCAAATAAGGGAAACCATGGGACCTATGCTTCTTTGGGCCTGGCTTACTTCACTTAATATAATTTTTTCCAAACCTTTCCATTTCCTAACAAATGGGGAAATGTCATTCTTTCTGATGGAGGCATAGAATTCCATTGTGTATATATACCACATTTTCTTGATCCATTCATCTACTGAGGGGCATCTGGGTTGGTTCCATATCTTAGCTATGGTAAATAATGCTGCAATAAACATAGTTGTGCTGGTAGCTTTAGTGTGGTCTTGTTTGTAAACATTTGGGTAAATGCCCAAAAGTGGGATTGCTGGATCATAGGGGAGATCTATGTGAAGTCTTTTGAGGAACCTCCATACTGCTTTCCAAAGTGGTTGAACAAGTTTACATTCCCACCAACAATGAAGTAGGGTTCCTTTCTGTCCACATCCCCTCCAGCATCTGTTGTTATTGGAGTTCTTGATTTTTGCTGTTCTAACTGGAGTGAGGTGATATCTCAATGTTGTTTTGATTTGCATTTCTTTTATGGCTAGGGATGTTGAACATTTCTTCATGTGTCTATTGGCCATCCTTCTTTCTTCTTCAGAGAAGCTTCTCTTTAAGTCTTTCGCCCACTTATTTATTGGGCAGTTGTTTCTTTGAGGATTTGTTGTTGGGTGGTTTAATTTTTTGAGTTCCAAGTATATTTTAGATATGAGACCCTTGTCCGTTGTATGGCTAGTAAAGATCTTCTCCCAATCGGTGGGTTTTCTATTGATCTTGCCAGCTATGTCATTTGCCCTGCAGAAGCTCTGCAATCTTATGCAATCCCATTTGTCCAACCTTTCTTTGATTTGTTGTGCTTCCGGGTCTCTATTCAGAAAATTTCGACCTGAGCCAAGGAGACCTAGGGTTTCTCCTATTCCATCCTGTAATGTTTTCAGAGTGTCTGCTTTGAGTTCAAGGTCTTTGATCCATTTGGAGTTGATTCTGGTGCAGGGTGATATATAAGGATCTAGCTTTAGTTTTCTACATGTAGTTAACCAATTTTGCCAGCACCATTTACTGAAGAGGCTGTCTTTCTTCCATTCTATTGTTTTAGCTTCCTTATCGAAGATTAGGTGGCTATAGGTCTGTAGGTTCATTTCTGGGTTTTCAATTCTATTCCATTGGTCCTGAGGTCTGTTCTTATGCCAATACCAAGCTGTTTTGATTACTATGGCTTTATAGTAGAGTTTGAAATTTGGTATTGATATTCCTCCAGCAGTGTTCTTTCCGTTGAGGAGCGTTTTTGCTATTCGGGCTCTTTTATTGTTCCATATGAATTTTTGGATTGCCTCCTCTATTTCCTTGAAGAATGAGGGTGGAATTTTGATAGGTATCGCGTTGAATTTGTAGATAGCCTTGGGAAGTATTGCCATTTTCACGATGTTAATCTTGCCAATCCAGGAGCATGGGAGGTTTTGCCATTTTTTAAGTTCTGTGTTGATTTCCTTTTTCAAGATTTTAAAGTTTTCATCATAGAGGTCCTTCACTTCTTTGGTTAAGTTAATTCCTAGGTATTTTATTTTTTGTGGGGCTATTACAAATGGAGTTGCTTTCCTAATTTCAGCCACACTTTTCTCATTGTTGGCATATAGAAAAGCCATTGATTTTTGGGGGTTAATTTTATAACCTGCTACTTTGCCAAAGTTTTGAATCAGCTTGAGTAATTTGGGAGTGGAGTCTATGGGATTCTTTAAATACAAGATCATGTCATCTGCAAAGAGGGAGAGTTTTATTTCTTCTTTCCCTATTTGGATCCCCTTTATGTCTGCATCTTGTCTTATTGCTGTAGCTAGGCATTCTAATACTAGATTGAAGAGAAGTGGAGAGAGTGGGCATCCTTGTCTTGTTCCTGAGTTAAGAGGAAATGGCTTTAGTTTTTCACCATTGAGTATAATGCTGGCTGTAGGTTTGTCATATACAGCCTTTATTATATTGAGGAATGTTCCATGGATTCCTAATTTTTCCAGAACCTTCATCATAAAGGGGTGTTGGATCTTGTCAAATGCTTTTTCTGCATCTATTGAGATAACCATGTGGTTCTTATTCTTGCTCCTGTTGATGTGATGAATAATATTAATTGATTTGCGTATATTGAACCAGCTTTGCATCCCTGAAATGAATCCTGTTTGATCATGGTGTATGATTTTTTGGATGAATTGTTGAAGTCGATTGGCCAAAATTTTGTTGAGAAGTTTTGCATCAATGTTCATCAAAGAAATGGGTCTATAGTTCTCTTTCTTTGATGAGTCCCTGCCTGGTTTTGGGATGAGGGTTATGATGGCTTCATAGAATGTGTTCGGTAGTGAGCTTTCTCTTTCAATTTCATTGAAGAGTTGGAGGAGTATTGGTGTGAGCTCTGCTTTGAAGGCCTTGTAAAATTCCGCTGTAAAACCATCTGGTCCTGGACTTTTCTTAGCTGGGAGGTCTCTTATTGCTGTTTCTATTTCGATGCTTGATATGGGCCTGTTAAGCTGGTTTAACTCATCTTGGTTTAGTTTTGGCATGTCAATATTTGCTAGGAAAAGGTCCATTTCTGTCAAGTTCTCAAACTTATTAGCATAAAGTTTTGAGAAGTATTCCCTTATAATGTTCTGAATCTTGGTTGTTTCCGTGGTGATGTTTCCATTCTCATCACTGAGTTTATTAATTTGGGTGTGTTCTCTCCTTTTTCTGATAAGGTTTGCTAAGGGTCTGTCAATTTTGTTAAGTTTTTCGAAGAACCAACTCTTTGTTTTGTTGATTCTTTCTATAGTTTTTTTGGATTCTAATTCATTTAATTCTGATTTAATTTTGATTATTTCTTTCCGTCTACTGGATTGGGGTTTATCTTGCTGCTCTTTTTCAAGGAGGTTTAGATGTGTCATTAAATTATTAGTTTCCGATCTCTCCAATTTGTTGATGTAGGAGCTCAGAGCTATAAACTTGCCTCTGAGTACTGCCTTTGCTGTGTCCCAGAGGAGCTGGTAATTTGTGTGTTCATTTTTGTTGAATAGCATGAACATTTGAATTTCCTTTCTAATCTCTTCCATGACCCACTCATGATTCAGCAGTGTGTTGTTCAGCCTCCATGTGATACCGGACTTTCTTTGGTGGCTTTTGGTGTTGAGTTCTAATTTTATTCCCTTGTGGTCAGAGAGAATGCAAGGTATAACTTCAATGTTTCTGAATTTAGACAAGTTTGCTTTGTGGCCTAAAATGTGGTCTATTTTAGAAAACGTCCCATGTGCTGCTGAGAAGAACGTGTATTCTGATGCTGCTGGGTGAAATGTTCGGTAAATGTCTGTTAAGTCTAGTTGATCTATGCAGCTGTTTAGATCTGCGGTTTCTCTGTTGAGTTTTTGCCGAGTTGATCTATCTAGTGGGGAGAGTGGTGTGTTAAAATCCCCAACGATTAATGTCTTTGGATCTATCTGGGATTTGAGGGAAAGTAGTGTTTCTTTGATAAATTTGGGTGCTCCATTGTTTGGCGAATAGATATTTAGAATTGTAATATCCTCCTGAAGGAGAGATCCTTTAATTAGTATGTAGCGACCTTCTTTATCTCTTCTCACGAATTTTAATTTGAAGTCTATTTTATCTGATATTAGGATTGCAACTCCCGCCTGTTTATGAGGGCCATTTGCTTGGTAGATTTTGTTCCAGCCTTTAACCTTGAAAATATGTTTGTTTTTACGGGCAAGATGTGACTCCTGCAGGCAGCAGATAGAAGGGTCTTGTTTTTTAATCCAACTAGACAGTCTATGTCGCTTAATTGGAGAGTTCAGTCCGTTAACATTAAGAGATAGGACTGAGAGGTATTTGGAAGTTCCTGCCATGTTATCCACCTTCTTGGGGGCTGTGAAAACTGGGTTCTTCCTAAGGTTCTTGGATTCTCAGTTTGGGTGCAGTTTCTTGGCCTTTGTTGCGTTCTTGTTGGTTTTCTATGTGTAGGACATCTTTAAGAATCTTTTGCAGGGCTGGTTTGGTGGAGATGTATTGTTTCAATTTTTCTTTGCTATGGAAGGTTTTTATTTGGCCTTCAGTTATGAAGGAGAGTTTAGCTGGGTACAGTATTCTTGGTTGATAGTTGTTTGTTTTTAGGGCATGGCATACATCATTCCAGGCTCTTCTTGCTTTGATTGTCTCTGGTGAGAAATCTGAGGTAATTCTAATTGGTTTCCCTTTATAGGTGATTAACCTTTTCTCCTTGACAGCTTTAAGGATCTTTTCCTTGGTCTGGGTTGATCCTGTGTGGATTATAATGTGACGGTGGGATGTCCTATTCTGGTCTGGTCTATTTGGGGTTCTAAAAGCTTCTTGTATCTGAATAGGCCTATCTTTTTGTATGTTTGGGAAGTTCTCTGCTAGGATCCTGTTAAACAAATTTCCTAGACCATTAACTTCTGTTTCTAGGTGCTCCTCTACACCCATTATCCTTAGATTGGGCCTTCTGATGGTGTCTTCCAGGTGTTGGATAGACCTATCATATTTCTTGGACTTGTCTTGGATGGTTGTATGTTCTTTCTCTATAATATCTAGGCTGTCTTCAATCCCTGAGATTCGATCTTCTGCATGGTCTAACCTGCTGTCAAGACTCTCTACTTTGTTTTTTATCTCTTTTCCTTCTAATTGGTCAGCTTTGATGGCTTCAAGTTCTTTGTTGAAGCTCTGTTTTAGGTCTTGTATGAATTTCTTTACTTCCTTAATTTGGTGTTCAGTGTTTGTTCTCAAATCACTTAGTTGATTGGTTATGGTTTCTTTGGACTCCCATTCCTTCTGTTGGGTTCCATTCAGCCTTCCCTTTGTGGTCTCCCTGACTTCCTTCAGCTCTTTGTTAATGGATTCCATGAATGTCTTTAGTGATCTTTGTGTATTCTCTACCTGGTCTCTTAATTCGTGAATTACTCTTTGATTAGTTTCCTCCCTTCTGTGGGATTCCTGCAGTTCTCTTTGAGTGTTCTCTGCCTGCTCACGCCATTCCTCCCTTTCTCTTTGAGTATTCTCAAGTTGTTCACGCAAATCCTGTATCAGTTTTTGAGAAGCTTCCTCACGCTTATGATGTTCCTGTATAAACTTCTGGGATGCCTCCTCTCTCTCCCTATCACGCTCATACAGAGTCCTTTGTACATTGTCAAACTTCTCATTTATCATGTTTGCTATTAGTGTTTGTAGAGCTATTTGGGAACTCTCCTCTGGATTATTCTTTATCTGTTCTAATCCCTGATTATCAAGGTTGGGAATTGAGATACCCGAATTTGCCATTTTTCTTGTGTTTTTCCGGCTTACTCGGCCCATTTGAGATACAGATTGCACCAGTTTTGTGCTAGAACACTATCTTAAGGCAACCATCAACCAAAGTTTGCATTTGTACAGTCAGTAGTCTACAGATACAATCTAGTTCAACAGATACATCTATTCAACATCAAATGACTATATGTTAAAGGACTTCGAACCGCAGAAAAGAATTTGGAAAACCAGAAATTATTAGGATTAGGGAGAGATGTGGGTAAAAAATAGGAATAGATTGGTGTGGGGAGGCACAGGGAGAGTTAACTATGTCCTAATCACAGTGCAGGAAATGGGTTGGGTAGGATGCAAGTAGAGAGAGAGAGAAAAAGAAGAGACGGAAAGGGGAATAAAGAGAGACCAGAAAAAGAATAGAAACGTAAAAATTAATGTTATTATAGAGGTTAAAAGACCGTCTATTTAGAGAGGAATGTGAATATGTTCAGAGAAGGGGAGGGACATAGAGGAGATGTGGAAAGCTTTAAGGATGGGAAAGGGAGAAGAAAAGATCAGAAGTTCAGTAGAGCTAGATAAAAAACAAAAAGATAATTAAGAATGAAAGAAAAAGAGAAAGAAGACAAGAAAAGAAAGGAAAACTCTCATTCACGTATTCCTAAAATAAAAATTATAAGATGAGAAAAAAAAATTACTGGAAAACAATTATTTTTTCAGAAGAGGCAAAAATTAAAGATTAATAAAAGTTTTAGAAGGGAAAAAATTTATATATATATATATATATATATATATATATATATATAAGGTAACAAAAAACAAAAAACAAGCAAAAAAAAGAAAAGAAGAAGAAGAAGAAAAAAAAAAAAGAAAAAAAAGAAAAAAAAGTCTTTTGATTTTCTTTTTTTTGGGGGGGGGAGGAGTGGGAGGAATCCTGTATCTCCCTTTTGTCTGCGACCAGTCTCTTGTTGTAGTCTCTGGTCAGCTTGAGGTCCTGTGGCTTGATTGGTTTCTTAAGTCGGTTGGTTGGAAGAGGCAGAAAAATGCTCTGCTTTACCCAAGATTTTGAGATCCCCCTCCCAGGTTAGTTTTCTGGGAGGGTGGTCTGCTTTGAGAGTCACAAAAGAGGGGGATGTGGTTATGAGGCTAGGTTCTGGGTAGGGTTGAGGCCTTTCAACAAACAGTAGCTTTTCCCTGGGGCTATTTTGTGATAGAGCTCACAGCGCCCAGCCTAGAGCCATTCTCAGGGTTTCTGTTTTTCAATTGATTGTGGTGGCTGCTAGAGGGAGGGGCAGCCTCTGGCTCTGGTTACCCAG
Organism: Dipodomys merriami; assembly: GCF_024711535.1. Taxonomy (NCBI): domain Eukaryota; kingdom Metazoa; phylum Chordata; class Mammalia; order Rodentia; family Heteromyidae; genus Dipodomys; species Dipodomys merriami. The sequence goes on along the minus strand of NW_027203381.1, from coordinate 106,647,521 downwards.
TGACGCTAGGCACTCCGATGGCTGGCGCCTGAGCTGGGTGACTTTTCCCTGGATGGAGCTGAGTCTGGCAGGTCACTTCGGCGTTAAGTTCTTGTGACCTGCTAAATGACTCGTTTTATTCCAAGGCCTGAGCTGGAGCTAGCAGCAACTCCGAGCTTTGTCAGTATCCAAGATGGAGATCACCGGTGCTGGGGGGGGAGGGGTGGCCTTCCCTCCTCTGCTCCCTGAGGAGTGAGGATGTCGGGCTTGTACTCACGCCGAGTCTTGGATCCTGGGTCGTCTCTGGTCTGCAAACAGCAGGATGAAGATGTTCGCTCCTTGTCGGTTCTTGTTGGTGTTGAGTAGAATCCGCTCGTCCGCTGCGTCTGGCTCCTTCGTCCCCGACTCTCTGTGCCTTTGAGACCATCTTAATAAATATCAGGGAGTATTCATTGTATGGAAAAATAAATAGATAGAAAGTGAGATTCCTTGTCCAACTATGTGCTGAATTAAGTTTCTCTTTAAAATAAAAATCATATTTTTTCTATAATAAATATTCATACAAACTTAATAGCTGATAGAGCCAAAAATGTTGTTATCTTATGTTTAACAAATTTTTGGACATTTATATGTGATTAACTTTATATATATATTCACATATACACACTTATATTTATCAGTTATTTCGGGAAAACCTTATGATTTTAGTGGAAAGATCTATCAGTTAAGTTGGTAAAATGCTGTAAAAATCAATCCAAAGACACTGAAGGGTTAGTATTATGGAAGGTTGTTTTCTATTGCTGCAAATACTGAGAGGTCTCCTCTGTCATTCTCAATGAAGGTGTGAATTGGGAAAGGAAATATCTTCTACTTGTCTCCATGTTAGCCTTTGCTACCCCATACACCGAAGTATCCCTCCTTTGTCTCCTATTACTAATAGAGTGATAAGTGAAAAAAACTGTATATATTTCATGCACTGGGAATAGAAGAACCTTACATCATTTTCACGTATATTACAGTGCTCAGACAAGCTGTCTCCACCTGACAGGGATCTAAAGCAATGGAGTCTTTCATGTGCCAAGAGAAATAAATAGTCTAAATAAGTTGTAGTAATTAACTTGCCTCTATCACAAGAAATACATTGTTATAACAATGTTTGGATTCTTAGAGATATATTCCTTACTTGGCATTATGAGAAATAGGTAAGTTCTCTAAATAAATCCATCAAAACTGTTTATAATTTATTTATAAAAATTACTAAAAGTCATAACTAGCATTTGTGATAATAAGCTTTCATTACCAGATGTTCATCTTAGATATTCACTAGAATTGGGAAGATAGCCCAAAAAATAAATTGCTTACATGTTCCATTTGTTCAAAATTTTGGGGAGAGTGAACATGATAATGATATTTTCTAAATAACTTTCCATCAACACTTAATCTTGAAAACTAGTTTTATAAAGTAGAATTTAGCTGTTCCATATAACTAATATGATGGTATTTTGTTTTGCTAAAATTAAAAAAAAACCACTATGATAGAAATTCCTTTTTCTTTTCCACCATGATAGATTTGAATAAGCACAATATTAAAATTATTTAGTGGTAATTTCTTTTCCTGACAGAGTGAATAACTATATTAAATTTTAATTTCAATAAAATCTCATGATGTGGAACTTAGTACATATTAAATACATGCTTAAATTTTGTTGCTTTATGTCTATGTGCTTAAGGTTGCAATTAAAAGAGAATATGAGAAATCACTTATAATTTCATAATCATTATAAAGTTGATAATTTATGATATGCAACAAATGTAAGACTATATTGAATATTTGTATAAGAAATTCTTTAAGTTTGTATTAGGAGCTTCACTTGTCAGTGACAGAGTGATAAATTTATAAATCATATAATCTTAGAATCTGCTTTAAATTTGTCACAGTACCATCATGATTTAAAAAGAACATTATCGTGAAAGACATTTATTTGGCTGATGATGTCTGAATCTCTAATAATTTCAAATGAAAAATAATCAAGTATGTTTTATGTGTAATAGACATATTGTGGTAACATTGTGAAAATGTGGAGATCATTAAAAATTCCTTGGCAGAAATATATTTAGCACATTCTCTTTAGTTTGTCAGCTTTATGACTATTTGCAGGAAATTATAATTTTCTTCAATTAGTATGTCTCTTAATCTAGTCAAGAAATTGGAACACATTCTTTATGCTAGAACAGAAATATGTCTTACAAAGAATTGAATGATAACTCTAAATCTCTAATTTTTAGTATAATTCTTTTTTAATAGTATGTTTCACAATAAACTCAGTCACTGTATATATTCGTACTATCAATATGATACATTTGGTCATCTTCTAATTTCAATTATAATAAAAAAGAGATCCAAAAATAGTGTAAAATAGTCCCACAAATCTAGACCTAATGTTCTTTACCTAGATATAACATTTAAAATTTTACAATTCTTCCAGTAATATCTTCAATCTGTAATAATTCCTCACACTCACCCTCAAATATACTTAGTTCACTCTACTCTGACAGAATTGCTTAGTACTTCTTTGATAAACATGACATCATATTTTTAATAACTCAGGAGAGCTATTTTGAAAAATGACATTCTACTTGAATTTGTCTAATGAATTTTTAGGATGAGATTCATGTACATTTTTGGCAGAATTAGCACAGATGTGATGCAGTCTTTTTATTCCTGTCAGTGTATCACATTACTGAGCTTGTTGACTTTGATCACTCTGTTAAGTGGATGTGCTAGATTTCTTTACTCTCATATTACTTTTTCCCTCTTTAAAATTGATGAAATTCTTCAGGGAAGTACTTTGAAACTATGCATGTATCCCAGTGCCCATCCAATTTTTACATATTAAGCTTAGCCTTCATTGATGTTGGAGTTAATTATTACTGTGATGATTATCAGATAGAGATCTTCTATTTTAATCATTTTTATACAGTTATTACTTATCATGCTTTTGGGATGAAGATCTTCCATTTTAGTGTGTGTATTATGTAGCTGTAGACTAAAGGAGTTTCAAGTATGTAATTTGCTGTTAGCATAACTGATGGTGTTGGTCAGATTATCTCTAAGATTATCTCTATAGGAATTTTGCACAATTTCAATGGTGAATTTACAGGTGATAAATGTAGATTATGATGAATTTTTGAAAGCAATATTTTATGAATAAAACTAAAATTATTTTAAAAGATCTTGAGTGAATCCTTTCTATTTTAAAGTATTTCATAGTTTCCTTGATAATCATAAGATTTTCTAATTCTAATCATTCAAGAAGGCTTAAAAATTAGACTCTAAAATTAAAGTTTATGAGTGATCTAAGGAAAATCCACTATATACTTTTATCACATCAAGTCTGTTAATAAACTTGTTAAATATAGTTAATAGATTTGGATGATGAGTGAGACAGCAGATATTCTTAGCAAACCATCTATATTCTTATGCCCCTCTTTCTCACTTAGCACTACATATATAATTTCATATATGATCATTTTTAAATTTTTAGACAAAGAAGGAATTATTTTGATAGACACATAGTTAATATGATTGAAGCTATCCTTATACAAGAATGATTTTTGATGGAATAAAATTCTACACAAATGAAGCACTCAGTGAAGACACTATTTTATTACTTTGATAAATCAAGAGGTAATTGCTAGTAATTGACTACATTAAAATTAGTTGCTGAGTGTCTAAAAAAGTGACATACAATTTAGCCTTTTCACAACAAGCTAAAATGCAACCTGTGGCAAGTATCTAGCACTCTCTCTTTTAATCCATTGAGTGAGTTGTTTATAAATAACTTTAAATATTTTCAAGCTAAAATGTAGTGTCCAGCACCTGTGGTTCACAGAATTTTTGTTGTTGTTGTCTGTTGTTTTGGGTTTTTTTAGGGGAGAAAACGGGGTTAACTGAAGTCAAACCTTCAAGAAAACAACGAAACCAAGGTTTATGCTTAAATTGTATAGTAGTGTGCTTTAATCACCAAATCATTCTGCTATTATATATTTTATATTCAAAACTCTAGGATATTTAAAAGTGTTGATTCTTATGTTGAAAATGAACATTACAACTTGGGCAGGGAGGGGAGGGGCAGTTGTGGAGGTGAGAGGGAAGGGATGGTCTGGGGGTAAAACAAAGGAGGAGGCAACAATGCTCTATAGGAAATGTACTCATCACCTTGCTCTTGCTTGTGTAACTGTAACCCCTCTGTACAGCATTTTTACAATAAGAAACACACAAAAAATAAAAATGTTGATTCATTTTAATACACGCACACACACACACACACACACACACACACACACACACACACACACACACCAGATCAATAAACAGGATGGGAAATCCAAAGGAAGTTGTGAAAGACTGTACAATTTGATGAAGAAATAGGCAAGGTATAAGAAGATGCTTTGTTCCAGAATATTAATTAATTAAAAAAATTGTTTTCGTGTGTTCTACAGAAGTCAGTTTTAAACATAACTTTAGTGGTATTTCAGTGTAAAAATTACAGCAATGATTACTCAATTACATAAAAATTCAGAAATATAAATTAAGCTGTCATATGCCACGTGTAGAGATACGAGTTTTATACTCTCCAGTTGAAAATGTTTCATTATTATTTATATCTACTTAAGGGAAGATTTCAGTCTGAAATCAAGAACTCAATCTGAAGAATTATTTTCTACTCAAATTTACATCAAGAAAATGTGTTACTTGTGTGTCAGGATGAAAAACTTGTAAAGAAAAAGTGCCTTGCAATTGTGTTAGCATATTATCCTGTTATAGCATGTGGATAAGAACATTTGTTAATATTTGGTAATAGAGAGGAAGAGGAAGGCATATACACATATAAACAGGCATACCTAAGCATGAACCTGTGTATATACCCTATGCCAACATATATATTATACTAGTATTTTACTTGTGCATACTTTCATTTAAAATATTTTTAAGATACTCAAGTAAAAATTAATTATATGTGTATACTTTATTCATTGCCATTTTTAACATCATCAAAGACAAATGTCATTGTGTGGAATTTTCTCAAGGATACTGACATTTATCCATTGCTTCTTTGTAATCTAAACCATATTAAACATGTTTTCAATAAATGAATTATTTCCTATAGTATATTTATCATTAGCATTTAACATTTGATCAAATCTTCACTTGAACTTATTTCTTCGTAAGCTACTCTGCTTCCTGCATCTAGTTATATCTTACCTTCCCCAGTGTATTCTGGAGTAATTATCACTCAGCTAACTCTTACAATGTTTGTGCCGTCCTTCAATGTCATTTTTGGAACAGTTTATTTCTTTATGCTATTGCTATGAAATTATTTTTGCGGATGGTACTGAGGTTTAAATTCTAGGCTTTGCACTTGCCAAGCAAGTGTTCTATCACTTGGACTATGGTTCTAATTCTTCATGTTTTAGTTTATTTTCAGATATAGAATCTCACTTTTGCCAGAGGCCATCCTAAAACCAGTTCTCTTACTTGTGCTTTCTGCCTAGGTGAGATGACAAGTATGTTTGGAGTTATGAAATTGCTCACCTTGTTGTTGTTGTTTTTTTTTAATGAGTTATCTTGGTTTTTTTTTTCTTCTTTTTTTTTTATTGTGAAAATACTGTACAGAGGGGTTACAATTACATGGGCAAGATAATGAGTACATTTTTTACCAAGCATTGTAGCCTCGTCCTTTGTTTCCCCTTCCCTTCCCTTCTCATCCTCTCCCTGCCCCGCCCAACCAATCCTCCCCGCTCCTCCTCCCCACCACAAAAGTTGTAAAGTTCGTTTTAACATAACGACTTGTACATCTCATTGTTGCAATGGGTCAACCTGTATCCCTAGTTAAACGACTTGTTTTTCCCCTTCCCCTCCACAAATTATACCGACATCAAATACAGTGAAAGCAGGGGGTTATACTGTGGGGGAGGGAAATACAAAGCAACAAAGAAATCATCTTATAAATGTGTTCGAAACAATTGCATGAAAGAGAAAAAAAAACATTTGAATACATATCTTAGGGTTCATTTCCCTGACATCACCTTACCTGACCTTTTCTGCTTGACTCAGACATACACTAGATATTGCAAATAAGGGAAACCAAGGGACCTATGTTTCTTGGGCCTAGCTTGCTTCACTTAATATAATTTTTTCCAAGTCTTTCCATTTCCTAACACATGGGGCAATGTCATTTTTTCTGATGGAGGCATAGAATTCCATTGTGTATATATACCACATTTTCTTGATCCATTCATCTACTGAGGGGCATCTGGGTTGGTTCCATATCTTAGCTATACTGAATAGTGCTGTAATAAACATAGTTGTGCTAGTAGCTTTAGTGTGGTCTTGTTTGTAAACATTTGGGTAAATGACCAAAAGTGGGATTGTTGGGTCATAGGGGCGCTCTATGTGGAGTCTTTTGAGGAAACTCCATACTACTTTCCAAAGTGGTTGAACAAGTTTACACTCCCAACAACCATGCAGTAAGGTTCCCTTCTGTCCACATGCCCTCCAGCATCTGTTTTTATTAGAGTTCTTGATTTTAGCCATTCTAACTGGGTGAGGTGGTATCTCAATGTTGTTTTGATTTGCATTTCTTTTATGGCTCGGGAGGTTGAGCATTTCTTCATGTGTCTATTAGTCATCCTTCTTTCCTCTTCAGAGAAGTTTCTCTTTAAATCTTTAGCTCACTTATTTATTGGGCAGTTGTTTCTTTGAGGATTTGTTATTGGGGGATTTAATTTTTTGAGTTCCAAGTATATTTTAGATATGAGACCCTTGTCCGTTGTATGGCTAGTAAAGATCTTCTCCCAATCCATGGGCTTTCTGTTGATCTTGCTAGCTATGTCATTTGCCATGCAGAAGCTCTGTAACTTCATGCAATCCCATTTGTCCAGCCTTTCTTTGATTTGTTGTGTTTCCGGGTCTCTATTAAGAAAATTTCGGCCTGTGCCAAGGAGACCTAGGGTTTCTCCTATTCTATCCTGTAATGTTTTCAGAGTGTCTGCTTTGACTTCGAGGTCTTTGATCCATTTGGAGTTGATTCTGGTGCAGGGTGATATATAAGGATCTAGCTTTAGTTTTCTATAAGTAGTTAACCAATTTTGCCAGCACCATTTACTGAAGAGGCTGTCTTTCTTCCATTCTACTCTTTTAGCTCCCTTATCGAAGATTAGATGGCTATAGGTCTGTAGGTTCACTTCTGGGTTTTCAATTCTATTCCATTGGTCATGAAGTCTGTTCTTGGCCAGTACCAAGCTGTTTTGATTACTATGGCTTTATAGTAGAGTTTGAAATTTGGTATTGATATTCCTCCATCACTGTTCTTTCTGTTGAGGATCGTTTTTGCTATTCGGGGTCTTTTATTGTTCCATATGAATTTTTGGATTGCCTCTTCTATTTCTTTGAAGAATTAGGTTGGAATTTTGATGGGTATTGCATTGAATTTGTAGCTAGCCTTGGGAAGTATTGTCATTTTCATGATGTTGATCTTTCCAATCAAGGAGCATGGGAGTTTTTGCCACTTTCTAAGTTCTGTTTTGATTTCCTTTTTCAAGTTTTTAAAGTTTTCATCATAGAGGTCCTTCACTTCTTTGGTTAAGTTAATTCCTAGGTATTTTATTTTTTGTTGGGGCTATTATGAATGGAGAAGCTTTCCTAATTTCAGCCACACTTTTCTCATTGTTGGCATACAAAAAAGCCATTGATTTTTGAGGGTTAATTTTATACCCTGCTACTTTGCCAAAGTTTTGAACCAGCTTGAGTAATTTGGGAGTGGAGTCTATGGGATTTTTTAAGTACAAGATCATGTCATCTGCAAAGAGGGAGAGTTTTACTTCTTCTTTCCCTATTTAGATACCCTTTATGTTTGCATCTTGTCTTATTGCTGTAGCTAGGCATTGTAATACTAGACTGAAGAGAAGTGGAGAGAGTGGACATCCTTGTCTTGTTCCTGAGTTAAGAGGAAATGGCTTTAGTTTTTCACCAATAAGTATAATGCTGGCTGTAGGTTTGTCATATATAGCCTTTATTGTATTGAGGAATGCTCCATGGATTCCTAATTTTTCCAAGGCCTTCATCATAAAGGGGTGTTGGATCTTGTCAAATGCTTTTTCTGCATCTATTGAGATAACCATGTTGTTCTTATCCTTGCTCCTGTTGATGTGATGAATTATATTAATTGATTTGCCTATATTGAACCAGCTTTGCATCCCTGAAATGAATCCTGTTTGATCATGGTGTATGATTTTTTTGTATGGATTGTTGAAGTCGATTGGCCAAAATTTTGTTGAGAAGTTTTGCATCAATGTTCATCAAAGAAATGAGTCTACACTTCTCTTTCTTTGATGAGTCCCTGCCTGATTTTGGGATGAGGGTTATGATGGCTTCATAGAATGTGTTCGGTAGTGAACTTTCTCTTTCAATTTCATTGAAGAGTTGGAGGAGTATTGGTGTGAGCTCTGCTTTGAAGACCTTGTAGAATTCCGCTGTAAAACCATCTGGTCCTGGACTTTTCTTAGCTGGGAGGTCTCTTATTGCTGTTTCTATTTCTGTTAAGATGGTTTAACTCATCTTGGTTTAGTTTTGGCATGTCACTATTTGCTAGGAAAAGGTCCATTTCTGCCAAGTTCTCAAACTTATTAGCATAAAGGTTTGAGAAGTTGAATCTTGGTTGTTTCTGTGGTGATGTTTCCCTTCTTGTCTCTGAGTTTATTTATTTGGGTGTGTTCTCTTTTTTTCTGATAAGATTTGCTAATGGTCTGTCAATTTTGTTAATTTTTTTGAAGACCCAACTCTTTGTTTTGTTGATTCTTTCTATAGTTTTTTTGGATTCTAATTCGTTTAATTGTGATTTAAGTTTAATTATTTCTTTCCATCTACTGGATTGGGGTTTTTCTTGCTGCTCTTTTTCAAGAAGGTTCAGATGTCTCATTAAATTGTTGGTTTCAGATCTCACTCTTTTCTGTACCAAGAAACAACTCAGAGCTATAAACTTGCCCCTGAGTACTGCCTTTGCTGTGTCTCAGAGGAGCTGGTAATTTGTGTGTTCATTTTTGTTGAATATCATGAACATTTGAATTTCCTTTCTAATCTCTTCCATGACCCACTCATGATTCAGCAGTGTGTTGTTCAGCCTCCATGTGTTACCGGACTTTCTTTGGTGGCTTTTGGTGTTGAGTTCTAATTTTAGTCCCTTGTGTCAGAAAGAATGCAAGGTATAACTTCAATGTTTCTGAATTTGGACAAGTTTGCTTTGTGGCCTAAAATATGGTCTATTTTAGAAAATGTTCCATGTGCTGTTGAGAAAAACGTGTATTCTGATGCTGCTGGGTGAATTATCCGGTAGATGTCTGTTAAATCTAGTTGATGTATGCAGTTGTTTATGTCTGTGGTTTCTCTGTTGAGTTTTTGCCGAGTTGATCTATCTAGTGGGGAAAGTGGTGTGTTAAAATCCCCAACAATTAATGTCTTTGGATCTATGTGGGATTTGAGCTCACCTTGTTTTTTGAGCAATTTCTTCCTTTTGCCTGGGCTGTCTTGGAACTGCTATACTCCTATCTGTTTCTTGAAATATTTTTAACAAACTCTGTGTGAATAAAGTGTTTATATGGATGGCAAATTTCACTTAACCAATGAATCAGTTATTTGAGGAACACTCAAGTATAGCAGAAAAAATATTTTCAGAGCTGTCAACACTTGTTTCTTGGTACAGAAAAGAGTGAGCTCACACATGCACGTGTTTATACAATATTTCTGAGGGGTATATTAAATACAATTTAATGTATCTGAATCTATTTTCTATTAATTTGATATAAAAAGTCAGAATTATAGCATAACAATACATTTCTTCATACATTTGATTATTTAATGTACAACAGTAAATATCAAAGAAAAAATAAACAGTTAAGAAGAATACTTTTATAAAGCAAAATCATGTGATGGGAAGAGACACTGAGTTTTCTTCCTTTTGGGAATCAAATAATTATATCACGGTGAGGGAATTTTCAGGACAAATGAGGTTAATCTATTTTAAGGATCAGTTCTGAAAATGCATGAGATGTTAATCTATGAAAAAGTTTGTAAAAGATTACATATACATGTACATGCATAAATAATTATCTAAACCTGACTTTTTTTTTACGTTGAAATATGCAAAGCAAAGTCTCTGGGCATTCAAATACATGATGAAAAGTGAGATGAATAAATGGCTGGTTGCTGCTCAAAGTAGTCTGGATGATTTGGGCTTTTGTAACTGATTCTTCTTGTCTCTCAGCAGATCAGGAGTTTCACATTGTTTTTCCATTGTCAGTCTACTTCCTTCTACTTCAGTTTGTGTGGCCTTAGATTCAAGCACATTCAGATTCAGCTGTGCTCTGCTCTGCTCTGCTCTGTAACTTCTCCCAGGGTCTCTCCTTCTTTTTTGGGGGGGGGGGTCCGGTCGTGGGGCCTGAACTCTGGGCCTGGGCGCTGTCCCTCAGCTCTTCAGTTCAAGGCTAGCACTCTACCACTTGAGCCACAGCACCACTTCCGGCTTTTTTCTTTTTGCTTATGTGGTGCTGAGGAATCAAACCCAGGGCCTCAGGCATGCAAGGCAAGCGCTCTACCACTGAGCCACCTTCCCAGCCCTGGGTCTCTCCTTCTTAAAACTCCTAAAGGTCCCCCTGCTCTGTTGCATGCTGTGTTTGGTGAGTTGCTTCTGAAATCCAGTGGTCAACACACTTCCTTCAGTCTCAAATGTGTTGAAGCAATTCTGTATCTCCTCATCCCTGATTCAACATTTGTCATTGTTATTTACTTCAACACAACTTGTCAAAATTGAGTGCACCCCCTGGCATTCAACAGAGAATTCGTCAGTTAAGTGAGATAACCTAAACAGAAAATGTCCAATATCATATGTCCTGTCTTTTATGCAGAATATAGTCCTTAAAAATGAGTTAAATGCATATGAAAGTTTCTATTAGAAGGTGGGTAAAGGCAAGAGGTTGGAAGGCAAAAGAAGATATGGAAGTGAATATGGTGGAAGTATACAATGCATATGTTTGAAAATAGCACAATAAAAATCAGTTGAATTTGACCGAAGAAAGAAGGAAGGAAAATAGAATGACAGAAAGGATACATTTGATTTGGATACCTTATACATCTATATGGTTACTTCACCACAAAATATCTCTGTGCAACTAATATATATTACTAAAATAGAAAAAAACTTTAACATCATAGCAAGAGGAATATTTTGTGTTGTGTTTCATGAGTAATAAATTTAGAAAAAAATAAAATGATAGAAATAATATTTTGAATAACTTTTCTGGTTTATTTTTCTGATTTTATTTTTATCTTGAAAGTCTTGTAAGAAGTTATGGTGGGAAGCTGGGCCAAAGCAATTATTCTTTCAGTTTTATTCAGACACATTTTATGTTCCTGCAAGGATGAATAGATGAATAGATTGATGCTTGATAGGTGATGACACTTACCTATACGGTACCCACATAAGAAATATAAAATTGAATTTTTATATAACAAAACATAGGTGGAGAAGTCTCATTTGCTATGTGATTGTAAAGTAATAAATAATTTCTTCTCTTAGGTTTTTGAGCCTCTTTTATACTTTTAAATATGTTCTCCATTCAGGATGTGCTCTCTTAAACCAACCTCCAACACATTTACTTTAGATATTTTTCAGAAAACATCTCATGCTATTTGCTTTGGGTTGGGCCAGGCAGGATTTGCATGAATAGCTGGAATTAGAGACTGTGCAACCAACACCATTTCCTGCCCAACAGGATCTTTTCATAGTGGAAATATTAGTCCTTTACTTGATCTCTGTGTTTCAACCATCAGTTGTGTTTAGTTGTATATACTGGCTTTGGTCAACAGTCCTTTGGTCTTACCAAAGCTTTATATTTTACATAACAAATGATCTTTTCTTTCTCACTTATAGCTTGTTTCTTTTGTTACCTAGACAAATAAACTAAGAATATATATATATATATATATGAATTTCTATATACTAATTATTTAAGAGAAAATTTTAAAGTAAGACAGTCATTTAACATCTCTATCTCTTAATTGATACTTGATCTATTTGTGATTTTAGGTTGTTGGTTTCATTCCATAGAAATTTTAGAAAACAATTAATAGGATTAGTGATTCATTCTCATTATTAAATAGACTAATTTTATAGTACTTATTATGAAAGTGTCATTATCTTAAAATTCACTGAGCTCCTCTTTTAATTCATATGTAGTTCATGCATTTTGCTTCAATATTTTATTGCTCCTCTTTTGCTGGTACTAGCATTTGGAATCAGGACTCCATTTGCTTGGTTTATTTGCTTGACTAGTCCTCTACCACCTGAGTAACATCCATCAGAAAGAATGACATTGCTCCATTTGTTAGGAAATGGAAAGACTTGAAAAAAATTATATTTTGTGAAGTAAGCCAGGCCCAAAGAAACATAGGTCCCATGGTTTCCCTTATTTGCAATAACTAGTATATGTCTGAGACAAGCAGAAAAGGTCACATAAGTTGATGTTAGGTGAAATGAACCCCAAGATAAGGATTCAAATGTTTTTGCTTTCATGAGATTGTTTCTAACACATTTATAAGATGATTTCTTTGTTGCTTTGTATGTCCCTCCCCCACGGTATACCACTGTATTTGATGTTGGTATAATTTGTGGAGGGGAAGGGAAAAAACAAATCGTTTAAATAGAGATACAGGTGGACCCATTGCAACAATGAGATGTAGAAGTCGTTATGTCGAAAATGAACTTTACACCTTTGGCAGGGTTGGGGGGAGGAGGCAGGAGATGGGAAGGAGGCAACAATGCTTAATAAGAAATGTACTCATTATCTTGCCCATGTAATTGTAACCCCTCTGTACGGTATTTTCACAATTAAAAAAAAAAAAGTTTTGCAATTTATCTTGGAATTTGACCAGTATTAAAGATGTGAGCTGTGGGCCTCTGGCTCCACTGGCTCTGTCTTTTATGAAAATGTTATTGAAATATGATTTTGATTAAAACTTCAAAATCTTTTAATTGTATTGAAGGAGAATAAATAAACATATCATTAGGTGTAATTTTCAGCAGTTTTTAAATTTTTGTTTTTTTTTATAATTGTGTTGGTTGTATTCCAAAATAGATTTTTTAAAATTTTCTAACAGTAAAGTCTGATTAAAAATCATGATAAAAATATTAATTACTTCTAAGGTTTTCAATTTTTTTATTTGTGTGTTTTGAAAACATGATCCTTTCCATGTTGATTTTGAATGTTTTTCTCAAGGGAAATTGAATGTGCCACACTGTTTTAAAAAGTCTTCTGCACTTTCTCCTTGTGGCTACAGAATCTATTTTTATTGTGTATCATGAATCCATTGTTTCATTAGCATGTTTTGGCATGTTTCCTTGTTTTTGTTTGTTTACTACTAAACTTAATATTCAGGACCTCATGATCAGAATAAGTGAATCACAGTAAGTGTCGCACCATTAAGTCATACATTCTGCCTGGCTGAATTTTTCTCCAAAGTAAAATAATCTGAAATATCTTGCTTTCTGTTCAGGCACATTTCTGGACCACAATCCATTTAAGTTAAGCCTCCTGTTGATGCTTGGGTGACAGATGTGTGGCACTAAATCCAGTTTCCCTCATTTAAGATGGAGTTTCCTTTGTTTTTCTGTTTAGACTGGCCTAAAACCAAGATCCTTCCAACTCCAGCCCTGCTCATGCTGACGTAAGGGTGTCACCATGTCTAGCTTGTATGGAGAAGAGGTGTTGCAAACCTGAGCTAGCCGCTAAGTGTGATCCTCATAGTCTCAGTCACTCAAGAAGCTAAGATTACAGGCTGACCAACCAGTGACTGGCTCTTCGCAGGCAAGTCGTCTTCTTTGAATTTTAATGTATCTTTTTCTTTATCTTTTCAGTATGTCCTTATACCCAAGAGATAAGCTAGATTTTGTTTCAGTAGTTATGCTCTACATTTTACCCTTCAAATCAAAAATCATATTTCTTGTAATAGATTGTGAATCCTGATAGATATAGACTTTATGTAATATTTGATGATTCTCTTTTTCTTTTTTCACCCTCACTTCTGTTACTTTTCTCATTTATGCTTTATTTATTGAGGCTTTGTAGAAGAACCTTAATCATTTACCACCACATGTCTTTTATCACCTTGGTATTTCTTGCTTATTTTATCATAACTATTAGTAGTGGCAGATTACTTACATATTACAGACATTTCAAACAATGTCATGACCACAAACATTTTCTTCCATGTTAGATACTATATTTTTTCCAGTAATATTCTAACAGAGTATATTATTCCTTTTGCCTTCTCAGTAAGGCTCGGAAGTATGGAAGGATAAGGTAATCACTGTGTTGAGATGCATGGCAGTGTGTTATAATTGGTTTAGTGGGCAGTGGTATTTTCCGGATCTCTTCCCCAACCTACTCAAATAGAAAATGCTGGCAGAAGTTCCAATTTCCCAGCTACATGAAGCAAAAGGAATCAATTAACCCTAATTTCTTCATAGTGTAGAATGCATTCACCTCCGCCAAGCCTACAGTCTGTTTCAGACCAGGACTTCTCCTCAATCCTTTGCTCTAGATTAACCCTTCCCTGCATTTCTTTCATAATAAGCTTCTCTTTGGTTCTTCAGAATTAATTAAATATTTCTTTAAATCTAAAGGTACAGAAGAGTTTAACATATATAAAGATCTTGGGCACAGTAGAAACTTATTTAGTTGAAAACATATCCAGAAAGTACCCTACTTCTTTGATCTATTTAACACACACACATACACACACCCACACATACACACACACACACACACACACACACATTACATTTGTATATAACAAACATTGTGACTTATTTGTTAGAACCTTGTAAAGTCGCTTACCACATTCCTCATCTATTAGTTACTGTCTGAATTTACCATTCCATAATATCCTTAAATCTCAGTCCCTAACATAACACAGAACTATGTCTCAGCCTTATAATTTTATGTGTTAGCTTGACAGGATTAAGGAACTTTTTTATTTCTGTCTGCTTGAGTGTGTTCCTTGAAGTGACTGAAAAATAACTGATGGACTGAGTAGGGAAGGTCCACCAGCAGTCTAGATGGAACCACCCAATCAGCTTCTTCCTAATTCAAAAAGAGGGCAAGCTAGTTGATTTGTCTGTCTCATGGAGCTGTAGTCTCTTTCTCTGGCTTTAGATATCAGACTTGCAGTTTCTCTTCAAGTTTCCCATCAGACTTCAGGATTTACAACAGTACTCAGATAGTGCGGAGTGGATGGGGCTAAGCTATGAGTACTAAGTTCTCCATGTAGGGTAGGTTTATGGAACTTAGCCTCTGAAATCACCGGGTGAGTATCCATAACAAATCTCTTGTCTTATATCTGTATGTTCTTGATTCATTTATTTAGGAATACACTTTTGAGAAATGTATCATTAGGACATCTTATTGTATAAGTGTAGAGCCTACATGTGCAAACTAATTTCTGAAATGAATAATACATTATATTTTAATGTTACCAGATGATTACGAGGTATGCAGTCCATTGTTTGATATGGTGGTGTAGCACATAACTGCGTGTGTGTGTGTGCGTGTGTGTGTGCGTGTGTGTGTGTGTGTGTGTGTTTGTGTTCTCTTGGTCTTTCACAATAAGAAGAGTTCAAGTAACTATAGATTATATCAAGCTTCATATTTTCTTCTTTAATCTATATGTTTTTACATGTCTATCATAACTATTGTATGTCTAGTGTGGATTTTTTTGTGTGCTTTGGTTTCTTCTTTAATAAACCAATATAATAATTTAGGAAAATTGATTTCCCTTAAAAATGTGTGGTTTTGTTTGTTTGTTTGTTTTTCAGTAGGAATGGGGTTTGAATTCAGGGCCTTTGCATATTAAGCAAGCATTCTACAGGGCTAAACCAAAAGCCCGTTTTCCATTTAGTTTATTTTATCAGTAGGGTCTTACACATTTTTCTATTTATGTTGTATAGACTTCCAAACAAAACAAATGCACGGAAAATATTTTAATATAACCTTTTTCATTGCGTCAATAGACATATAATATAAATGACTTGTATAGCTATGTACAAGGTATGAAAATATAAAATTTTTATGAAGATAATTTATGCAGATTATCTCATAGAACCAGAAAACTTATTTGTAACTTTCTTTTAGCAAAATGAACAGATGCTGTTTATCAATGTAAACACGTAACTTGATAACTGACAAGTAGATTTTATAAAAGAATATTTTTTTCTTTTTTTCTGGCAAAAAACTGAGAAGATAATTAGGAATTGCAATATTAATGGATATAGAATCTTTGAACTTATGTCTTATGAGAAAATTGGAAAGCATAAAAATGACAAATAACTTTCTTACATTGAATATTTCTTCTGCCATAAACTGAACTTAATTTGGCTCTTTCTGGTTAGACTAATCAAATGCTACTTCAGCTATATAGCAGATTCATCTGAAGAGCATTGCATGGATGTCAGCACACGTTCTGATATTTATTGTGTGTCTAGGACCACACTGATACATTGCTATGCAATTAGGTAATGAATGAATGAGCTAATTAATGACTAAATGAACAATTAAAATGCTCCATATGTGCGTAGCACATGTCACACTTTTAAATACAATTATGTCTTAGACCCCAGAGGAAATGTGTAAAGGATATAATAAATGGGTTTCTTTTCCTTATGTTTTCTTGTTGTTTTTGGTCCTGGGGCTTGAACACAGGGCCTGGGGACTGTCCTTAAGCTCTTTTGTTTAAGGGTAGCTCTTTTCCACTTTCAGTCACAGCTCCACTTCTGATTTTTGAATAATTAATTGAACATGAGTCCCATAGGGATTTTTCTGCCAGGGCTGACTTTGAACTGTAATCCTCAGACTTGAGCTGAGAAGCTAGGATTACAGGCATGAGCCATGGACACCTGGTTTTTTTCCTTCTTTTTTAAAATTTCTTTTACTGTCCTTTTATACACACTCAAATAAACTTAATCAATCTTTGATTGAAACAAATATTGCTTTGACTGCCAAACAGTAAGAACTCTTTTGAAACTTAATATCTCGTACCTAGTACTTAAATATTCCTGAAGTCTTGATGAGCAAAGGTGCAGAATTGGAAGAATTAGTGTCATTTTCTGTCCCCACCCGCAGGACATCAACGAGGGCAGTGAACCTAAAAGAGAAGGAATGAAGGGACAAGAGATACAAAGAATGACAGCAAGACAGGGATTCTGATCAAGCTGCCAATTTTTATTTTTCACACAGGGGTATTTATATGCTTGGAATAAGGAAGCTTTTTCATTGGCCAAAGCAGCTGCAGGGCGCTTGCTTAGGGCAAGGTGAAAAGGTCGGATTATGTAAACTCAGCCTCAAGATGTTCCAGTGAGATAGTCAAGCCTATCATGTTGAGAGACTCCCTTTTGGCTCCCAACAACTTTCTATCCTAAAACTCTGATTTCTGGGATCTATTCCTTTTGCTAGTCATTTTACACATCAAATTTTATTTCTTTAAGTTAATTTTTAAAATTTCTTTTAGCCTTATGTATTTTTAAATTCCTTTTGATGTCAGTGTCACTTCTTTCATCAAGCTAAATGGTATAGAAGAAACCGCCAAATAAGATAGCCTTACTGAATTTGCAGGCAGCTACATGCTGCATAAGTAGATATGCCATCAAAATATTAAGGAAGTATTTCTCAGACTAGCCTTTGTCTAGTATTTTTTCTCCTCCTTTATACATTATACCTGATTTCAAATTATTGGCTTACTTTACATTTGGCTGGCCATGGTATTTTAGGATTTTTAAATACGATTTAGTCATAAAGAAAAGGTCCCATGATAATGTTTTCTGAGTACTGCTCCACAGATGTTTGATACAGGTGCTATACTGATTTAGTGTTTGTGTAGGCATCGGGGTGCAATAAAAACTGAATTTGGACGGAAAGACAAGTTCTCACGTTCCACATCACCATTTCCTTTCAAAGGAATGAGCATTAACGTTCAAACTTTCTTCTTAAAGGAGTGAGCAACATATCAATTAGGTTTCCTTCAAATAAAGTATTTTTTTTAAAAAAAGGTGCAAAATCTCATAATGTAGCCCAGTGTGTCACTTTCAGGATTCTTGTCTGAATCTCCTGAAAACTGACAGTACAGGGATGTGCCACTGTGCCCAACTGTCCTCACTTTTATTACAACTTTCAAAGGTTCTCTGTACATTATATGATATGGACCAATATCTCAGGCTATGGCTAGCCACTGGTTGACAGTAACAGATGTTTGTTGCTTTGTATGTCCCTCCCCCACAGTATAACCCCTGCTTTTACTATATTTGATGTCAGTATAACTTGTGGAGGAGATGGGGAAAAACCAGTTGTTTAAGGATACAGGTGGACCTGTTGCAACAATGAGAAGTACACATTGTCATGTCCAAAACGAGCTTTACAACGTTGGTGGTGGGGGGAAGGGGGGAAAGGAGAAGGATTGGGATTGGGGGGAGGGGGGAGGCTGGGAAGGGATGTGAAAGGTAAACAAAGGAGGAGGCTGCAATGCTTGGTAAGAAATGTACGCATTATCCTGCCCATGTAATTGTAACCCCTCTGTACAGTATGTTCACAAATAAAATTAAATTAAATTAAAAAAACAGATCTAACCAATATATCAG
Organism: Dipodomys merriami; assembly: GCF_024711535.1. Lineage (NCBI taxonomy): Eukaryota > Metazoa > Chordata > Mammalia > Rodentia > Heteromyidae > Dipodomys > Dipodomys merriami. Next base: position 106,628,802 of record NW_027203381.1, on the reverse strand, counting down.
ATTTTCAGGTTGAATTGTCTTTTATATTTCCCAAAGGAAATTGATGCATTTTAATGCAATGATGTAGAAAGCTACCACAACAAAACACATTAGACCAGGAGCACTTTTATCTCGTTGATATAATAATGTATTTTCTCAACACTGTGTATACATGTGATCTTTATATTGAATTTAAAAATAGTTATTCTGACACTGATCATGCCTAGAGTTCTTATTTGACATGTTAAGTTAGAATACTACTTCTGCTATACTTGTCACATTATAAGCCACCAACATGAAACATATCCTTCATGTATGAGTTACAGAATGCTGTGTAGCTTTAAGTGAATATTTGCTAGTTTTTCACACATGCTCATATAATCATGGCAGCTCAGGCTTTATCTACTATAACAGCCATCTAAACAGAGCAGCTTCAAAAATGTGAATAGTAACTATACTCACTGGATTGGTTTCTGGTCTTTTTTTTTTTTTTGTCAATTGTAGGGCCTGAACTCTGGACCTGGGTGCTGTCCCTCAGCTCTTCATCTCAAGGCTAGTGCTCTACCACTTGAGCCACAGTGCTACTTCCGGCTTTTTCTGCTTGTGGTGCTGAGGAATCGAACACAGGGGCTCATGCATCTCAGGCAAGCACTCTACCACTGAAGCACCTTCCCAGCCCTCTAGTCTTCTTTTTTCATGGACTTCCATATCTTTAAGTTTGTTACTGTTCTTACTTTCTAAGGTTTGAGAAGGTGTATTCAATGTTGGATAAAAAAATGATTTACCCAGTCATTTAGTTGGATATTACTTAATTAGCTAAGTTAGAAAATATTTTGATGCATTTTCAGTGAAGGATGAATTACACACATCTTTTTTTTTTTTTTTTTTTTTTGGTCCGGTTGTGGGGCCTGTACTCTGGGGCTGGGCGCTGTCCCTCAGCTCTTCAGCTCAAGGCTAGCGCTCTACCACTTGAGCCACAGCACCACTTCCGGCTTTTTTTTTGCTTATGTGGTGCTGAGGAATCGAACCCAGGGCCTCAGGCATGCAAGACAAGCACTTTACCACTGAGCCACCTTCCCAGCCCTACACACATCTTTTATAAATAATTATCATTTCATTTTACAAACTCTTGCAACAGTATTTAACTTCTGTATTTAACTGAATTTAACTTCTTGTTCTGTTAATAAAGATGAGTTCAGAAAACCTGAGATCACACTTATTTTCACAAGAAGATGCAAGCTAGTGCAAGACAGTGGAAATTGAAGACAGTAAGAGTATCTGATTAAAACATGGACAAACAGTTTATTGTAATGGAAAATTTTGACTTTGCAAAGTTTAAACTTCACATAAAATAATCAATTACTAGGGATAATACTTGACTTATGTACAGAGGATAGTTGCTTTTAACTAAAAGTTAAGTAAGAACAGCTTAAAATATCAATGAATCCATTATTTCTCTCATGTTTTTCTTTGAAATTTAATTTGAGGGAAGTAAAAATAGGTCAAATAAGTTTGATGAATTTTTATTTTAAATGGTGTTTATATTGAGGGAATATCTAGAGTAAGATGTAGTGATGATATTCATTTTCTAGTTTTATTGAAGAGAGATCATGGAGGTTTGTTCTGTAATGTCTTATAATTGTAAGTACTTAGAAATTCCTTGGCTCTGAAATCTGAAGTGAAAAAAATGAACTAGAGTAAGCAAATATAAAGAGCACTGAGTCGTTCTGGTTATTTTTGTCCTACCTTTTAAAATTGAATTATTCCAGAAAAAAATATTGCAATCAAGACATAAAAGTATAATAGACAATCAATATGCAGGATGACTGTAAAACTTCATATCAACTATGCATTTTTCCTTGTTAAAGTCTTATGTGAGCCATGAATTATGCAAAACAGCCAAGAGATCCTATTAAACAGTGATACATCTTCAAGATCCTAAGACATGAAAGACCACTTGAGCTTTCCTCTCAAGGTTATTATAGAGTTATCAAAATTCTTCTGAGTCTTGCATTTTGAACAGAACGCAGAGTTATAAGGACATATTGTAATATATATATATATATATATATATATATATATATATATACTAATAGAAAAGAGATGTCATTGGAAAAAATCTTAAAAGTAATAAAAAATACTTATTTGGATTACCACTCACTTAGTTATAAGCACAATTTACTAATAACAGCTCGACTGCCCCAGGGATGCCATTGATTAGAATATTCACTCAAACACATTAGTATGTGCAGTATATACCTGGTAAGAATTTTAATTGACTTATCTGGTAGGATTCACTGAGGTTTATAGATGTCTCATGAGAGCTTTAAAATGTATGTGCTGAATTATTAGAATCATTACTAACTGTACCTCTTAAGCATTAGGTACAAAATGCTGATTGAAAAGTAAAGAAAAATGCAAATATCAGTTCAAAAGGTTTGTTATAGGACCTAGTATGGTGTTGTGTCTGAAAACCACCTAAGGTCATGAATCAAGTATATAAATCAATTTGTTAATTTTTAATATAATCTATACATTTTATTAGCTATTTTATTAAAATTATAACTGATGTTTCACTCAGAAATAGAATAGGTTATCTGTTCAACCAATTAAATAGAAGTTAAAATTCCTTTTTGTAGTTTACTCCCTCAGATGAGTGATTATAGTCTGCACCTTTTGAGTTGCTGTTAAATACCCCTTCAAATACTCATTCATACAAATACACACAACATACAAACATGCATAAGTACTAACATGCACATACACACAAGTTTATATTTAAGCAATATTTTATATATAGTAGTTCCAAAATTGAAGCAGTTAGAAACATGATATTAAATGTGATACATGTATTTCAAACCTGTGCAAGAATTTGCTGCCAATCATTTATTCCCCTTGTAAATGTATTTTGGAAGGTTTATATGTTACATGCACATGTGGCGAGAAGGATGATGTTCTAAATTACATTATCATCTGAGACTATATTGAACTCTCATATCACACACATAGTATTTCCACTGAAAATGATGGAGAAGATCACAATGGTAGATTATTATCTTGTCAACTTTTAGGAGTCTTGATTTTACCAATCAGTAGAGTGATTGGCTTGGTATGAACTTTGGAGTCATTGGTGTGATCTCAAATGACCAGTTTCACCTTTCTGGATGCCATGATAGTATTTTACATGAATTGTTATGATGTGTAGAGTACCTGTGATTTGTCATTTTTCATGTATAGGAGAAAAACATGCTGTATGCTATTTTTCTAGCTTTTTAGTCAACTATACTATTTGGCAATGTGTAATAAAGATGGAGAAATCTTGGGAAGGAATTTAAGAGAAGCCAAATTACACCACTAGCCTTAATGTATTATTTTGTTAGGATTACTATATCAAAATATGGCAAACTGGCTGGTGCACATGACAAGTTCATTTTATCTTAGTTCTCAAATCTGGAAATCCATAGCCAAAGTTGGAGTAGTCTATGGTAAATGATTCCCGGGTCTGTGTGCTGTCTTGTCCTAATTTCTCCTATGCACATCTATCCTACTGGATTTGAGTCCTCCAACATGATCCCACTTGATTGTAATTATGTTCTTAAAGTTCCTCCCTTCAGTTATATACTAAGACTCATTAACAGCAATCAAGATGCATTATACTAATAAATTGATTTGTAAAGAAAAGTAAAGTGCATCACTATGTAAAGAAAAGTAAAATGATTATAATTTTAAAAGTATTGTTATCACACTGTATGATTTTAGAGGGATATTCACAGTCCATAAAACTCTTACTAACTCTCATGGATTGTGTAACAACTCAAAATTGCCACCTGGACAGTGATGAAACTCTCCAGAAACTAACAAAGCCCCTCTTGTCACGGTTTGCATCTTACTATTTTAGTTAATGTTTGCAGATTCTTTTAACTAAAAGCAAGAAAGTAGTAAAAATAACATTTTTTGTGAATATTTCTGAACATCTTTACCTCAGAGGAAATTAAAAACACCTTCACAGTTGTTCTGCTAAAGATTTTCTTAGTTCTCGCACAAAAAATTGTTTATCTTAAAAGTAAAATTTTGGAGTAAAACTTCTGAGCCTTAATAGCTATGTAGAAATATATTTTATTTTTTATCAGTTGAAAGAAAATGGTATATGATTCAACTACTGCCTCAATTCTCTCATGTTTTAAAGAATTTCTTCTACTCTACAGTGATGAGGTTAATCAGAGAAAGAGGTTAATTCATTTTCTTATAATCTATGTTCTAATCTTAGCCAGGCCTTCTGCAATCATGATAAGGACCATTTTCTCATCTACACTTCAGGCCAGATACTTCTAAAAATTAAATGAGGAAGTGGCTTATTCAACTTTATCATTTTCCTCTCATCCCTTTTCTCTTTCTTCTCATTCTTACATTCTCATTACACATTCTTGCAATTTATTTTCTCATGGTTATGTCCTGTCTTAGATAAAATTTCTGTTTAAGTAAGTTGAATATCTTCATAAGAATTCTATAAGGTAAGTAACAAAGTAATCTGCTAGTTTTATGAGTACAGAAACTGAAGGAATTAAGTTAGATAGTTCAAAATTAAAAAAAGGAATAGTGGTTAGGTCTAATAACATTGTCCCAAAATGAACTCAACTCTGCCTCTGATCTCTGCCACATATGATCTCATTTGTGTTGTCAGTTTTACAGTGCTCTTCAGTCTTGAAGGGACTAGAACATTACTTCTTTAGAATATTTTAACATATCCATGTCTAATGGCAGTTTTACATTGAATGAGTTCACTCATTCTGAACAATGCCTATTATCACGGATGCGTAATTCCAGTGATTATGAAAATACTTAATATGGTTTAACTATTTCCAGTTTTTGTCCTGTTGGAGGTCTAAGAATTAAAAATATGGTAATTTTTTGTACAACTACTTAGAGATAACAAATATTTCAAAGGTAAATAAACAAAGGACAAGTAAAAAGAAGAAATACAATTTTTAATGGCCCTTATCTCCATGACGGGTGTCATATTGGATTTGGGAGTAGATTTTTAAAACTTTCTTGTTTAAGCTTTTTGCTGATCCTAGGAGTATAAATATCAGAGACATAGAACTAGATAAATGACAAAAAATTCAAATAGCATTCAGTATTCTTCTGGATAGCTGCTTGATTAAATTGTCTAGATTGGCTTGTCTGTTCTTCTTTTTCTATCCATCAACCTCTCTATAGAGTAGTAGTTTGCCATTTTACATACTATATCTTTATCTAGTAAATTGCTGGTTGTGTCACAAGACTGTGAAACCATTTTTTCTATCTAAATTGGTTTATCTCTCAAAACTCAATAATGTTTATCTTACCTCCCATTTATTAGGGTCACATACGTACACATTAGTATCACATGCCTTGCCCCAATGCAAACACTTCCTATCCTTAATTCTAATTATCTGTACATGTCTCTCTAATTAGAATGAAAGCCATACAAATGAAAGAATTATGCCAAACTTATTTTTGTAGCTTCAGTTCTTGGTCAAGCACAGAAAGATCCAAAAATACCAAATATATTATTTTGATCGAAGGGATTTTGTTATTTTAAGACACTTTGCCAATAGTAAAATGCATTTTGATATAAAATATTAATACTATGAGGTTTGTTTTTTAAACTATACTTTTAGGATTTAAAATGATTTCAATTTTGCCAAAGAGAAAAATACAATGATAGTTTTATGTTCTTTATTTTTATTAACTTACTTAGTGTTAGTTCCTAAGAAAATACAATAAATTATCATTTTCAGCTCTTAGATAGGATAAATACACATTATTTCAACACTTTACTTTTCAAGATTGCTCCTGAAATGTATTTTGAAAAGCATGAATACTCAATTCCCTTATCTGGCATATCTAAAGATAAAGAAAAAAACTAAAGAAAATATAAGATTAATATGAAATATCTCTACCAGGATAATAACTTATTTCCACTATTGTATCATAAATAAGCTGTGGAAATCTTATTAACTGATTTGATGTAATTAGTGTCAAAGGCAAGGTACATGTCCTGAATAAATGACTGCATTCAACAATAAGCATTTGTGCCAAGATGTGCATAATAAGAAACATTTTTTAAAGAAGTATTTTTACCAAGAATGCTCTGGAAAGATTTTATGGAATATCAGCTTAGTTTATTCTAACAAATATGTCCTGAGTACATAACAGAGGCCAAGTATATGGGAGGAATATGTTCTTTATTCTGCCAAAAGACTTGGAAAGTTTCCAAATCATGAAACTTCTTTTTTTTTAAATTTTATTTTATTGTAAAGATGCTGTAGAGAGGGGTTACGCTTACATGAGAAAGGTAATGAGCACATTTCTTATGAGCACTGTTACCCCTCCTTTGTTGTTCTCCCACTATCCCTTCCCTCCACTACCTCCTTCACTCCTCCCCCCACCCCAGAAGTTGTAAAGTTCATTTCCAATATGGTGATTTGTGGGTATCATTGTTGCAATGGGTCATCCCCTGTCCTTGTTTCAGCATTTTCTTTTATTCTCCTTCCCCTCCCCAAATTAGACAAATGTATATACAAGATGCAGGGTACCAAAATAAAGCACAGTGACAACAGGGGATATACCATAGAGGAAAGAGCATACAAAGGAAACAAAACAAAACACACTGTAAACAATAACAACAAAAAAAGACCACTGTGTCCATATCTTGCAGTTCATTTCACTTAGCATCATTTTATATGGTCATATGTACATACCTTTGGAGCTTTTCAGCTCATCTGATAAAATTATCCTAGATGTATACTAATTACTGCAAGTGAACCATGGGACCTTTATTTTTTGGGGTTTATCTTACTTCACTTAATATGATTTTTTCCAAGTCTTTCCCCTTCCTAACAAATGGGGTGGTATCATTCTTTCCAACGGAAGCATAGAATTTATATATATATATATATGTATATATATATATATACTGCTAGTTCTTTAAGACTCGAGAGGACAAATTGTCTCATGCTTGTAATCCTAGCTACTCAGGAGGCTGAGACTTTCATCTCCACTTAAGTGGCTTTTGTAGCTCAAAATGGTATCGTGCTAGACTTGAGCAAATGCCAAGACCCTGAGTTCAAGCCCCAAGACAACCAAAACAAAGGAAAAAGCAGTTTATTAATTCTGGATTATGTATGGTCAAGGATGAGTGGAAGATTACATATGTTTTAGTCATAGAAACCATCCATGTCGAAGAAATACTTCAAGGATCAGGAATGGGTTGTAAAAATTACCCAAAATAAACTCTACTGCATTGTTGGTAGGAGAGTAAATTTGTTCAACCACTTTGGAAAGTAGTATGGAGGTTCCTCAAAAGACTCCATATAGAGCTCCCCCATGACCCAGCAATCCCACTTTTGGGCATTTACCTAAACGATCACAAACAAGACCATACTAAAGCTACCAGCACAACTATGTTTATTGCAGCATTATTTACCATAGCTAAGATATGGAACCCAGATGCCCCTAGTAGATGAATGGATCAAGAAAATATGGTATATACACAATGGAATTTTATGTCTCCATCAGAAAGAATGACATTGCCCCATTTGTTAGGAAATGGAAAAACTTGGAAAAAATTATATTAAGTGAAGTAAGCCAAGCCCAAAGAAACATAGGTCCCATGATTTCCCTTATTTGCAATAACTAGTATATGTCTGAGTCAAGCAGAAAAGGTCAGATAATATATGTTAGGCAAAAATTAACCCAAAGATAAGGACACAAGTGGTTTTTTCTTTCTTGCTATTGTTTCTAACATATTTATAAGGTGATTGTTTTGTTGCTTTATATATCCCCCCCCACGGTATAATCACTCTTTTCACTGTATTTGATGTTGGTATAATTTGTGGAGGGGAAGGGGAAAAACAAATCGTTTAACTAGGGATACAGGTGGACCCATTGCAACAATGAGATGTACAAGATGCTAAATAGGGATACAGGTGGACCCATTGCAATGAGATGTACAAGATGCTATGTTGAAAATCGAACTTTACAACTTTGGCCGAGGGGGGTTGGGGGGACGGAGTGTAGTCGTGGATGGGAGGGCAGGGATGGTAGGGAAAAAACAAAGGAGGAGGCAACAATGCTTAATAAAAATGTACTCATTACCTTGCTCATGTAAGTGTAACCCTCTCTACGGTATTTTCACAAAAATAAAAACTTATTAATAAAAAATTACCCAAAATATTGCTGCAAATATGCAGATGATATGTGTGCATGAGATATACCTTATAAGTTAGTTATTTGATGATAAAGACAAAATCTTAGCACTCAGTTAATTTGTATTTAAGTAGATAAAGTGACCCTTTTTAATATTAGAAAAATTTTTAAACATTAGAAAGGCAGGGCACCAGTGGCTCAGGCCTGTAATCATGAATGCTCACGAGGCCGAGATCTGAGGATCACGATTCAAAGCCACCCTGGGGAGGAAAGGCCATGAGACCATTATCTCGAATAAACACTCAGAAACTGGAAGTGGCGCTGTGGCTCTCTAGTGGTAGAGCACTAGCCTTGAGCTGAAGAGCTGAGGGACAGCGCCCAGGCCCAAATTTCAAGCCCCATGACCACGGCCCCACCCCCCTCAATAAGCAGTTTAAAGCACTATATATTCAGATTAAATCTAAAAAATATAGAGTTAGTAGAACTTTCTGCCTACAGCCACTAATCAGGCATTTCTGTCTGACTTTGTGCGTATCCTACTATTTTCTAATATGTGTTTGACTGAGCCTCATTAAAACTCCATCTGGTCTAGCATCCAAGCTATGAGATAATCAAAAACAAAAGCTGGAGAAGTACAGTTACAAGCTACAAAATCTCTAAGGTTAAGTAGCAAGATCTTTCTACTTCACTGTAGAATTAAATCTTACACTGAATTTGCTAATTTGCCTCCTCATTTTCATTTCCTCTTCGACTGTGTATTCCCCTCTGCACTGGAAATGTTTCTTTTTCATACTGCAACGAAAATGCACTCTCTACTTCTACCCATTTTGCCTTATTGCCATATCAACACTTCATTTAATAACAGAAACAAAATCTTTGCTTTGCTTGTCAAGCCATGCATATCCTCTTAGTATTTCAAGTCTCTTCCTGTGCCCTAAGAAAGCCTTCCACTCGCAAGCTTGCCCCATGGGCCTCGTCTGTTGTTCCCAAATACTGCATGCATGAGCTGTTCTTTCTGCCTAGGTATTATTTCTAACTATCTTAAAACACTCTTCCTTTCACAACACAAGATTCTTCTACACATTGAGATTTCAACTAAACTATCCCTTCCATTGATCTCCTTACCTGGTGCAATTATCTTTAGAAGAAACTTAATAGCTATGTTTTACCTGTCTTCCAAGTTTCTATCATAATTAAACATTTTATTATTTGATTAATGCTTCATTCCCTTCTAGACACTGATACCACAAAGACAGAAACCATTACTCTCTGTAACACATGATTTGTCCAAAATCATGCTAATATAGAGAAATTAGAACATAAATTTAAATGCAAATTGTGGCTAAAAAAATCAAAGTAAAAGTTTGATTTATCTCAAACAATTTTCTGGTCCATTTGGAGATATACAGCTGATGAATAATGTTTTTTTCTTGAATTATGTAAAATTGTTTAAGAGTGTAAGTATAGGAATAATTTGGGCCCAGAGTTTTTAAAGTCTTTATTAAAACATAGTATTAGTATTTGTTAATTACACAAGAAGATCTCATTATGATATTTGCATATATGCATACAATGTACTCTTATCTAACTCATCCCCTTTTCTTTCCTGCATTTCTCTTCCCTTCTTACAACAATCTTAACAGGTTTCATTAAGGTTTGTTTCCCCCATGTATATGATGCACTTACATAGACTATATTCACCCTTTGTGGTGTTCATTCCTGAAAAGAACTTGTTCTACTTTCTTGGCATTCATATTTAGTACACATTATTGCATCAAATAGTTTCTATGGTATTTCATAATACACATTAGATTTTAGCTAGATGAATCATCTTTTTTTCTCTCTCATTCCCACCTCCCTAGGCACCTAATCATTTAATAATATTCCTTGAGTTTTGTTACACTGTCTTGATATACAGATACAATGAGATAACTCGTTCTGCTTGAAAGGAGATAAGAGGAGCAATTCTCTCTATTTTTGAACTGAAGAGTGTTATATAGATTGGTTTAGGTTTCTGTAAACAAATACAACAAATTCAGTTTATAAACAATGGACGATCATTTGTGGCACTTTTGAAATTTTGGAAACCTATTATTAAAGTGCCACTTGATTTGTTGTCAGATGGAGGACTCATTTTGATTCACAGATGATGTCTTCTACCTGAGTACACAAAATATAAATGAATGTAAAGCGTATGATCTTGCATAACCGAACCCACTCTCAGAAAGTCTCTGCTATAATCCCACCTCTGTGGAAATTGTCTTTCAACTTGTCTTGTGGGGAACCAAACATATTCAGACTATGGCCATCTTCAAATAGGTCCATTTTATAGTTTTGTAGTCACTATAGATGATTAGAAATGAGCAGAGATTAAAATTCTGATTCACACGTACAGAAAGTAGACATTAACAGTGTCGGGCAGAAGAATTAAAAGTTGGAAGTTTGTGGCTTACTTCTGTAATCCTACCTACTCTGGAGGCTGAGATTTGAGTTTTTTCTGTGAAATAACTAGTGGGACTTTCTGTTATTTGATAGTAATAAACATTTTTCATGGAGTCGTTCCAGCTTTGCAAGCAGGGTAAATGTTCATAATTTTTATCCTGAGAAGTCTGAAAGGATGAAAGACAAAAATAAAGCTCACTTTAAGGTAGCAGATGAACAGCACAGATTCACTCTCCTTGGTTTTAATACTTCATAGACAATTGTTGAATTAGTGAGATTAATTTTTGCTGCGTCCTCTATGCATAGCAGGTTATGACATCAGAAACAGCTGATAAAATTGGCATCAGATATGAAACTAAGAAATAGCCTGGGAGATCACAGTTCATTTCCCAGGGGAATGCATACTACTACAACTTTACTTACATGGAGAGCACCCTTCAGAAAATGCAAAGGAGCCTAACTTTTCACATAATAACTACTTCTTTTCTCTTTTTTTGTGGAATACTTTGTTATTATCATAATCATTGTCGTCAACGGCATCATCTTTAAATAGTTGTACACATGAGTTTTGTATTAACAAAGCAGTTTATGAATACAATGCATCTTGATCAATTATCATCACTTTCGACTTTCTCACCCAACCCTTCCAACCCATTTTAACCTAGAATATACCAAATGAATGAATTGCTGCATCTGTGCAATTAGTAACAGAAATTGATCATCAATAATTGCAATATATTTAATAAGTGATATGAGATTATATGAAATCTGGGTATATCATAAGTGAAACACACAACACACAACACACAACAGACAAAGAGATTGCCTAGTGTAGGCATGTTCCTGAGTTTGATCCTCACAACTCAAAAGGATACAAAACAAACAAGGACTCAGTTTTTGTTTCAATTTGGACTTACAATTGTGTATGAAAATCCATAAATCAGAAAAGTGCTTACTATACAGAAAATGTTAACATTATTTTGAAAATAAAATAAAATATCACCTAAAACTAGATGGTCATTTATATCTATATATGTAGATATCCATATCTACATAAATCTGTATATATAAATACCTATAACTATCAATGTATATAATATATGTAAAGAAAATATGTGTACAGTATATATTATATATTCTATAATTTTTGAAATGTTTTGTGCTGATGACATTGTCTAGAAATATTAAACTCTGTTTTTTGTTTCTGTTTGGCCAGACCTGGGGCTTGAACTCAGGTCCTGGGCACTTTCCTTGACCTCTTTTTACTCAAAGTTAGCACTCTATGACTAGCCACAGGTCTGCTTCCAGTTTTCTTGTGATTAATTGAAGATAACAGTCCCATGGACTTTTCCTGCCTGAGCAGTGATCCTCAGGGTTGGGAAGGTGGCTCAGTGGTAGAGTGCTTGCCTCACATGCATGAGGCCCTGGATTGGATTCCTCTGCATCACATAAGCAGAAAAAGCTGCAAGTGGTGCTATGGCTCAGGTGTTAGAATGCTAGCCTTGAGCTGAAGAGCTCAGATACAGTACCCTGGCCCAGAGTTCAGGCCCCACAACTGACAAAAAAAAAAGAAATACAAAAAATGATCCTCAGGGGGCTGGGAAGGTGGCTCAGTGGTAGAGCGCTTGCCTTGCAAGCCTGAGGCCCTGGGTTCGATTCCTCAGCACCATATAAGCAAAAAGAAAAAAAGCCAGAAGTGGCGCTGTGACTCAAGTGGTAGAGCGCTAGCCTTGAGCTGAAGTGAGGGACAGTGCCCAGGCCCAGACTTCAGGCTCCACAACCGGACCCAAAAAAAAAAAAAAAATGATCCTCAGATCTCAGCCTCTTAGTTAACTAAGATTTCAGGTGTGAGCCACCAGCACCAGGCTTTTTTCTTTTTCCTTTCATTTTTTAGGGTTAGTGTGCTACATTTAATTTGTATGATGTTTTATATATGTGCATATATATGATATATATGGATGGATTTGATCACAGAATTTAATCAGATACTTGTTAAATGATAAAAGGAAAGTTCTATTTAATATCTTCAAGCATTTGTTTTTTTTTTCTTCAAGCATTTGGATTCATAACTTTATTCACTTCTTGGTAATTGTCAATTAATAACATTTTTCCCATATTTCATTGAGTATTTGACCCAGTATCTGATTTAGTATCTCTGTTCATAGTTTCAACCCAGAAAGGAAGGTCATAGTGTGAAAACTTTAATTATCAATTAGAACAGATTTTCATGAACAAGTAGAGAATCATATAGAGAGTAAAATTTGTGGATGTGCTTCAGAGAAAATGGAAGCAACTATTCGCTTTCTTGATGGTTTTGCACACATAATTCGAATAGTTCATTTGGGCAGAATAATTTTATCACTTTTTAAGAAATCACATATAAAATGAACCCCATAAAAATATTAACTATACTGTTATGACTAAAGTGTGAAGTAGTTTCTCATAGTGAATCAGTTTTATTAAAAAATATCTGTGAGAAGAAAAACAAGTTAAACTTTGAAAAATGCAATGTAACTTTTATCTGAGAAAAGAACAGATTTTCAGTGGGAGGGAACAACCTGGAACATCACAGTGGCAGAACATACCTAATATTCACAGACAGCAAATTAGACATTATCATAACTTCAATGTTTAAAAGCATGATGACTTACATCTCCATGTTTTCAATTTTCTTTCTGTATGTATTTTGAAATATGCAAACGTTTAAGGCCAGCTACATAAACTTACTTAGGGTAAAGCATATAACTAAAATTTCTCTTCTTTGTACACTTAGCATTGAATGTAGGGTATTAACTCACATGAACAAGCACACCCAAATAGAGAAAATGGTAATATAAATTTCAATTTGTCTATTTAACCAACATAGGTTAGAATTATTTTATTCTTCAAAGCACATTAATGCTGTTTTTATTAGTATAAAATTATACATATTCAATTAGCTTTAAAATGTTTGTAATATGGGGCTGGGAATGTGGATTAGTAGTAGAGTGCTTGCATAGCATGCATGAAGCCCTGGGTTTGAGTCCTCAGTACCACATAAATAGAAATAGCCAGAAGTGGCACTGTGGCTCAAGTGGTAGAGTGCTAGTTTTGAGCATAGCAAGGCTCAGGGATAGAGCCCAGGCCCTGAGTTCAAGACACAGTACTAGCAAATAAAAAATTTTAATACTTCAGAAACACTACTCCTAATTACCTTAATTATATGTGAGAATAGATTTATGAATACATGAAGCATACATTGGGTGCAATATTTAACTGTATTGGGAAATGTTTTCACTAAAAATTCATAATGCTGCTAATAAATTGAGGTATCAAAAATTTGGACAACAGAATCAGAAGCAAAGTCATGTAGAATTTTGTGACAGACTCAGTAGGTGCTAGGTTTCATAGGAAATATCGAGTTTCTGTTATCATGTAACTTAGAATGTGAAAAATACAAAATGCCATATATATGTATATATAGATGTATATAGGTATATACATACACATGTGTGTATGTATATATACACATATATATGTATATGCATAACCATATTTGTATATGTGTGTATGTGTATATATATGTATATATGTGTGTATGTGTGTATACACACACACACATACACACATTACTATAAATTATACAATGTATCTTTACTGCTCTATTTTTTTGAGAAAAATCTAAAATGTATTTCTGTGACAGAGGAATATCTTCAGTAAATGGTCATAAGGCTACATGCAACTAGAACTTAGGATTTTAAAAGAAAATATCTTCTAAGAATTAAGATTAGTAAATGAGAAACATGCTTACTTATTTTAGGTAAGAGTGTCTTGGGTAGCTAATCACATACCAACAAACATCCAAAGAATTTGGTGTAAATATATTACTAATTTAATATCTCTGTTGGTTGAATTATATCTATTGGGAATTCTGCCAAAGAATGTTCCTGATAATGAAAATAATAATTAAAATTATATCCACACATCTACTCTCTTAGAGCTGTCAAATCTTTGACACGCGTTCAATTTGACTATCATAACAGCCCTTTGAAAGGAAGTGTGAAAGAAAAAGTATGCCTGGAGAAATTATCTAACATCAAAAAACTATCAGTTCTCCTTTTGGTGTTTCTAGTCATTTTCTTTGTCAATTAGTAAAAAATGTGTTACATAGCTTTTAAGATCTATATTTCATTGCTGTAAGACTGCGTGATTTTTGCAGCAGCCAGGGCTACTTCTCCCAAATTTTTCTTTAGAAGTTCAGTTCATGCCTAATGCAGGAATCAGGTTAAAAGGTGTTGTCAATAGGATACTATGTAAATTAGTGAAGATAACATCAAGGCTAGGCATAGAACATATCTTAACATTTTGTTGTTCTTTTAGGTCATGCTTGGGGAAAATCCAACTACTGTGTTTAGTCCACTCAAACACCCTGGGGAAAGGGTCCACAAATTGAGAGACTAATGACTCCTGTCAAAATTCAGATCCACTATTGCTGTGAATGAGCTTTTACATAATCACATCATCCAGGCAACAGGAAAGCCTTCAAGTATTTGAAGCCATTATAACCCGGACAGCATTTTCGTGAGAGATTCTCACTCAAGAATCAAGGTTGTCTCAGACCGTATCAGGATTTTCACTCCCCCCCAAAAAAAAAAAATTGCATGAGATTTTTTTTTTTAAAATACTGTTTTAAACCAATGAGTTTTGGATAATTCATTGTGGATCTTGATAACTTAATCAATTTCTAGTCACATTGATAATGTGGTTAATAAGAATTCCTTTTTCTGAAATGATACTTTTCTACCTCAGACTTAGTTTTGAAAGTTTCTCAAAAGAAGTAAATGGGAGCTACATATCCAATGCCTTCATTTAAAAGGAGTTCACTCTGTTGAGAGTGATAGAATGTAAACATGGCATAAATTAGAATGTGACCATTGTTATGCAGAGCACTAAATCCTGCAGGTGGGATGACAGAGGTCTGTCATGATGAGGATTGATTTGTGCTTCTGTAGAGTCAGGAGGCTAGCAATGCCAAGAGGTATACTTTGAGCAACTTGAACTGCAGCCATAACCACCAATGAATGCTGTAATATTCACCCACTGTGCTTAACAATGCAAGGATGTACTTCATTTTTCTCACAATATATCCAGTTGAAAACTGGAGTTTATGGTTTTATCCTACTCACAAACTAGCAAACTGACAGATTAAACACAGAAAGTGGAGAAATATACTGTTATGCTGATTGTACTATGTAAAATGTTAGGATAGTAACCAGTAGTTGAATATAGTACATACTATTCCTTAGTCAGAGATGAAGACTATTTGTATCTCTTATGCAAGCATCCTATATATTTCCTATATATCAACTTAAATGAAGTGATATGATAAGAATCAGATAATAGCTGTCTGGTCAGTGGGGTATAGTGTGGAAAAGAAAACTAACAAACAGGAAACTCTGATTTTAAATAGATCTAGTAAGTACATGTGTGACTCCCTCTTTCAAGGGAGATACAGAAGTGCTACCTGTATTCTAGGACTTAGGCAAATATGTTAGGGGTAAGAGAAATATGTATTTACATCTATCACATATACATGTAGGCACATTTTCTCCCAATATGAAAATACTATCTGGAAAATCTCCATAAACAACAGTAACAACAACAAAATATGGCTTAGAATACTAAAATTAGGAAGAAATTCAAGAAAGCCATAGGGAAATGTTTTGCAATGGAAAAAAATATGCAAGGAAAATGAGTATAAAGCACTTTCAGATTTGATAGTGAGTTTCAGAATCATCTCCAAGTGGTAAAAGATTCTAAAAACACAGGATACAGGATACATGTTAGATGATCAATGGGAATATGTAAATGATTGCAAAAGCTGAATTCAAATACTGGTTTGACTCCTTGGTTTGGTAAAATGAGCAAAATTAAACTTTCTTCTCATGCCTCCATCCTTTTATTCTCAGCTAGCCTCAAAGTGAAGCTATTAATGCAGACTCATGATAAATCCAGAATTGTGACTAGGTATGTTAATAATATTTCTTTTAATTGAGACACTTTTCTTGTGGCTGTATTTTTTGAAAGCCATTCTTGAAAACCTTCCAGCATGAGCTGAAAATGTGACTTAGTGGTAGAGTGTTTGCCTAGCATGCATGAAGTAATGGGTTTGATTCCTCAGTACCACGTGGACAGGAAAAGCCACAAGTGGCACTGTGGCTCAAGTGGTAGAGTATTAGCTTTGAGCAAAAGAAGCTTAGGGATAGTGCCCAGGCCTTGGGTTCAAGTTCCAGGACTGACAATAAGAAAAAAAGAAAAAGAAAAAAAAACCTTCCCGCTGAATTAGCTTTTGCTTTTGTACATTAAAAAAAAAAAAGATTTTCTTTTTCTTTCTTTCTTTCTTTTTTTTTTTTTCTGATTCTGGCGTTTGTGTGCAGAGAATCAGAAAACCTAAAATGGCTTCATTAATTCAGGTGAATATGGAATTGCCCACCAGAGGGAGCATTGAGAATGGGAACAGACCCAAACTCTCTGTGTGTGTGTGTGTGTGTGTGTGTGTGTGTGTGTGTGTGTGTGTGTGTGTGTGTGTGTGTGTGTGTGTGTGTGTTTGTGTGTGTGTGTGTGTGTGTTTGTGTGTGTGTGTGTGTGTGTGTGTGTGTGTGTGTGTGTGTGTGTGTGTGTGTGCATGCACCAGAAACTAAGAGACATTCAATCTGAATGAGTCATTGATTTCAAGAGCCTAGTCTCTGGAAATATGATCAAACTGGCAAAAGATGATGACAAAACAGTCATAAGAATATCTGAAAATTCATAAAACTTATATTGTTGTATGGTACTATGTAACAAGTGAATGGAAACCTATTTACAACCTGTAATTTACAAATATCTTTTTCAGCTCTCCATTATGCTTTTGTGGAGGAGGTCAAAAAACTTTAGATCATGGAATGTGGAAGAACAAAAAGATTGGAATGCTCCCCCAAATTAATGCTCACTGTTCTCAAGGTTCAGGAAAATTATTTTCTTTTTCCAAAGAATGGCACTCTACCACTCGAACCAGCCTCCACTTCCAGCTGTTTCCTGGTTAATTTGTTTGTTTTGGCTGACTTCAAATCATGATCCTCAAATATCAGCTTACTGAGTAGCTGGGATTATAGCTATGAACCACAGTGCTCAGCTAAACAATTACCTTGAAAACATTTGCTGAATTCTAGTATTGAGTTATTATGATGGGCACCAAGAAAAAGAAACAGGAGTTGGACTTCCTTGATTTGAAAGTAGCAATAGAAATAGACTCTGGATTTATTTTACCCTAGGATGTCTTGCCCTATTCACCATAGTAATGTGAATGTTAAGTACTTAAGAAACATAGGCCAAATATGAATAAGCACTGTATTTAGAACTAGGTCATTCAAACACAACTGCAAAAAAAAATCAGAAGCTAAACTGAGCTGTGAATAATTCACTTATTGTCAGCTCTTCTTTTTGTTTCAGTATACCTCAATGATGAGTTAGAAACAGATAGATATTATAAACAAGTGAAGTTGTAACTATTAAATATTAAGAATCTTCTACTACCACATTTGAAGTTCTATTTTCAAACACAAAATGAGAAAATAAAAACTAGCTAAGTTATGGTGGCTCAGGCCTATAATCCTAGCTACTAGGCTGAGATCTGATGATCACAGTTAGAAGCCAACTAAGGAAGAAAAGTCCATGAGACTTACCTCCAATAAAGTACTAAACAAGTCAGAAGTAGAGCTATAGTTCAAATGGTAAAGTGCTGGTCTTGAACAAAAACAATCTCAGGGACAGTTTCTATGTCTTGAGTACAAGCCCCAGGAGTAGTACCAAAAATTATTTTATTATTTATTAGTATTGTGGTTTGAATTTAGGTACCTGACTTTGGCCTTTGCTTGGCTGCTTTTACATCTTGATCCATACCTGGCTATTTATAACATTTGTTTTTGTTTTTGTTTTTTCCCCCTCAAAGGAGAGTCTCTTGGGCCACAACTGTCCTACTTTCTGCTTTGCTGAGATTTCAGGGATGGTCCACCATCCGAGACTTATCTATTGAGATCTGGTTTGGGGCTTGCTAGAATTTTTGCTCCAGCAGGGCTTAGGACCTAATGTTCCTCTATTGTTGCCTCCTGAATGGCTGAGAACACAAGCATTGCCACTGTCACTGGACAAGCTTTCATTTTGTTTTGTTTTGTTTTATTTTTATGTGAAGAAGCTGGTATTGCTAAGTGAAGCAAAATGCCCCACTATATTTTTATTTTTAAACTGAAAATATGAAATATCTTAAATATGAAATATGAGAGGATGAGAAGGGAAAGTAAAATGAAAGTGCCAATGAGTGTCAAAATAAATAAAACGAGAAGTAGATTTAGAAAAGGAAACAAGCAATTTGATCATTGTATTTGATAACTTTGATGATATCAAAATATCATTACCATGGCTATAATTATTCCTGTATCATTCTGTTTCCTTTAAAATGAAATACATACAGAAATGGATGGAAGACAAGTTGAAACATGGTTGGATTTATATATGGAGGAGTGTTCTTGGCTGGCAAGGGAAACAACTTTTCTCTTCTGATAATATCAAACTCTCAATTTCAATTTCTCATGGAAAGATTTTGAAAATAGCACTATGCACTTATAACATTGTTACTCAAAATCTTCTTGCCCTAGAAGAAAGCTTGCAAAGTTTGTTTAGCAAGGTCTACCTTGTTCCAATATATACAAAGTAAATTAATTCATAGATTCATAGAAGAACCACTGTGAAAAATATCGTGAAAATTTTGAAAGCTTGGTACATTTTATGATCCCTAATATCCCTGCCCTGAGAAGTTCCATTCAATTACCCATTCTTTTATTCTTTGCACATATGTTCTCAATTTGCACGGAATCAATTTGCATTTATTTGGAGATTGCTGTTGGTAAAACATTTCTTAATGTTGTGTGAATGTACATTTATTTTTCCATCACCACAACTGGATTAAAATTGCATGCAGGACAAGCACTTAATTGACTTTCTGTGCCCCTAAGCTAAGTCAAGTGCTCAATAAAAGTTTATTGAAAATGAAAAGTCTTCCTTCAAAATCCCTTTCTACCACTTCACATGGAAACTGCAAAAGAAAAGATTGATTGGGCCATACATACTTTTCAACAGTTGTGAGTTAAATAATGATGATGCAGAAAACTGATGTATAAATAAAATTAAAGGAGTAGATGGTAAGTATATGTGACTAGTGAAATTTAAATCACTAGTAAAGGTATTAATTTATGAAATACTAAAAATTTCAATGCTATAATATTCTAGTGGGTAAGAGGTATCAATGAGAGCCAGACTGATAGAATAGCATGTAATATCTGCAGACACAAACACTGATAAAAGCAAATACCATTGAAATGAATGTAAAACATGAATTTTTCTTAAATCATCATCAAATACAAGAATAATACTAATGCCAGGCACTGATATCTCTTGCTTGTAAATCCTAGTTATGCAAGAGTCTGATATCTGAGAATTGTGATTTAAATCCAGTTTTGGCGAGACAAATCAAGGAAACTTTTTTATTTTTTAAATACATTTTTATTGTAAAAATACTGTATAGAAGGGTTATAGTTACATGAACCAGGTCATGAGTGCATTTCCTATCAAGTATTGTAACCTCCTCCTTTGTTTTTCTCTTACCAATCCTTCCCGCCCACCTCCACAACTACTTATCTCCTGTTATCCAGCACAAAGAGCAGGAGCTGTGGCTCAAATGACCTAATAACAGCTTTAAGGGAGAGTTCAAGCTACAAAACAGAAAGAACAACAATAAAACCACCACAACAAGAGAAATTAAATAACAATGTATTTGGAGAAGAATCAGAAACTCTGTTAAGCTGGTCCTCAGTTTGATATATTTCATGGAATTTTTCCTGTGAAACAAAAACCGAAATAGCTATTCATTATTGGTTCATAATATTAATTTGAAGATTGTTAACAAAGGAAATATTTAGGGTAATTAGTAATATAATCTGAAGAGGACTTGACACGTTTTAAATAATTCTTTTAAAAACTATATAAAATATTTGTTTACAGATTACTGTTTGTCACATCAGTTTGATATTTTGCCACCAGAGGAGGATTTATTTAAAAAAATTCTGTATCCAAAATGGCTAATATCTGTGCTTTTATTTCATGGAAATAATTACTGTGTAATATTTATTTCATCAATAAAATTCCTTGTTAATATGAAGCCTTCTATTTCATATAAAAGATTTACCTACAAGCAATAAAATGAGATAATCTCAGTTTCCTCATAAGACTTTACTGTACATTGTTATTTGTTTTCATTTTAACTAATTTCATATGTTTTTAGGAGAAGGTATTCAGGATTTTTTATTGTAAACTCAAGCAGTCTCACATATTAGGGAGCACCACGCTGTGAAGGTAACATCAAATGTGCTTTTGATTCAAAAGTATCGAATACCTTACCAAAAGTTCTCCCATGGATTAAAAAAATTTTTTCTTTTGTTGGTGGTGGTGGTGGGTTTTAGTTTCCCCACTTCAAACAGGCACAAAGAAAAGGAAATTTCCTTGACAGTAAGTAATCAATCAGAAACAGCCCTAGGAATATAGGCACAACATAAACAGGTTCTTTATGGATAATTGCCTATAGTGGAAATTGGTGCTAACTGCACAATGTCTTTATTGTTGCTTCTCTTGGTCTTGCATATTTGCAAAATATTTTTGTGGTATAAACATCTGTTTGCTTTGCTTGTAGTTATAATGGTGACAACAGAAAAAAGTTAGAAGTTTTTAATTTCTTGGCTACACTTTTCCAAATGTGAAGATAAAGCCATAAAAAAGACATCATAGTGGAGATAGATATCTGAATCCCTCTAATACGATATTTCACATACATTAGAAAGACCTCGGCCATTCAAGAGATAGCTACAATGTGTAGTGGAGAACTTTCAGAAATGATTAATAGAGCATATATTTTATTAGCAAGTGTTATTATGATCATAAAGTTTAACTCATATACTTACAAAAATGATAATTTTCACAGTTGTTTCTGAAGCAAAGCCATAAGTCTAACTTTTCTCTGTGCGGTGACTTTACCTTGTTCCCGCTCTGTGATTCCAAAGTGGTTTTATTTCTATCATTTGAATATTGTCACAATACTATGTATTTTATACATATTTATGTTTGCAAATATTTATGTACACTTGTGGCACAGTATACATCTCTCAATATGTGATTTCCTGAGGGAAAGATGCTCAAATTTTTAATGTGGTTGACATATCTCTCAGAGATAAGTGAGAATCGTTGATAAGATATGAATAACTAGAAGTAAAAGAAAGGTACTCCTGAAACGTGTAATTCTCAACAATGGCTCATAGAAAGTCTCCAAAGACAGCTTGTGCCAATTCCCCAGGCTGAGATAAAGCATAGCACTCCTCAAGACCCAGAAGATACTGTGAGAACAATCCCAGAAGTTAAAAATGAGTGGAAATGTATAACAAACATTGTGGAGGAAAAAAGAAAACTAAGTGACAAAAAGACCCATGGTTACAGGGTTTCAATGGGAAGGTCTGAGGCATAAAATGAGGGCTCAGAGGGTCTTTTAGGCCTGTGAAATTATTCTGTAAGACATTATAATGGAAGATATAGACCATCATACATTTTCCAAAATCAACAGATGTACAACCCAAGGAGATGGTTCCAATGTGAACTAGGGGCTGTTTGTTTGGAAACACTTAGTAAAAGATCAGCAGGAGAAACTGTCCCATAGAACCATGTAGAACCTTACTCTAAATTAAGGGTTTCAACTAACAAAATTTACCAATACTAGTTCATCAGTGGCAACAAATGTGTCATGCTAATATTGGATCATCAACGATTTCAATTTTTATTGTATAGAAATCTACTTGTATCTCCCAGTAAATCCTCTTTAATTTGTTCAGGTTTATAATGTTCCTCTCATGGATAAACCAGAACTGAGAATCCCGCTACTATGCCTTTGTAACTCACTATTTATGCCTGTTAGACTTAGCTGCATGAAGTCTATCAACATTTCTCCCTGCTCTGTAGGAGAACACTTTTCTCATGATAGCTGAAGTTAAGAAATGGTATCTCTTTACCCTATTGGCATAGAAAATAAAGCCCAGATGTCCGAACAGAATCATTAAGATTTTATTTAATAAAACTGTGTAAGTTTCAGTGGATCTGGAATGTGCTAATGGGGGATGTTTATGTGGTTAGGCTCTGAAATTTGAGCTAGGTTCTGATCTTAATCTGTTTATCTTGTAGTGCATGCTGAAGGGATGGGAATCATGTGAGCATAAGCCCCTAAAAGTTGAGCCAGGGCAAGCAAGCCCACTGCAGACCTCTACACTCAGGGAAGATAATTTGTCCAAGAAGTTCTCAAGTCTAGGATCAGTTTCAGATGAGTGAGAAAACCTGCTCAGCCATATTGACTAGAGAAACAAGTAAATATTTGATGATGAAAAGTAATCCAAAATATTCCAGATACTTAAAACTTTGCTCTATGATTATATGAAATTTTATTTACACAAGGAAATAGCAGAAGCATGAATGGTTTAAGAATTTAGTAAATAATAATATATAACTGAAGGCTAGTGACCATTTATGAAAAGAAATCACATTTATTTAGAACAGATATTCCTACTATTCAACTGAATGGCACATCTATAGCTGTAATTCATTACAGTGTAACTAACCAGATAAATATCCACATAGATCTCGAACAGCAAAATATCCTCCAATATGTGATCCGACTACTATATGGTACTAACAAGAAAGGCTCTCCAGAGTACTAAAAACTTAAGCTTATTTTTCCTCAATAAAAACTCTTAAAACAAATTTAGTCCAGCTCCCCTAAAGCAAATGCAAGTTCGTCATAAAAATGTTCATGAAACCTAAAGCTAACCTGAAATAGGTGAATAACTCAGCAGAAGAAGAAATGGAAGCCTTCTCTTGTACAGGTAAGAAAGAACCAAAGAATCAAAATCTGAGCTGTATAGATGTGTTTTTATCCAGGAATCCTATATCAAAACACCACTAATATTTTAGATTACTTACAGTTTATCATTAAAAAAGATAGCATATAAAAGTAATACAAATAAAATGAAATAGTATCTGATTTCCTCACATCTCCCATTCCTTGCAGAATTCTACCTTCAATTGTAAAATGTATCTTTTAGAAAGAAATTGTTATCTCTGAGCATCCTTTTATTCTTTCTATCCACAGTATTTTATTTATTTATTATTGTCAAGGTGATGGACAGAGGGGTTACAGATACATAAATAAGATAATAAGTACATTTCTTGTTGAACTTGTTACCCCCCCCCAATTTTCTCCCATTATCCCTCCCTCCTAATCCCCCCATCAAGTTGTACAGAGCATTTCCAACATTCTGCCAGTTCAAACAAACTGATTTAAGAAATCTACTAAGCTACAGGAAAACCAAACACCTCAAGCAAACCAGAGACTCCACCAAGAGCCTGGATATGGACACAGGGGACAGACAAGATACCCTATATAAATCAAATAATTCTCTTTTTTTCTATTTAACTTAAAAAATGTTTTTCTACTTTTTTCCCTTTTTTTCTTTGTTTTATTTCCTCCCTTTTTCCTTTTGGTTC
Organism: Dipodomys merriami; assembly: GCF_024711535.1. Taxonomy (NCBI): domain Eukaryota; kingdom Metazoa; phylum Chordata; class Mammalia; order Rodentia; family Heteromyidae; genus Dipodomys; species Dipodomys merriami. The sequence goes on along the minus strand of NW_027203381.1, from coordinate 106,604,544 downwards.
TTTATTCTTTTTTTTTTTTTTTTTTTTGCTGTACTTAATCATTGTTTTGTTCATCCCCAGGCACTTGTCCATCTTTGATTATTAGACCTTATCCTTTATTGTGTGCAAACTTAATTCAGACATCCATTCCTTAATTCACAATTTCTCCACCTTAGTTCCTTTCATTGTAGTATGATTTCATTATACTTTATATTTTTAACATTTTTGATTTGTACATTTTTATCTCTTTCCCTTTTTCTTTTTGTTTCTTCTTCTGTCTCTAGTTTTCCACTCTCTGAATTTATGTCTTAGTTATCTACCCTCTTTTCCTTTCTCTTCCTACATGGCTCTGATTTTATTTTCTCCTCATAATTCTCCCTATATGTATTAATTTCTTGTCCCCTGACTTCTTCTTTGGTTTTCTTAATCCATTGATCCCTAGTTGTCTGTTGTTGAAATAGATTGTATCAGCACTCATTTTGGTTGTGTCAACAGGGCTCTGGGTTAATGCTTGCCTTAAAATAGTGTTCTAGCTCAGAACTGGTTTCCTTTCATACCCAGATGGGCAGAACAAGCCATGGAAATACAAGAAAAATGGCAAGTCAAGGAACCTCATCTCCCACTCATACATGCAATAGAGCAGTTAATGAATAATCCAGAGGAGAGTCCTCAAAGTGCTCTACAACAGATGCTGGAGGGATGTGTCCAAAAGGGAACCCTACTGCACTATTGGTGGGAATGTAAACTTGTTCAACTGCTCTGGAAAGCAGTATGGAGGTTCCTCAAAAGACTCCATCTAGAGCTCCCCTAAAACCCAGCAATCCCACTTCTGGGTATTTCCCAAATTATCACAAACAAGACCATAGTAAAGCTACCAGCACAAATCTGTATATTTCAGCCCTATTCACCATAGCTAAAATATGGAACCAACCCAGCTGCACCTCAGTAGATGAATGGATCAAGAAAATGTGGAATATATATACATATACATACATACATACATACATACATACATACATACATACATATAATGGAATTCTATGCCTCCATCAGAAAGAATGACATTGCCCCATTTGTTAGGAAATGGAAACACTTGGGAAAAAATATATTAAGTGAAGTAAGCCAGGCCCAAATAAACATAGGTCCCATGGTTTCCCTTATTTGCAATAACTAGTATATGTCTGAGTCAAGCAGAAAAGATCAGATAAGTTGATGTTAGGAAAATGAACCCTAAGATATGTATGCCAATGTTTTTTTTCTTTCATGCGATTGTCTCTCCCTACTTTTCTGAGAAGTTTCTCACACAAGAACTCTAACACACTTGGCTGAAAAATATCTAAGGAATGAAGTCATTTATAGAGAAGTTCAATGACCTGTTGTTTCCAGCTACTGGAGGGAAAACTGGGTGGTGCCACAGTTCCATAAACTTGCCCAAAGCCAGAAGTATGACACATTTCTCTGTCTACTTTGCTGGAATTCTCTATGGGCCCATTATAATTTGGGTTGGTGGGCCTGGCACTCACTGATAATACCCAATGCATTTGTCTTGCCCTAAGAAAGGATACAGAGACACTCATCTATTTCTGTTCATATTGGTCTCCATCTCCTAGACTGGCTTGCTAACTTTTATGTAGATATCTTATCCAAATGTGTACATTTTAATAAAATAGCACAATGTTCAGGGTTATTATATTTTTATTTTTGTCGGTTGTGGGGCCTGAACTCTGGGCCTGGGCACTGTCCCTCTGCACTTCAGCTCAAGATTAGTGGCCTACCACTTGAGCCACAGCACCAGTTGCTGCTCTTTCTGCTTATGTGGTGCTAAGGAATAGAACCCAGGGCCTCATGCATGCAAGGCAAGCGCTCTATTACTGAACCAACTTCCCAGCCTATCAGGGTTATTTTGAAGGACAGAAATAATAATTTAGACTTGACAGTACTGTTATTCTAACCACACCATAGTTCATCTACATCTTGAATGCAAACACACACACCCACATACATAAATTTTCTTTTTTTATTGTTGTTGTTGTTGTTTTTGTTTTTGTTTTTTTTTGAAAATACCATATAGAGGGGTTACAATTTGTCAAACATCTACCAAATATTCACTGGAAAGTGCAGCAAGCCTAAGAAGTTATAATTTTTATAAAGTATTTTTTAAGAATAACAAGGGAACATGATTATATGATGATTCCATCAGGGGAAAATATTGAGATTTTAAAAAGATTGCCATTTTACAGTTTATTATTTAAAATACTTATTATAAAATCATATTTAAGAAATGACTAATTTCAGAAGTTATTGTGGAAAAAAATGAAAATGGGAGGCAGTACTTTGGAAATATATATTTATTCATACAAAAACAAGTAGTGTTCTCTGCCTGAGGGAAAGTGAGAGACAATGGAAGGAATAAAGATGAGATGAGTAGGAGCCTAGGAATTCAATTTAATGCCTTTGTCATTTACTGAATAGAAATGAGGAGATGTAGGTATTTTTATGAGTCTTTTTATGTTTGCTCTCAATTCCCAAATTATTTGTTAGTTCAGTATCTTCCTATCCCAGTAGTTTGGTAACAATATTTGGGGAAAATTCTCACTGACTTTTCATTCACATTTTGTCTCCTATTCATTTTTTTTTTTAGTTTTTAATATTATTTTATTGTCAAGGTGATATAGGTGGTGTTACAATAACATATGTAAGGTAATGAGTATATTTCTTATTGAACATTGTTTTTCTTGTTTTTTTCTTCCACTTTCCTTCTTTCTAACGTCCCTTCCTGCCAAGTTGTAAAGTTCTTTGTATAGCTAATTTCTTGTATAGATGTTAGGTTAAATAACATACGTGGATTTGTAGCTTTGTGCAGTTCAAAGTTCTTATACTACACTTGGTAAACTAAAATATGGAAAACATTCACTCAAAGTCACAGAGGAATGGGGATTTTTAAAATATCTATCAACACCTACCATAAAACCTCAGTAACCAAAATGGCACTCTTATTCATTCATATTCACTCTTATTCATATTCATATATATATATATATAGCCTGCTTAAAGAGTAGAACTGTTATCTTTAACAAGAGTTATGAACTAATTTACATGTACCTTCTTTTTATTCAGAAAATAATTCTAGAATAAGAGTAATCCATACAAAAGTTTCTGTATCCAAGTTGAAACAAGTCTAGTAAGGATGTGAGAAAGGTTATTATTTTCATAGATACTATCTTTCTGACTCATTTCCAGAACATTTCTATCTAAATGAAATGATTCCTTCTATGCTAGATAAAAGCAAAATCAAATAAAAACAAAACAACACAAAACAACAACAAAAAATGTTCCTAAGACACAGGAAAGGAACCTATAGGTGGCTCAGGGTATAATTAAACTGCCAAACATAATGTTGTGAACATTAAAAAAACACTTAAAATGAATAGCCAATAAGTGTGTCATTTACCAATGGAAATCAATTGCTAATATTTGATTGCTAATAAAATGGAAATTGATTGCTAACTGAAATTCTTTACCTTTTGAAATACTGATGAACTTGTCTAAACCCTGGCATCACTATGTTCTTAATCTTTGTTTTAATGAGTTTCGTTAAACATCCTCAACACTTTACAGAGTTTCATAAGGAAAAACAACTAGATTAACCATATCCTATATTTGCATTTATGGTAGGTGAGCATTAGTTAGAACTTAATGTGTAATTATTTAATTAATGCACCAATATTATTTTTGAAGGTATCATTTGAGGAGTTTCAATGGAACATTAATTTTCATAATTGTATATTATCTATATTACCTATATCAATATATTAATGACATTATCACATGTGTTAACAAGAAATTTGGACCAATATTTGGAAATTATCATTTCTTTCTGCCTGGAAATAAGGGTGATTGTACTTAGAAATGATTCCTCCACAATAATAATTTCTTTATCCAGAAATTCCACCCCTCCCATTCTCACTGAATGTCAGTGCCTTCTTTTCTGTAAAGGTGTACATTTTTTTTAACTTTGGTATTAAATTTTATTGAATTAGCATTCTTTTATATTAATATAGTTCCACCTACTGATTTTATACTAAGAAAAAAATGATATTTGTGTGACAAATTCACACACACATACACATACATATACCAACTGTGCATATCCTTTTAAAATTGAAATGATGAGATTGTATGTTGAGTCACTAGACAGGAAGAAGTGCTGAACTGGTAGACATCGTTCTCTTTTTATGATGTTTTCCAATTTGGATGATTAACTCTCTGTGGTCAAAGATTTCCCTAATTGTTTCTGCTTGGTTTCCCTTGCCTGTGGTGCAGTGGCTTGTATATTGAAGAGGATGCAGCATCAGTATTTTGATCGCAGCTATTGAGCCTTTGTGTCAAAGAGGATTTCTCTGGGTGAAATGATGAGAGTGTGAGCTCAATGCTCACAGTGATGAATGGGATTTTATAGTATGACCTATTTTTGGTAATAATCTTATGGTGCTTTCCATATTATCCTACTTACCCCAACATACATAAAGGCAGAGAATACTCCACAGAGAGAGCACCTAATAATTTAAATATATTATAATAAGAAACTGTATTTTAATAGTAGTTTTACACAGATTTAATTTAGGGATAAACAAAGATTTAATTTAGGATGTTTGAATTTTCTGCAGTGTATATCTTAGCATTTTCAGAGTAATAGTATATATTATTGAAGAATTCTTAGCATATTTATTTTGTATTACTATGCATATTAAAGTGCAACCAAGTAGAACAGTAATCAATACTATGGTGGCACTCATATTTTTAATTCATGCTAGACTGTCTGGAAATGGTTTATATTTAATATTATACAGAAGTTAATAATGGATGATATTCATAAATATGCTCATCTGGGAATTATATTTAGCTAGTGCTTGAATTTCAACATAATCAAGCAGCTTAACTCTGCAAAACACATGATTTCTCTAATAATACTGCATGGAAAGTCTAATGTGCTTTCTAACTCCTTCTAACAGGGGTTGGGACAAAAGCATGTAAGATTCCAAAAAAGGGCTCAATATATTATTCATCCTTTTCCTTATTTTTCTCACATTAATTTCAGTTAAAATTTTTTAATTAAATATACCAGTATTTCTTTTTTTGTCAACCATCAAAGAATAACTATGAAAGTAGAAACCTAAAAGTAAAAATTATGATTAAAAGCTATCAATTACTCATAAGCCTGACTGATCAATGAACTACCTCAAGATCTATTACTGAGCATCATAAATTATTAGCACATTGTCTGCACCTGAACAATATTGGACAAAATTGATCATTAATCTTGAAGTTCAAAATCTCACTTCAGTGTTTTTTGGAGAAATATAAAGTAAAATCAAATGCCAAAAGATGAGAGAAAGACTACAAATTATATGAGATAAATACCTCTAAATTAACATAGTGCTTTAAGGCAGTTTTGTAAATAATAATACAACTTCGGTGAAAAAGGAAAAATAATTAAATTAGTAATTCAGAAATGAAAATTGATGTTTGTTAAACAGATTACATAGAATATTCACATCATTGTAATATTTATGGAGCTTATATTAAAAACATTGTTTTTCATTAAAACAATATATATACAGGGCTGGGAAGGTGGCTCAGTGGTAGAGCGCTTGCCTTGCATGCCTGAGGCCCTAGGTTTGATTCCTCAGCACCACATAAGCAAAAAGAAAAAAAGCCAGAAATGGCGCTGTGGCTAAAGTGGTAGAGCGCTAGCCTTGAGCTGAAGAGCTGAGGGACAGCGCCCAGGCCTAGAGTTCATGCCCCATGACTGGACCCCCCCCAAAAAAACCTATATATATGCATATATATAATACATACAGAAGCATACAAAGAAAATGCACACTTACCTATAAAGGAGTATGTATATTTTATACAAGATACCATTTAAAGATTAAGCTTTCTTACATTTTAGCTGTACTCCAATTTTCACCTTTGAGTCAAGTTATGTATCAGAGTGTAATGCTATGGGCTTTATAATAAGAAACTTGACAGAGCTTTAAATATTCTAATGTTATTTGAGTGCCACTATAGTTAATTCTGTCATATACTGATAACAAAATCAATAGTTAATTGTAACCTATGGATAACATGTGTTTGTCAACTTCTCTTACAGTTTTGATATTTCATTATAGATTTTGACAACTTATTTTGCTTGATTCACTTTTAGAACTCAATCTTTTTTTTTTACTTCCCTGTATTGAGAGAAGGTATTTTCTATTTTAGTTTTTTATTTGTATCCATTCGTTTTTCTGTAGGAACATTGCATTTCCAGTTCAGTCCATAGGAGCACTAAGTTTGCTTAGGGAGTGATTTTTTTTTTTAATTGTCAAGGGGATGTACAGAGGAGTTACAGTTACATAAGTAAGGTAGTGAGTACATTTCTTGTCAAACTTGTTACCCTTCCCTCATTTTTCTCCTTTTTTCCCTTCCCCACGCCTCCAAGTTGTGCAGATCATTTCCAACATATTTTCTTGTGTATATTGTTGTTGCAATAGTCCTTTGTCTCACCATTCTGTTGTTCCCCTTCCCTTCCCTAATTCAAACAAATACATCTATATACAATACCAGGGTACCAGAATCAAATAGAGTGACAGCAGGAGCTATACCATAGAGGGAAGCACATGCAAAGGAAACAAAAATCACACAACAATAAAGAAAAACCTCTAGTGCCCATGTCTTAGAGTTCATTTCGATTACCTCCATTTTATATGGTAATATGTATATAGCTATTGTGCTATTTGGCTCATCTGCTAAGATTATCCTAGATGTATATTAATTTTTGTAAATAAGGGAAACCCTGGGGCCTATGTTTCTTTGGGTCTGGGTTACTTCACTTAATATGATTTTTTTTCCACGTTTTTACATTTCTTTAAAAATGGGGCGGTGTCATTCTTTCTGATGAAAGCATAGAATTCATATATATATATGCATATATATATATATAATTTTCTAAATCCATTCATCTACTGAGAGGCTTAATGAAGGACTTCTCTAAAGAGGAAATAAGAATGGCCAATAGATACATGAACAAATGCTCAAAGTCTCTGGCCATAAAAGAAATACAAATAAAAACAACATTGAGATTCCACCTCACCCCAGTTAGAAATCTAATAACAACAGATGCTGAAGGGGTATGGGACACACAGACTGGTGTGAGCCCGCCTAAGAATTTGTGTAATGTGTGAAGTTTATGTATGCTGGCAAAGGAGGAGAAAGGTCTTCCATAACCCTGCCAAAGGTCTGGGATACCCAGCTGCAGCCTCCAGGCTGGAAGGAGGAAGCTCTTTCCCTCTCTGGACGAAGGTCAGGATGCCTGGCCATGACCTTGGTGGAGGACAAGGGGAAAGTGCCCTTCGTGCTCCCCCTGAATAATTCCATAGAGCAATGCATCTAGAACAATGCTCTTTATCCCCTTGTGTGTTTCTAAGGGAGCCTACTGGCACCTTGCTTACTCTTTAGAATTTTTGATCACATGGAACTGCTTCACCTTTGTTGAGAACTCTTCCTGCTCACTGACTAAAGGTTGTTAACTCTCATTGTCTGCATCCCTGAAAAACTGTTTAGGGTTAACTTCTGTCCTCTGACTGTGCTGTAACTGCCCCATGACTGAAGATTTGTCTTCTATGCCTGTATGCTGTATATAAGCATGTGATGTCTCAATAAACTTTGTCCATACCCACCTGGTGTTGTCCACTTTCTGCCTACCAGGTACTGCATTCCCAGGTCTCTCTGTGTGAAGAACAGAGGGGATGTGGCCAAAAGAGAACACTACCACACTGTTGGTGGGAGTATAAACTTGTTCAACCACTCTGGAAAGCAGTTCCACAAAAGACTCCACATAGAGCTTACCTATGCCATTTCTGGGCATTTACCCAAATTATCACAAACAAGGTCATAGTAAAGCTATCAACACAACGCTGTATTTCAGCCTTATTCACCATAGCTAAAATATAGAACCAATCCAGATGCCCCGCAGTAGATGAATGGATCAAGAAAATGTGATACAAAGCTGGGCGCTGGTGGCTCACGCCTGTAATCCTAACTACTCAGGAGGCTGAGATCTGAGGATCTCCATTCAAAGCCTCTGAGACTCTTACCTCCAATAAAACCACTAGAAAACTGGAAGTGGCTCTGTGGCTGAAGCAGTAGAGTGCTCACTTTTAGCTGAAGAGCATAGGGACAGCATCCAAGTCCAGAGTTCAAGCCCCACGACTGACCAAAAAAAAAAAAAAGAAAGAAAATGTGATACAACACACACACACACACACACACACACACACACACACACACACACACACACACACACAAATACATACAATGGAATTCTATTCTTCCATTAGAAAGAATGACACCATCCCTTTGTAAGGAAATGGAAAGACTTAGAAAAACTCATATTAAATGAAGTAAGCCAGACCCAAGGAAACATAGATCCCATGGCTTCCCTTATTTGTGATATTTTTAGGTAAGACTGTTAATATGGTTTGTGTCCAGTGATTACACCTTTGAAGATAGATAATTATGTATATCAACATTAAAATTGTTATTTCTGACATGAGATTTTCATTAGGGTATATTAATTGTACAAATGATTTTCCTTATACTATTTCCATATATTCATATTGAGATCTTGGGTTATTTATCCCTTCCCCTTTGTTTGTGCTGGTGTTGAGAGTTGAACTCAGGGCATGGGCACTATCCCTGATCTTTTCAGGTTAGTAGTGCTAGTAGTTCTCAACCATTTGACCCACGTCTCCAATTGTGTGTGTGTGTGTGTGTGTGTGTGTGTGTGTGTGTGTGTGTGTGTGTGTGTGTGTGTGTGTGTGTGTAATTGGAGATAAGTGTATCATGGATTTTCCTGTTCAGGCTGGCTTTGAACCCCAATCCTCCAATCTCAGCCTCCTAAGTAACTAAGATTACAGGCATGAGCCACCCGCACTTAGATTATATTTACCTTTTACTACTTTCTTGTCCCTTTTTAAATTTTTTTCATTTTTTTCATTCTATTGTCATACCAACAAATAGTGTATTTTAACGATATTCACTCCTTAGTAGAAACTTCTTCCCCATTTTCCTCCAGCTAGTCACCCCCAAGTCTCTTACATTGTCATTTCAGACACAGCATTGTTTTGGCATGTTTTGTTTATTTTAGTTCTAGATTACCTGTAAGAGAAAACATCTCTTGTATGAATTCGGGTTTGGTTTCTTTTGCATAACATGATGTTCTTTAACTGCTTTAAAGTTACCCATGGTGTGTTTCTGTGAACATCTTTATCTCAATGGATGCGTTGCTTTCTAGTTAACCTCCTACAACTCTGTACATACAATTTCATTATTGGATTTTTTTCCTGTTACTTCCAGTGTAGTCTAAATTTCAAAGTAGGACTTTAATACTTTGAATTTATACTCTAATATCACTCTGGACCTATTTTTAACTAAACCACTAAACCTCATTCCAAAGTTATATTTGGATCTCTTTCCTTCATGCCTTTTCTAGCTGTGTTTAATTTACCTGGAGAGAAAGGCATAGGGTAGCGACCATCTGGATAAAATTCCAACAGAGTAATGGTCAAATGTCATCTCCTCTGAGATACTTCCCTCTCCTGATGAAGGAGAGTGGACTTGCCATTACTTTCTCATTAGTTTCACCAGGGTGACACAGTGGCCTTACTCTGTGGGTACAGAATTGAATCACCCCTCCTTCAGGTACCAGCTGTGCAAACCTGAGCATATTAATTTACTCTATGGCTCCATTTCTTCTCCATAAATCTAGGTCACAATGATATTACAGATCTATATTTTCTTATCCAATGGTGAAGTCCAAAAAACAGTGAAAGATGAAGACTTCTTTTCCAACTCAGATGGCTACAGATTGTGTAGGTGACCTATACTTTTCTGCAAAGAAAAAAAAAACTTTTGAGCTAATCTTAATTATTAATTCATAAACCGCAACAAAAAAAATCATGTGTTAAATTGCAAGTTTTTCCTCCAGATGCTGCTGACCATTAGAAAATATCTTTTAGTGCCCTCAGATATTATGTGGCAAGTATATAGGACTAAAGAGCTGAAATCCTAAAGATTGTAGGGTAGACTCTGCTACCCTAATGGAAGATGTCTAATCAAAATCTTGTGTTCTATCCTGTCCCACATTTTCCAGACATTCACATAAAGAGTAAGATGAGTGCCTAGATTAGGCAGTCACTATCTATGCAAATATGCCTTAATAATAAAACTGATGAAAAAAACCTAATGTAAGTCTAATAGGATTTAACCCAGAATAAAGAAAAACGCAGAACATGGGAACTGATATCCTCCATTGAAAAACATTTTCAACCACATGAAGAAACATGAGAAAGATCCAAAGGGAGATTAGGTGTCAAATTCTCTATCAATCTGGGACCAGGAAGCTCAGGAAAATTCTCTGTGAAGCCATTTTCAATATTTTTACAGCTCCTGTTAAAAAGTTTCTGTGGTTTTCTCATACTCCTCAAATAGAATTTTTATTGGGCTCCTCCAAATTTCCACACATCAGTCAATCCGTAAGTGGGGCAGAGGGGAAACCTAAAGTGGTGCACAATTATCTAAGAATATACACATGGCATATGGCACTTGAAAAGCCTGAGGATGATAGATATGAGTTGCAGATTTTCCATCTAAAGACTTAAGGGTTTAGCTCCATAATTGGAGAATCAGAGACACTAAATTCAAGGGCAGATGGAGTTAATGAAAAAAAGAAAAGAGAAAAAAAGTCCATCTATGTTTTTCCCAAGTACTTATGGACTGAAAGCTAAGTTTTCATGTACTAATTAGAGAATAAAATTACACATACATGTACACATCCCCATACATGGATTTGTCTACTCAGACTAATGAAATATTACAGTTTTGGTGCCATATAAATAACAAACATTTACTTTTGCACATTCTTCATGCCAGAAGTCTAAGACCATGAAACCTGTAGTGCTGAACTCCTGTGACATCTGGGGTCTGGAGTCTGGATTGCAAATTACTTCTGCCTTACAGAGTCCTTTCCTCATTGCCTTCTCTAGTCATCTTTGTGGACAAGCGGGGCGGGGGCGGGGGAACGAGAGGAAAAGCTCTAGCATCTCTTCCTCTTCTTTCAAGGACACATTCATATTGTAAAATGATACTACTTGGCATCTCTTAATATTATATATTTTTATTGATTATTTTGTTATTTTAAACAGTAGTAAACATGGTTTTGAGTTCAATGTGTCAATTTGTGTATATAATACATGTTGATTAATATGTCAATTTGTGTATATAATACATGGTAACATCTGTCCTTCCATCATTCTCCTCTGCTACCAACTATAGCAACCCCACCCATCCCCCATGCTTCCTACTTCCATTTGCAAGCATGCACATTGAGTGTCATGACTTATTCGCCCATCGTTATGTTTTAGAGTCTGCTATATCCAGAGAATTTCATGTGTGGGTTGGGGAGACAAAACCTATATCAATAATGTCAGGCAAAGATTCATTCAAGAACATTGGGGAATTCGTTAAGAATCTTTTTTTCCATCAGCTATTCTCCCTTCATCTTGTACTTAAGTCCCCCCCCCCAAAAAAAAGATCTAAAAACTAGTTTGACTTTAGGTATAGCAGCCAAGTGATGGCCAAATGGCCCTATTGAGATATCATTATTTAATTGGGGTTAAGTGAAAGTACAATACTCATATGTATTGAGTGTGATATAAGATCACAATTTGTCATGCTTTCTTCAGGAAGGAGTCTATTACCTGGTTAATCAGAGAACATTGTAGAGGTATTTCCCAAAGGCTGTAGAAAATCCTTTGTCATGATCATTTTTTGGTTATTATTTTCTCCATGTGAATATTTTAATCAGCCTCTGAAGATGAAGGGGTCACATTAACAAAGAGAATCTTAAGAAAAATAGAGCTATAGATGTGGAACTAGAGCTATAGACATTGAACTAAAGCGTTTGAGGAAATAATCTTTATTATAAAGAGTAATCTTTAACAGATTTTTTCCTTTGAAGAAAAGTTGCATATTATTTCATTTATTTTTACAAGGGACTTCTATCACAGAAAGAAATGTGGTAAGTGGTTTGGGTTTTCTTTGGACATGTGAGAAGTATATATTATTTTTCATGATCAATAGTAATGTCCTACTCTCTGTACAGATTTTATATATCCTCTCTATCTTCTTCTCTCTTTCGTCCTCTATCTTCTCTCATCTCTGTCATTTTTTCCTGTGGACTAAATAGTTCCACTATGGTCTCTCTGTCCTCTGGCTTTCTTAGAACATACAGCATTCTCTACCCAAAATATTCAAATTTATAATTGGTGTTCTCTCTCTCTCTCTCCCTCTATCTCTCTCTATCTCTTCCCCCCCCCCCACATATGATATTCCTACCTGATAGGTATGTGTTTGGGTAAACATAATTTTAAACAATGTTTACAGAAGAATTTTCTAAAATGTATTTGGGGTATTTTAATATTTAATGTAAGATCAATTTCTCAATATTTTTAGATTTATTACAACTTTATCATTTATCTATCATCACCATCTAACATCTAAGTATCCAAATATAGTTACAGAATTATAAACTATCCCAATTTACTAATCATTTTTAATAAGCCTATGTGTATGCATATGTACATATAAGCAACAGTTTAGTCTTGTCTGTAAATAGTAAAATTGCTATTTTCGCGCAAATATTCAAATGTTCACATATGGCAAAAAAAAACTCAAATATTTTTCCTTCTGAATTAAGTTGGTGGTAAGTTCAGTTCACAAGGCAAAATGTATAGCTGATTGTATATTAATCCTAACAAGTAAGCCCATGTAGGAAACCTAATCCTATAACTATACAGAACATACCACAACTTAACTTTCATTCATATAAGAAATATCTGGGGCTGGGAAGGTGGCTCAGTGGTAGAACGCTTGCCATGCATGCATGAGGCCTTGGGTTCAATTCCTCAGCACCACCAATAAAAAAAAAGAAAAAGAAAAAAAAAGAAACATCTATTTAACTAGATATGTCTACATTTATTGTAAGGCTAAGAAAGTCTAATTTATTCTTTCATTTCAAAGAACTGGATTTTGAAAATCTAAACTACAAAAGGTTTTAGAAATAATTTAAACTTCATGAAACATCTGAAAAATAAATGTTTATGAGAGTAGAAGGCTGGACTCTGCTAGAAGTACTATCTTATCCTCTGCATTTTCTCCATTTCCTTGTGCACATTAAATTCCTGATAACAGAGTAGGCAAGAATAAAGTTTTCAGTTATTGATGGACAGCTGTGATGTATGCATGCAGAAGATTGATCAATCTATACTTAATGAAAACATGAATCTCAGTATCTGTGCTGTTTAAAAAAAGCATTAGATTGTAAGGAGAACTTTTTTCTGTTCCATTAATTTTGAAGTGAATGGCAATTTCCCACATTTCTTATTCTACTGCATAAATTTTTTCATTAGAACAAACATAATAATTCACATAATGCACAGCTAGATGATTATTCAATTTTATGGGCAGCTATCCTGCATTTTAATATTTATATAATATTTAAAAATAAGTTTCCACTCTATCTCTAATTTCTTTCATGAAATAGCTTATTCATAGTAAAAGCATTTAATAGTTTTCCAAACAACAAGAATAAGTAAGACATACCCAATTTGGAGGAAAATCTATATAACATACCATTTTTTGTTAGATTTTAAAATCCCATTTTTACTTACTAATAGATGGGAGGAATTTCAGCCTGCTCAATATTGCTGCCCTTTATTTTCCTTCCCTGCTGCTCTTCTGAAACATCTATACTTCTTTACCCTTACCTATTCCTCACCTTACGTATGCAGGTCATCATTCAGATCTGATTGTTTCCAAAATCCAGTAGTTTACACACAGCCGGGATAGCTAAGGTATGCTTATTATAAACAAACAAACAAACAACAACAACAAGAAAAAAACACCTCAAAATAGTAAGCCAGTGCTAGTGGCTCACGCTTGTAACCCTACTCAGGAAGCTAAGATCTGAAGACCGCAGTTCAAAGCCAGCCTAGGCAGGAAAGTCCATGATACCCTTTTTTTAAAAAAATTTAATTTAATTTTATTTGTGAACATACTGTACAGAGGAGTTACAATTACATGGGCAGGATAATGCGTACATTTCTTACCAAGCATTGCAGCCTCCTCCTTTGTTTACCCTTCACATCCCTTCCCAGCCTCCCCCCTCCCCCCCAATCCCAATCCTTCTCCTTCCCCCCTCCACCCCTCCCCCCCGCAGTCATGTCCATGATACTCTTATCTGCAACTAACCACCAGAAAACCATAAGTGGCTCTGTGGCTCAAGTGGTAGAGTGCTCTCCTTAAGCTGAAGAGCTGAGAGACAGCGCCCAAGCCCAGAGTTCAAGCCCAATGACGAACAACAACAGAAAGTCAAAGATAAAACATGCAATTTTATAAAAACACAAATCAGAAATGTATGGAAATACAAGTAATATTATTTTTGTAATTATAAGAACATATATGTATATATATATTACACTTTCAATTTATAATCAAATATATGGAAAATAAAACATAATGGGGGCAGAAAAATAATCCTCAGTCCTAATATTCCAAATTGCAACTGTGATGGACTGTTATTCTTCATTCTAGGGAACTTTACATTTTAATTCAAATGACTCATTTACTGTTTATGTTATAATGTGATAATTTGCTATAGAATTATATAATTTAACCATAGAAGTACACAGTTAGGTTTATGGAAAACAAAGAATGGAAGTGGGCATATTTACAAATTGGTAATGTTCAGTTAATTTTGAATTGAAGAGGAAGACAGAGAAATATTCACACTATGTAGGGCACATGGGCAGCAAAGATGGCGCTGAGTGAGTGAGTGAGTGAGTGGAGTTGAGTGAGCAGAGCCTGATTGGTTTTTGTTGAGTGCCTAAACAGCTCCTGAAAGCTTCGGCGCATGATAAGCTGTGACCTTTCACAGTGATTTGCCATGCCCATGCCACCTGGTCTTTTGCTTTAAAAAGTGCTTGCTGCGCCAAGGAGACCTAGGGTTTCTCCTATTCCATCCTGTTATGTTTTCAGAGTGTCTGCTTTGACTCTGAGGTCTTTGATCCATTTGGAGTTGATTCTGGTGCAGGGTGATATATAAGGATCTAGCTTTAGTTTTCTACAAGTAGTTAAGCAATTTTACCAGCACCATTTACTGAAGAGGCTGTCTTTCTTCCATTCTATTGTTTTAGCTCCCTTATTGAAGATTAGATGGCTATAGGTCTGTATAGTTAAGCAATTTTGCCAGCACCATTTACTGAAGAGGCTGTCTTTCTTCCATTCTATTGTTTTAGCTCCCTTATTGAAGATTAGATGGCTATAGGTCTGTAGGTTCATTTTTGGGTTTTCAGTTCTATTCCATTGGTCCTGAGGTCTGTTCTTGTGCCAGTACCAAGCTGTTTTGATTACTATGGCTTTGTAGTAGAGTTTGAAATTTGGTATTGATATTCCTCCAGCAGTGTTCTTTCCATTGAGGAGTGTTTTTGCTATTCGGGGTCTTTTATTGTTCCTTATGAATTTTTGGATTGCCTCTTCTATTTTCTTGAAGAATGAGGTTGGAATTTTGATAGGTATCGCATTGAATTTGTAGCTAGCCTTGGGAAGTATTGCCATTTTCACTATGTTAACCTTTCCAATCCAGGAGCATGGGAGTTTTTCCCATTTTCTAAGTTCTGTTTTGATTTCCTTTTTCAAGTTTTTAAAGTTTTCATCATAGAAGTCCTTCACTTCTTTGGTTAAGTTAATTCCTAGGAATTTTATTTTTTGTGGGGCAATTACAAATGGAGATGCTTTCCTAATTTCAGCCACACTTTTCTCATTGTTGGCATACAGAAAAGCCATTGATTTTGGGTGGTTAATTTTATACCCTGCTACTTTGCCAAAGTTTTGAATCAGCTTGAGTAATTTGGGAGTGGAGTCTATGGGATTCTTTAAATACAAGATCTTGTCATCTGCAAAGAGGGAGAGGTTTATTTCTTCTTAATAGAGACTCGGAAACACAACAAATCAAAGAAAGGTTGGACAAATGGGATTGCATGAAGTTGCAGAGCTTCTGCATGGCAAAGGACATAGCTAGCAAGATCAATAGAAAGCCTATTGATTGGGAGAAGATCTTCACTAGCAATACAACTGACAAGGGTCTCATATCTAAAATATACTTGGAACTCAAAAAATTAAATCCCCCAATAACAAATCCTCAAAGAAACAACTGCTCAATAAATAAGTGGGCTAAAGACTTAAAGAGAAACTTCTCTGAAGAAGAAAGAAGGATGGCCAATAGACACATGAAGAAATACTCAACCTCCCTAGCCATAAAAGAAATGCAAATCAAAACAACATTGAGATACCACCTCACCCCTGTTAGAATGAAAAAAATCAAGAACTCTAATAACAACAGATGCTGGAGGGGATGTGGACAGAAGGGAACCTCACTTCATTGTTGGTGGGAGTGTAAACTTGTTCAACCACTTTGGAAAGCAGTATGGAGGTTCCTCCAAAGACTTCACATAGAACTCCCCTGTAACCCAGCAATCCCCCTTTTGGGCATTTACCCAAATGTTTACAAACAAGACCACACTAAAGCTACTAGGACAACTATGTTTATTGCAGCATTATTTACCATAGCTAAGATCTGGAACCAACCCAGATGCCCCTCAGTAGATGAATGGATCAAGAAAATGTGGTATATATACACAATGGAATTCTATGCCTCCATCAGAAAGAATGTCATTGCCCCATTTGTTAGGAAATGGAAAGACTTGGAAAAAATTATATTTAGTGAAGTAAGCCAAGCCCAAAGAAACATAGGTCCCATGGTTTCCCATATTTGCAATATCTAGTATATGTATGAGTCAAGCAGAAAAGTTCAGATAAGGTGATGTTAGGAAAATGAACCCCAAGATATGTATTCAAATGTTTTTTTTCTTTCATGCATTTGTTTCTAATGCATTTATAAGATTATTTCTTTGTTGCTTTGTATGTCCCTCCCCCACAGTATAACCCATGCTTTCACTGTATTTGCTGTCGGTATAATTTTTGGAGGGGAAGGGGAAAAACAAGTCGTTTAAATAAGGATACAGGTGGACCCGTTACAACAATGAGAAGTACAAGTTGTCATGTTGAAAACGAACTTTACAACTTTGGTGGGGAGCTGGGAGGGAAGATTAGGTGGGGGGCGCAGAGGGAGGCTAGGAAGGGATGGGAAGGGTAAACAAAGGAGGAGGCTACAATGCTTGATAAGAAATGTACTCACTAACTTGCCCATGTAATTGTAACCCCTCCATACAGTTTTTTCACAATAAAAAAAAAAGTGCTTGCTGTATGGTAATAAACGAGTTCCTGCTGGGCTTGACTCCGTGCTGCCTCTGATTTTGTCACAAGCTAAGGGAGGCATCTGATTGTCTCCCTGGTTAAGGGAGGCTGGGGAACCAGCCAGCGGCATGCTTACCTTTCTTCAGACCCCGTCCATCTTTCATCTAAAATAAACGACTTTGTGAAGACAAATCAATCATGGATTGTTTGTAATTTGAGGTGGCTGGACTGACTGTGTAAATAAGATAAAGTCATGATTGGAAAGGAAAACTTCCTGCTCCATCTCTCAACCCTTTGCATTCATTGTCCTCACAACCGTTTTGATAATACCTCAACTATTTTGTAAAAGAGAATAATTTTCTATTCAAATGACAATGAAACTCAAAAAAATAGAAACTGACAACCAATTTAATTTGATATGGGGTAAGCTTGGGCTAAACATTTTGAATAAAGATGCAAGGGAGAGTGATAAAGGAGGTAACATTAGAATACAATTTACACAGGTGTGGAAATGTCAAAAGGAAATCCCTCCCATGTAATTCATATAACTCACGCATGCTAATGTAAACATTTAAAAATTTATATTCAAGTAGCTGAACAAAAGTGTTGCCATTTAACAACAGTTTATGAATACAATAGATCTTGATCAATACATGCATCCCTCCCCCACCCACCACTTACCTCTTTCTTCTTAATTTTGCAGGATACACATTGTATTGACTGCTTTCTTCTTCTCTTCATTCAACTATCATTTCCCCTTAACCCCTCCTCACCCCTTTCAAGTAGCTGCCTTCTGTTCTTTATTTTGTTGAACTTTGACTTGCCTTTTTAAGGCATAAGAAAAAAATACTTTATACATCAATAACCATTTTATTTTGTCTATATATCAAAACTGTCAAATACAAACACAAACTATCAAATCCATCATATAGAAAGCTTGTAACCTGTATATAAGAACATATTCCATAGTCAAAAGAGTTTATACAGGGTAATAAAAATGATTCAAGTACTTCACATGCATATGTGAAAACAGAAAAAAAGTCCTTTAATTTTTTAAGGATAAGAGAGGGTAAGAGGAAATTAATTTGGTCAAATATATTATGTGTATGATTGTAAATATTATAACAAAATCCATTTATAATAGTATAATATGCTAATTACAAAGAGAAAAACATCTAAGGAAACTTTATTGAATAATATATAATTTTTTTCACTTATTTAAAATATAAATATTTGAGTTTTGTTTAAGTTTATGCTGAGAAAATTTGAAATACACTTAATTGTACACTAAAATTAATTTGATAATATTTTCTTAAGAAATACGTTTCTCTGAATTTCTCTATTTAATTTTCTATAATTTGCTTTCAAATTACATTAAAAGAAATTGTTATGTTATTTTTAAATGGGAACACAAGTGTTTTTTTCTTTCTTGCTATTGTTCCTTATGTATTTATAATGTACCATGTGATTTTTTTGCTTGTTGCTTTGTATCTTCCTCCCCCATGGTATAACCCTTGTTTTCACTGTATTTGATGTCGGTGCCCTACATCTTGTATATACACTTCTCTAGCTTGTGGGGGGGAAGGGAAAAAACAAAATGCATAAATAGGGATACAGGTTGACCCATTGTAACAATGAGATGTACAAGATACTATGTTGAAAAACGAACTTTACAATATAAGCTGGGAGGGAGAGAAAGGGGAGTGTAGTTGTGGAGGTGGGAGGGAAGGGATGGTAGGGGGAAAACAAAGGAGGAGGTGACAATGCTTGATTGGAAATGTACTCATTACCTTACTCATGTAACTGTAAACCCTCTGTATAGTATTTTTACAATAAAAATGTATTTTAAAATGTGGTTTTGTCCAAAATAAAATTTACATTTCGTATTTATTCATTGAATGATTTTTGGCAGGATAGCAGAGGACAATTTTTTCTTTTTAATTTTAAACTTTTGTCACTGCATTTGATTTTGGTACTCTGATATTGTATATACAATAATTTGAATTATGGAAGGGAAGGGGAACAACAGAATGGTGAGACAAAGGACAAGGTGGGAATCAACGCAACAGTGATATACCCAAGACAATATGTTGGAAATGATCTATTTTATTTGGAAGTTGGGGGTGGAGGGAAGGGAAAATAGGAGAAAAATGAGAAAAGGGGTAACAAGTTTGACAAGAAATGTACTTATTACTTTATTTATATAACTATAACCCCCCCTGTATTTCACCTTGAAAATAAAAAAAAATACAGTCTTACACATATTCAGGTTTTCTGTAAGCATAGAAGAATAAAAATGAGTCATAGATAATATATTGAGTTATACTGAATGAAGCAAACAGTGTTGTGACTAAAATGAAAATGATTTAATAAAAAATTTCAAAATAAAGTGATAAATTGAAAGGAATCTTTAGAAAGTTTTAGTGGCATATTTTATCTATTTTCTTTTATGCTATTTTAACTTCTTTTTTTGGTTGTCAATTGTTTGTGTGGCTGGTAAAGAAAGGCATTCACGCAGGTGTTCCAAGATTCAAGTTTTAATAATTTCAAAAGTATATGAATATCACCTAAAATTGATTTATCATTTAAGATGTTTATATTAGAATAATATTTACTGTGATAAATTGTGAATAATAAAATTATATTATTAACTTCCAGTTGATGATGCATAATTATCTCATTTCGCATATCAAAGATCCAATTCTTGGGCATATTCTTCCTACCTGAACAATAATTTCTTTTAGTGAACATTAAATTAGTAAGGTTTAAGTTCACTGGTGATTTTCTATTTTCAATAGAGATTTAAGATATCTTTGATTTCAACTAAAACTACTGATGAATACAATCTTTTTTATTATTTACTCTTTTTCTGATCTGCTGAGATATGCACTCATGTTCATTTTCAAATTTTATAAGGAGTTGCCATTTAACAAAGCAGTCCATGAATACAATGTGCCTTGGTCAATGTAACCCCTCTCAGTATTTCAACATTCTTACCCAACCCTCTGTGTGTGTGTGTGTGTGTGTGTGTGTGTGTGTGTGTGTGTGTGTGTGTGTGTGTGTGTGTGTGTGTGTGTGTGTGTGTGTGTGTGCCAGGTCTGAGGCTTGAACTCAGAACTTGGGGACTACCTTGAGCTTTTATTTTCAAGGCTATTACTCTAACACTTGAATCACAACTTAATTTTTCTGGCATTTTGGTGGTTAACTGGTGATAAAAGTCTCATGGATATTCCTGGCAAGACTCATCAGATCTCAGACTCCTCAGTAGTTAAAATTACAGGTATGAGCCATTCAAGTCCAGCAATGAATGCAATCTTCCAAGTTACTTTAACACAGCAGTAGATATGGAAACCACCAGGTACTTCAGTGGAAAGAAAGAGAAAAGCCTCAGAAGTTTAAAGTCATATTCTTGTACATTAAAACAATGCTGACTTTGCTACCAAAAAAATGCTATATTTCAGATAATTAATTTTGAGAATAGCTGAGCATCATTACCAGGGTTGAAAGAGCAAAAAGAAGAAGCAAGACAGGTAAAAGAGAAGAACTGTTAGAGAAACCAATAGTGTTTTAGTACAGAAAAAAATAAATCATAGACTAATAAAGGAGAGACTTAACATAAAGCGTTAGAAATATTATTTTAGATATTTAAAGAGAAAGGAATATAAAAGGAATAAAAGGCATAGGGCACAAGTGATCTTGAACACACACACACACCCACACACACACACACACACACACACACACACACACACATATATACACACACACACACACAAAAAGAAAAAAACAAAGAAAAGAAAGCCATGGGATTATAGGCAGGTTTACAAATGAATACACTTTCTTACAATGATCTAAATATATACATGGTCCTGATTATGAAATTAGGAACAAACATTTGCCTTCAGCGAATTTCAGGAAGCTGCTTGTGTTCAATCAAACATTTCCTCCTGTTTACCCACACTCCAAACAACTTTCATGGTAGAATGGCTCCAAAAGTAGCTCTATTTTAAGAAGAAAGTGCATGAGTATGCAGAATTTAATTATTAAGATTTCAATTTGATCAATCTCCATCTAAAATTCATATAGGATGATCTCCAAGTAAATGGGCTAAGAATTTTGAATTATTCCATAGTCTATAATTATTAAATAGTATAAAATACTGAGTTTTATTTAAAGTATAAAGCATGACCTTAGTCCTTTTTAAACCATTGTGATTAGTATATAGTATATAGGGGTTCATATGACATACCTTGATTAGACCCACCCTCTTCCATCAGTTTCCCTCTCCAGCCCTGCCTTTTTCTTAGAACAACAGGTTTTGCTATTCTCCTCTCTTAGGAGAATGTAAAGTACTTTGACTAGTTTTACCCGTTCTTTTCCCTCTACTCTCCTACTGTTACCAGACACTCAGATAGGGTGTAGTTTACATTCCTGTCACTGCTTTTGTAGAATGTATATTAATTGTTCAATCAGGTTTTGCTGTGGTATTCCACACATGAAAATACTATACTTTATGACGTGGATTCTATTGCTCTCAATTACTCTCACCTCTGACCTTCTACTATTCAGTAACTTTCAGAGATTTCCCATTTTATAGAGAAACAATTAGAAACAAATAGTTTTTTTGTTTGCTTTAGCTCTACCTTAGTGAAATTCTGGAAATCTACAACTAAAGTTAAATGGCATTTGTTTTACTTATCGGTGTAGCAAACATCAGGAAAGTTATTTGGAGTTTAGGGATATTACAATGCCTGGGGAATAAGCATTTCAAGCATGATGGGCAAAAAGAATCATTTGAAAATTAAAAATACATATGAGTGCCAGTCCCTTAAGCCTGTAACCCTGGCAAATAAAGAGACTGAAATTTTAAGATTGCGATTTGAAGCCAGACTGGGAGGAAAGTCCATGAAACACTTACCTACAATTAACATTAAAAAGTAATAATAGAAGACCAAAAGTGGAACTGTGTTCAAGTGGTAGGGTGACACCTATGAGCTTGCAAGTTGACTAAGTGAGTATGAGGTCTTGACTTGAAACCCCAGGACTGGAAAAAATGAAAGAAAAAAAAAGGAAGAAGGAAGGAAAGAAGAAGGAGGAAGAAAGAAAGGGAGGGAGGGAGGGAAGAAGGGAAGGAAAGAGGAAGGAAGGAAGGAAGGAAGGAAGGAAGGAAGGAAGGAAGGAAGGAAGGAAGGAAGGAAGGAAGGAAGGGAGGAAGGAAGGGAGGAAGGAAGGAAGACTGGATTAATGTCTTGAAATTAACTATTTTAATTGAATATTGGGATTCCTATCAAATAATAGAGCTTCTAGGTTATATCATTAATTTATATTTGAGTGGTGTTACCTTAAAATTATAATAAACATATAATTAGGTATATATACCCAATTAACATATGCCAAATTATTTGCAACACAATTAGGTAAAAGCATGTCACATTTCAGGAAAGAAAGAGATGACCAGTCATCAGTTACTGCTGATGTCAGGCTGTGGAGTCTTACAAATACCTATCAACACTTCTGGGAATTATTTTGATATTCCAAATATATGTGTATGCATTCAAATACTGAATTATAGAATTTCAAAAAAACCTTTCTATTCATGCATTGTAGGTTGAATTATCAGTTTGACAGACTCTGGTAGAAGAGTAAAATTCATTTTCAGATTAAAGTGCTGTTTTTACTATTTCTTATTAACCCTCCATATAACAGATGCATTTCCTATTTGAGGTCATTTGTATGAATGGCCATGATACAACTATAAAACAGACACAATGAACAAACACAACAAAATCACCTGCCTTTCCAACAGAGATAAACTCACATTATGAATTGATGTGGCAACTCTGAAAGATTTTGAGACATATTTTCTGAGAATGCAGTGTGAATTTTGTGAGACTAAACGAATATTCAATGAAAAACTAGAAAGTTTACCTTAGGTTGTGTATGATCCACAAATAAGTTAAATTGTGCATGTGAACTTATTCTAGAAGCTACCTGTGAGATGGTCATCCGCATTTTTGTGTTTTCAAATCAGAAATAAACAAAATCTATTGCTTCAGCAAATTCATACTCTAACAAATTACTTATTCCTTCCAAAGCTCAGATTGAAATTATGGCTTCTTAATTTTAAACTCTACATGAGGTACTTCTTTATGGATTTTTATCATTTGTTTATCCTCCTCCTTTTCTACGCAAATTTTTTTTGATAAATACATTGTTTAATCAATGAGGAGTTTTTCCATCCCCCCCCCCCCAAATTAGACAAGTACTTGCCAATTTAGCTAGTGTGGTATTTTTTTTTGTTTTTTTTTTGTTTTTTTTTTTTGGGTCCGGTCGTGGGGCCTGAACTCTGGGCCTGGGCGCTGTCCCTCAGCTCTTCAGCTCAAGGCTAGTGCTCTACCACTTGAGCCACAGCACCACTTCCGGCTTTTTCTTTTTGCTTATGTGGTGCTGAGGAATCGAACCCAGGGCCTCATACCTGCAAGGCAAGTGCTCTACCACTGAGCCACCTTTCTAGCCCCGTAGTGTGGTAGTCTTTAAAAACATCAAATAAGCCGGCGATGGTGGCTCACGCCTGTAATCCTAGCTACTCAGGAGGCTGAGATCTGACGTTTGCGGTTCAAAGCCAGCCTGGGCGGGAGAGACCCTGAGACTCTTATCTCCAATAAACCACCGGAAAACCGGAAGTGGCGCTGTGGCTCAAGTGGTAGAGCGCTAGCCTTGAGCTGAAGAGCTGAGGGACAGCGGCCCAGGCCCAGAGTTAAAGCCCCACGACCGACAAAAAATAATAATAATAATAATAATAATTAAATAAAATAAATAAACACAGCAAATAAAAAAGTTTTATCACCTGGAGTTGTAAAATGCATTTCGAAAGTTAAAATGTCAGTATTTCTTCAATTGCTGCTTTTACCAGGCCTTATCTTAAAAGGTGACAAGCGGGTATGGAGTTGAGAACTTGATTTTTGGTAACAATTTATCCTATGGGGAATGTTCTATGTGCTCTTCATCATTGAAAAAGAGTGATTTGATTTGGGTGTAAGCATATGAAGAACAGTCATTATTTTAAAAGTGTAATTGCCGCTTTAAAAAAGAGACAAAGGGGCTGGGAAGGTGGCTTAGTGGTAGATCGCGTGCCTTGCATGCATGAGGCCCTGGGTTCGATTCCTCAGCACCACATAAGCAAAATGAAAAAAGCCGGAAGTGGCGCTGTGGCTCCAGTGGTAGAACGCTAGCCTTGAGCTGAAGAGCTGAGGGACAGCGCCCAGGCCCAGCGTTCAGGCCCCATGACCGGACCCCCCCCCCCCAAAAAAAAAAGAGAGACAAAATTTGTCAAGTTTGCCGTTAGATCTGGTCATACAGAGACCCACAGACTACTTATATAGAATTTAAAATGTTAGTGAGCGTTGTTGTTGTTGTTGTTTTTACTTTCTTGATATTTTTATATACTTACACAACTAATAAGATTTGCATGGTTTAATCTGGTAACGGGTAACGGAGGTAAATATTCTTTTAATTCTGTTGTATTAAAGTGAGATAAATAAAGGTAACGTTCTTGCAAGCATTCAAAAGTTTCTAGGAGCTTCAGGGCTGTCTCTTTAAAGGAAAAACCATGATGTCCACATCCCACCATTCTGACTGAAGGTACACAGTGCTGTGCTTCTTCAAACTGTGCGTGTTCAAAAGAAAACTCTACTTCTGAGAGGTCAGATTTCACAGAGAGCATCAAAGACTGCACTTTCAGAATTACCTGTGGCATCCAATAAAGAGATTTAATAGATAATATGAAAAGGGGAGTTATAACTCCCCTTAAAGGTGTAAAAGCATTTCCAGGCAGTAGTGAAGATGCAGTTTCAAACACAACTGTTACACAGAAGAACTAAAACTAATGAGAGCCAGCATGAAAACACATTGGCTGTAACGTTTTGCCAGGGGTGTGGGGAAAGATCTATAATACATTCTATGGTCACACTTTTACAAAATTTTGTCAGACTAAAGCAACTAAAATGAAACCAAGTACTTAAAAGAGTTGAGTCCAACTAAAATTTAACCTGTAGAAGAAATTACAAAAGAACACAGCATCTGTAAAATTTCCATATCAATCCCCAAGGGCTTACAGTGAAAGAATTGAAATGCACTGACTAAGCGGGCATTGGTAGCTCAAACCTCTAATCCTAGCTACTCAGAGGCTGAGATCTGAGGATCACAGTTTAAAGCCAGCCCAATCAAGAAAGTCCGTGAGACTGTTATCTCCAACAAACAACCTAAAACCAGAAGTGGTGCTGTGGATCAAGCGGTAGAGGGCTCACCTTGAGCTGAAGAGCTGAGGGACAGCGCCCAGGCCCAGAGTTCAAGGCCCACAACTGACAAAAAAAAAAAAAAAAAAAAAAAAAAAAAGAAAGAAAAAGAAAAAGAAATGCACTGACTAAAATATGCTGTCTTTAGTTCAAAGATTTCAATATGGAATTTATTGTGCACCATGCTGTTAAGCATTGCAGGCCAAAATAATGAAAAATGTTTTTAATACAACATTAAAGCTCATTCCTTTAAGTGAGGAGATTCAATCTGATGTACCAAGCCATTTATATGTGTTATGTATATTCTCTGAGTATATGCTGACATAGAATGTCCCTGCTAGCTGAAATCATTAAAAATGTGAAAGCAATTAGATATCTTTGCAACTACTACCAGTGTGATTTGGGGAAAAATCTATATTTATTATTTCTCCATGTTTTCATCTGTAATCTATTCATGCTTTAGTAATGGACAAAATATGAGTAGAATTATTTGAGGTAAATGGCTTAGAATAAAATCCCACCATTAGAAAAAGGTGCTAGATCTCATGTAAGTTTTCACTACTGCCACTGAGTCTTAATGTTACTTCTCTTGTTAATTTGCAATTTATACTTAGTCAAATGTAAAAAGTTGCTTTATCTTCTCTCTATGCCTTGTAACCATTCATCAGCCCTTATCCACAGTTTTATGAATTAACTATTATGAATGAATTTTTTGAATGAAGTTCATCATTCTTACTCTTGTTTTCAGAACAAAATGATCAAGAGCAAGGACTCCACAGTCCAACCATCCAGTGTAATATTTTATTAAAATATCTTATTAATTGGAACACTTGTTGTAGATATGACTTGAGGTCCTATTAATATTTTATCTAAATTTGTTGCTGGAAGATAATTTATTTTTAGATTAGATAAGTAATTATATATCTCTTCAGATAAAATTCATTGACTTACCGTAAACTTAAAAATCATTTTACTTAATAAAATGAAAAGATTAATAAGTTATGCTAGAAAAATTACTGTATAGCTCCAAAACCATACAACAGTTAAGGGGGAGAATTGTAACATTTTGAGGTAAATTATAACAGTACTCTTGTTTTTCTAACAGTTATGAATGCCACAGAAACAAATATACTAAAATAATTAATTATAAATCTTTATACACGCAAGTGTTTTTTTCTTTTCTTCTTGGGTATCTCCATTATACTTACAGAAGGAATGGAGCCAAATTATTGATTATTATTAATGTCAGAATGTATTATGTCCTGTGATTAAAAAAGAGAAAAAAATAAATCTTGGCTGTATGGTGGTTTTATGAACACTGTAAAGTGGTAGATCAAGGGAACATGTTTGTATCGAGTACACTGATTGGTAAAAATAACAGTGGAAAACTTTGGACAACTCTCTAGTTTTTAAAACAGTCTAAATACAGGTTCCTTATAATCACCATTCTAGTGCATGAGAGATTTGTTGTGCTACAGTAATTATCATCAATTGAAGAGATCAATTAGTCAGATTATTGCTTATTTATTGTACTTGACACTCTTTTCATTGTTAAAGTCTCCATGACATAAGGTTACAATGTTTTATAAAAATTCAGTGCAGGTAATATCTATGAAGTTATATATTACTTACTTCTGACTCACTATATATACATTTCACATACTTATATTTTATGAATAAATATAAGACATCAGATTTACAGTGTGAATTAGCCTTTTCCACCAAACCCATCATTAAATGTTTAATGTACATTAAAGTAATTACAAATAAAATATCATATATTGTAACACTGATTACATGAAATAAATTCAGTAATATCATTGCCATTGTGCAATGTTGTCAAAGAAAACTGCACCAGGAAATGTCAGAAAGGGAAGAATGACTTTATTCAAGATCACCAAGGAAGAGAGAGGGAGAAAAACTATTGGCAGCAGGGGACAGAAACCATTGTGGAATCTAAATTCAAGTCTGTTTAAAGGAGAAAAAATGCAGATAATAATGTAGTGAAAATATGTAGTGAATATTTTAGGTCTGATGTGGATATAAGAGAAATATAAATCTCATTAATCTATAAATTGAGTTTGTGATTTGGGTCTTTTTATTGAAATGTTATGCTTTGTAATTAGAAACAGATTGTATAAAGGTGGAAGGAGAGAGACATCAACAATCTTTGGTAGCACATCTATTCCAAGCTGAGAGAAATGGAAAACACATGTCATAACTATGTTGAAAGGAATAGTGAGACTTTTTATTTGGCAATATCATCAATTCTAATGTGCAGATCTAGAGGGTAGAAGAACCATCCAGGAATAAAATGAAGCTGTGCATATGCAGGCTCTTGAAAAGGCTTCTAGAATCTTTCTATTCATTCTCCATATATTTTTCCAAATGGAGTAAGATGTACAAGCTCTTAGTTGTTACAGCGCTGAGTAAAAATTGGAAATCCTATATCTGCCTTTCTTCCATGTATTAATAGACATAAGTTACGTTGGGGTGTTGGGAAGGTGGCTCAGTGGTAAAGTGCTTGCTTTGCATGCATGAGCCCTCAGTTCAATTCCTCAGCACCACATAAGCAGAAAAAGCAAGAAGTGGGGCTGAGGCTCAAGTGGTAGAGCTCTGGTCTACAGCTGAAGAGCTGGGGGACAGCGCCCAGGCCCAGAGTTAAGGCCCCACAACTGACAAAAAAAAAAAAGAAAGAAAGAAAGAAAAGATACGTTGGATTCCCAAAGGAAGAACAGAGTAAGTTTCATGATCAATTTGATAGCTCATATCACTCGTAGCAACATACATTCTCATAAACTAGCATTTACATAATATTACATCCAGATAAAACGAAGGCAATGCAGTAAGAAAAAAATATATGAGACACTACAGGAATGATCTGGAGTGAGACAAGCTGAACGAACTACAAAAGCCAGTGTTTGGTAGGCTATGATGGTAACATATTTAGAGCATGGGTTTGTTCCTTTTTTTTTTCTTAAGCATGGAGAAACATAAAAGTAATAGAAGATGATATGTAGGTGTTTGGACATTCCTGAGGGTATTTACATGGAATAAAGTTCCCTTTTTCCTCCAAGCTGAAGCTATAAAAGAGAGATATTCCATGCTAGCAAATACAGTAACATTGATTTAAAGTAATGTTTACTATTTGATTTGAATATCTTATGCTTTTAAAGGTGATACAAGCTGGCATTTATTACAGAAAAAAATAGTTGCAGTGGAAAATCTGCCTAAAAGCTTTAAGAAATCACTAAGATTCTGTGGCAGACTTTTAATGACTTTAGTTTTGGTATATCATACTTCAATCTGAAATGTTTCATCAATAAGAACACAAAACAGGCAGTAAATTATTCAGGTATGTTGCAATGTGGAAATGATGTTGCTAGTGGGGAAAAAATGGCAAGGAGGTCTCCTTCAGCTTCTTATGGCATGATACTAATGGTTCTTAGGTCCTTCAACTCCATTTGGCCACTGAAAGATGTCAGGCATTGTGAAGATGTAGGTCATGTTTATTCAAGTTCTACTCCATGGACTCATCAGTAGCAATACCAGGAACAGTTCACATAGAACCATACTCGGTTCAGTGGTCCATCCAATAACAACTCAGACACAGTGCAGTAAAACCACTTCCATTCTGTTCACAGGTTCACTCTCTGTCCACTAGCAGCAGCACCTCCTTCTACTCTTTGAATCTTGTCCTCCATGACATCTCAAGTGTCCAGCCGTGATGAGCACCTGTTTATATCCACTCAGCACAACAGTGACACTTGTTGAAGGTGTCCGCACCAACTCCTTCATATATACCTCATCTCAAGGCTACATGCAGGTTTGCCTAAGGTAGTGCATGCCAACATTATTGTACATGGCTCAAGGTTAGACAAATACTCTGAACCAGCTGATTCATACATAGTCCTTGGCAAATGCAGGCTCCAAGCCCTCTATAATTGGTGGTTAGAGAGCCTGACTTACTCCATTTTCTCCTCACTTGGTCTAATTGGAAAATATTTAAACTTGGAAGTAATATAAATACCAAGAACAAAACCTCAAAGGGTGATCAGGACTGAATTTATAGTCTTTATTAATTTATTGGCTTTGCTTTTGCTTTCTCTACTTTCAGTAACTTGTAGCTGAAGAGACATGATTTTCTCATCCTTATGAAGAGCTTAGTATGTACATAGCACACAGATACTATTCTATAACATAATGTCTTCATTTATGAGTGCATTCCACTTGTCAATGTGAAAAAATAATTAGGATATTAATTTTTATATGCCTACATAATTTACATGTGTTTCTAAATGAAACAGTTTGGGTTTGCCTGTGTTTCTGAACCTAGTTTCAATCTGATGGGTTATGAAATTAATTAACTTTGATCTGTTCCTTAACTATATAATTTAATTGATTAAAAGATTATTCCTTTAGTTTATATTATAAAACTTGTTAGAAAATGATCACCTAGCTGTTGGATAACAGTGGACTACAAGCTCTTAAAGAAGTAGATACTGTAAGAAGATTATGCTTAATATCCGTGGAATCAGTGTAGCCTTGTTTTTCGATTTCTCAGGAACTACTACATTAATAGAATATACATTTATTAGAATATTACTATTACATTAATAGCATATAAGATAGATGTGTCTAGAAATTCTTGGAAGGGCATTCCTTCTGCATTTCCAAGCTCTTTGTCCTTATAACTAACTGCTAAAATAAAAATGTATGAATATGCTTTAATATTTCTCTCACTTTATGACTTTTAGAAAGCAGGCATATGTTCATTTGTATGACTTCATCCTCACCATCTCTCTGCATGTGATCCCTACTTGATGCAGAATTGGCATTAATTATAATAGTGGGAGTAATTTAAAATGTCAATTCAAAATTTTACAGCTTGAATCATCTCATCCCTCAATAATTAAGTCAATAAAATAACTTAATTTAATTTAAACAGTGATGCTGTTTTTTAGGCCTTGTGGAGACATTACAATTAGTAATTTACAATTAGTATTTTACTGATGTTCATATGCCATATCATGCAGCATCATTCTAAAACTCTGATGATTGGTGGTAATTTGATACATATTCAAAAATATTGCATTAATTATCTGCCTTCAAATTACATCTTGAGTTAATGAGTATATGAGAATACTGTGCAGGTAGGGTCATAGCATCTTTGAGAATGAACTTAGAGCAGGATAATTCAATTCATAAATACAGAGACGAGAAGCCAGAAAGTTTTTGAAGCTTTAGAATTTAAAGTTAAAAACTGCATATATATATTTGTAATATATATAATATATATATATATATTATATATATATAAAACATGTACTGCCACAAAATCTTAATATCTCTATATACATGTACATATATATACATATATATGGGTAAGCCCACACATATATAGTTATTTATAAATACACATAATTATAGATGCATACATGTTATATGGTTTCAAATTAGAGTATATATAGTGTGTTATCTAAGGAATATATATCATAAAGCTAAGTATATGCATGTAAACATATATATAACATAATTTATGCAATACATAACAAACATATATAGACACATATGCTTACACATATACATCTATGGATTCTCTTGTTTATGTAAAAGTTTTTGTAGGGCTGAATTATAGCTTAGTTGCACCATGCATGCCTAGCATGAAGGAGGCCCTGGATTAAATCTCTAGTACCAAAACTAAAATACAATCAAATAAGGACAACAAATGCCTTTATAGAAACTTTCCACATTTACACATAATTTACACATTAATTTTTTCAAACTATTTTTATTACAACAAAGAAAGTACATGTTTTCATAGAGGAGAAAATATCAAATTCTTACATCAAGTACAATTAGAAAATTCCTCAGTGATTGTGTCATAGCAGGATACAGGAACAAACTAAGGTGGTATTATTTAAAGTCAACTAACAGAATTTATTTAGAATAAGAATTATAATAGCCAATTTCCAAGAAAGATGATAAATACATACTTTCTATTAAAGAGTGGAAATCTGGACTATTGCATAGAAAAATCCTCTGTGTATTAACTGTTCCAAAAGAATGATGATGCAAATCACTTAAATATTATGTTTTTAAATAGATAAAGGGATGCAAAAATGTTGCAGAGTTTAATCATTTTAAAATGACAATGCCCTGTAGCAAATACATATTTAAAAATCATAAAAATGAAGGAAAACATGTATATTACAGAAAGACAACTCTTTCAGCCAAGCAAGATTTGATATTTAAAAGTTAATATATAGATCCTATGATTTAGGAAAGTAGGAAGAATTAAAATGCAAAAGAAATATATATATAATCATATATATCAATCTATAATTATTATATAATATGTATTATATAAAATATATATGTATGTATTCATGAAAAGATAGGGAGCAGTAGGTAATTTCCTATTTTGAGCCTTCTATAGTGTTTCAAAAGTAGAATTAAATACATATTTAATCTATTGAAAAATAATATTAAATGCCTGGCACTGATGGCTCATGCTTGTAATCCTAGCTACTCAAGACACTGAAATCTGAGGATAGTAGTACAAAGCCAGTCCAGGCAAGAAAGACCAAGTCATTCTCATGTCTATAATTAACCATGTCTAATAAACGAGAAGTGGAGCTGAAGCTCAAAGTAATAGAGTGTTAGACTTGAGCCAAAATGTTCAGCGCAGCATCCAGGCCCTGAGATTAAGCTTTACAACTTCTAATATTAAATAATAATGATATTTCAAAGGCAGAACATTTTTCATTTATTCTTTATGAATCTGTATAATATTTCAAAGTCAGAAAACTTTCTTCTATATCAATATTTATTCTTTTTGAATCTGCAAAATTTCCTTATGATAAACTTATATAAATGTACTACCTTGTCCCAATCCCTGAAAAATGTATGCACTGTATATAGGATAACATTCAATGGTATTGTATTATTTTTAAATGCAACTGATAATTGACTTTAAATACTTCACTTTGCTACATTTGAAAATAATTTTAATAAGAGAATTAGTAAGTTAATTAAAATATTCTTTTAAGGTATGTATTAAATGTTAAGGACATATATTTTACTAAATTTTGATATAAATGTCAGAAAGCTATGTTAACCCTTACTCAAAAAGAGTATTTTACCCTTTCCTCTTCTACCTTCCCTTACCTCACTCTTCTTAAATTTTAGTACATACATTAAATTCTTGTCTGTGTTTTCCCTGATAGGTGAAAATGTTATAAGGGGTGACATTAATCAATATGTTTAGTATTTATAAATTGTCTTTGTACAACTATTTAAAACTAATAAAAGTAAGTAATAAAATCATTGGTTTTAATAAAAACATTTTTAATCTTTTTTAAAAATACCTTTTTTTTTTTTTTGTCAGTCATGGGGCTTGAACTCTGGGCCTATGCACTGTTCAGGGCTATTCAGCTCAAGGCGAGCACTCTACCACTTGAGCCACAGTGCCACTTCTTAAAAAATAGTTTTTAATAAAAGTATTTTTAAATCTTTTGTGAGAGAAGTGTTATAAATATAAAGCTAACTGGCTTTCCCTTTCAGCTCTTTGCTTCTAGTTTGCACTTGTACATGTTCAAGCATTTTTAATCTACAAAAGAACACAAAAATGAAAAGTAATGCTTCATTCTTTTCCTGGCCAAAAAGATCACTGGACCCTTCCTGTTCTATTGTTTCCCTTCTGTTCCTAACCTACGAATATCTAATATATCAAGATTGTAGAGGATGAAAGAGAAATTTTCTTGAGTCCTTTTGGCAAAGACCCAACAGCCTGGCATACTACGTTAATATTACATCTTAAACTCTATCTGCATCTGTTTTCTTATTTTATAAATAATGACTGATTTTACTCTCTATGATTCAGTCCTTGCCTTGACTTATCACCAAAAAAATGACATAAAAAGAAAGAGAAACCCAAATATTCAAACATGAAGAAATTAGAATTTATGGAATATTTTTTAATTTAATTTAATTTTATTTGTGAACATACTGTACAGAGGGGTTACAATTACATGGGCAGGATAATGCGTACATTTCTTTCTTTTTTTTTTTTTTGAAAGTTCAGCTGCAACAGCGAAAGAGATGGTTTATTGTACACGCGTCACACTCGGCCACAACTATGAACAGAACTAGTCCAGAATGTCACAGGTCCGGGGCACAGGACCATCCAGGGGATGCTTGGTTATGAGCAAGGTGTGTCTTTCAGGGACGATCTTGGCGATGGAAGTTTCTAGATCCACTGGGAAATCACAGCGGCATGCAGTCCAACAAACTCAGCGTCCCGGCCTACGGCAATTCCTTATTCCTCCTGCTCCTCTGGCCTCGACGGGTGCACAAGCTGGTTTACTTGGAAGTCTGCCTCATCTTTCTTCTTTTGCGCTTCAGCCTGCGCATTCGCTTCTTCCTCCACTTGGCTCTCATGGCGCAGTTGTTCCTAGGAAGATGGCGCTAAGGCCGAGCAATGCATACATTTCTTACCAAGCATTGCACCCTCCTCCTTTGGTTTACCCTTCACATCCCTTCCCAGCCTCCCCCCTCCCCCCCTATCCCAATCCTTCTCCTTCCCTCCCTTCCCCCCCTGGAATATTTAACAGAAAAAAAAATCTGTCAACCTAACTAAAGATAATTAATCTTCTTTTTTAGATATTTATTGGTCATTAAAACTTTATAAATCTCTGTTTTGTACACCATACCATCTCATATATCTAAGTGATTAAGTGCTAAACAACATTTATTTACTATATAAAATGGACCCAAAGGTTCTCTGAAGATCATTACAAAAATTTTTAGCAGTTTTAGAAATCTTCCCCAAAAGCAAACAGACTCTATTTTGGGGAGTAACATAAATAAGCATATGATTTTTCTAGTAATTAAACATAAATTTTGAGCATTAGCATATTGAATGAAAATGACTCAGAGAAACAGCCACTAACCTTTCAAAGATAATATGAACAAATTCTGATGAATAAGAATTGTTGTCTGAGCTTGCCAAAACAAAGGTAGATGGTAAAATAAAGGTAGGTAAAAGGAGAAACTGAGGCAAAACCAAGAGTTCACAAAATATATGAAGATATATTAAGATGATTGAAACAGGAAATTTGTTTTTGCATATACAAATGATAATTAATTGAACATATTTAAAACTTTGACGGAGTCTCTGAATTTTATAAACTCATTATTTTCTTATAAGAAAAGTTAAAAGAAGCCAGGCAACGGTGGCTCATGCCTCTAATCCTAGCTACTCAGGAGGCTGAGATCTGAGGACCATACTTCAAAGCCAGCCCAGGCAGGAAAAGTCCGAGAGAGACTCTTATCTCCAGTAAATCACTCAGAAAACGGGAAGTGGCGCTGTGGCTCAAGTGGTAGAGTGCTAGCCTTGAGTTGAGCGCCCAGGCCCAGAGTTCAAGCCCCACAACAGCCAAAAGAATAAATAAATGAATGAATAAATAAATAAGTAAATAGAATCAATTTAGGAAGCTTGATATAGTAAGTATTATTGGGTTTATTTTTGACTTTATGAAGACTCGCTTGAGAGTTTAATCAATCTTGTTTATATTTTATTATGTTCATTGTGTTTATTTGTACAAAGACATTGGAAGTTAACAAAACAATCGGTAAGGACAACGCACCTTGATTCACACCACCTCTCTAATCATTCACCATATCTCTCCCTCAATTTTCCTAGTATCATAAAAGATGCATTGAATATTTCAGGGCTGCATTATATCCCCTTCTTCTCTTCATTAAACTACCCAGCTCCCCTTGACCTCCCCTTCTAGTCATCTGAGTACAGGCTTTGTGGAATTCATTTTGTTGGACTGTGATTTTGTTTTTCTAATTAATTATAGTATTCAGATTGTCTTCTGCAGACACCATTCTTCAGTTAATACATTCATGTACACCTTGTATAATTTTGATTATATATTTATAAAGTAAATCTAGCTTCCACATGAGAGAAAACAGGCCTCCTTAGTGCCTAGCATATCAGGCAAAATGTTAGTGTCTTCAATGTTACACCATTGCCATTAAAATCCCTTTCCAAAAAAGCCAAATACACAATACTTATAAAGAATATACTATGCAGTGCTCCGTTATGAAAGCTTATTATGGTATCAAAAATTTTGAATGTTAAGAGTGTTATTACTTTTTTTGAGGACATTGCTTGATTTGTTTTGGAAAATATTTTTAAACCTAATGATAACTTTGGTTACAAGGTTGATAATGATGACTTGATAGTGCTAATAATGATGGAAGAGGAAATGATAGTTTGGCCATTAACACTCAATACGATGAAGCCTGCAAGTTCTACCTATATATCAAATTAACCCAAGATATGTGACATTTAAATATGATTTAACACCCAAACTGACATGAGATACTGTGACTTAGAATCTTATAATTTGCACCACTTTCACTTCCCTATGTAATTAATTTTTTATTACTCTAGTTACTATTTGAATGACATACTCCAGGTGAACAGATTGTGGAAATGGTTTTCTGGTCCTACAAATTGAAATTCTTTAACATATAAAATGTTGATATGGTACTAAAATTGCAGACCCTTCCTCCTTTGTCACAGAAGTTTTAGAAAATGTTTCCATGTATTTCTTTTTTAAATTTTTTTTTGGGGGGGATCAGGTCGTGGGGCCTGAACTCTGGGCCTGGGCGCTGTCCCTCAGCTCTTCAGCTCAAGGCTAGCACTCTCCCACTTAAGCCACAGCCCAGTTCCAGCTTTTTTCTTTTTGCTTATGTGATGCTCAGGAATCTAACCTAGGGCCTCATGCATGCAAGGCAAGAGCCACTTTCCCAGCCCCATGTTTCCATGTATTTCTGAAACAAAACCTCAAGAGCTTCCATAGTGACTTGGAATCATCTATAATACCTGAAATTTAGAAGCTTTTCTAAAAAGGCTCTAAAAAGGCCTCTTTTCTGTGGAAAGGGAACTAAGCCTCTACTTGCTTCCATTCAAATTTTCTAGCATTCCAGTCACACTTTCAATCTTAATTCAAAGGCCATATCATCTTGTTGTAATATGTTTATGTAGCAAAATAAAATTGGAGAAACCATATTTTTAGGTACTTAGATTTGTGCTAAAGATGCGAGGATGAAAATAGACTAAAAATACTTTAATGTGGGCACTTAATAAAGTAGCAGATGGTATATTAATTAGAAATTGTCTAGCAATATACTTAAAGATAATGTTTTTTAAGAAGTGACTTTATTTGTACAACAAACATGTAAATAAATGTAGCATGTTGAAACTTCTTTAGTGCCACAATTGTTAAATGGTATGTATAAACATATATGTATTTAAAACCAGTTTACCATAAGTTTTACTCTCATATTTAGCAAAAGACAAAAAAAATAAACCTAAGTGTTTAATCTTCAAAAGTAGGGAAGATTTTTTCTTTTTTGTCTCTCTGCTTTTTGTAATAGTTACTGTTGTGAAATCTATATTAAAAGTAATATTTTTGCACTAAAATAGTAGTATCAGTATATGGGGCTATGAGTATTTTAGTTCAACTATCCAGAAGACAAATTTCAGCCAGTTTTTTTTAACCATAAAATATAACCCTCAACTTATTACTTGGACAAGACTTGCAAACAAAAAGTACACATTCTGTGTGTGCAAGTAAACCACAATTCCTGAAGTTGCTAAATCGTAGTCTGACATAATGGTTTCAGAGATTTTCTACCAAGGAGTATGTCCTGAGTAAGGTTTATTATTCAGCCCAATGTGGAAAGTGATTATGTCATGCCTGATGCCAAGGAAAGATGCCGCCCACACAGGATGGGAGCTTTGAAGTCTGGTTATTTCAGTTCTCAAGTTCCCATGTGTCAGTTCCGAAAACAAAGTGTAGGAGAAGAAGAAAAAAAAGACAGCTGCACAAGAATGTCCAGGAATAGCCCAAGTCAGTGGAAAATGAATAGTATGCAGTTGGACATACTGATTCAGTTTAGATTTTTTTTTTTTACTGCTTGTATAAAATATACTTAGATCCTTCTTGTCTGTACGGCATAATATGTCAATGTTTTTTAAGAAAAAAAATAAAGGTATGTGTTGGGGAAATAACTGCCCAATTGAGCTTTGGTACAGAACAATTTGGGGATTCAAATGCAAAATTTAATTATAACAGATGCATAATTGTATTGAATGGAGGAAACATGGAAGTAGGAAAAAAGTAGTGCCCAATTTAATAAGGTTAAGTACTCCAACCACTGTCAGCATACTTGCTAGGTAGGGTGCCTGTTTCATGGGCATTGATTAAATGCAGCATTTTTATTTAATTAGTAAACAATATTATAAATGATAAATCTAATTAAAACACAATGAATGTTTATGTGAAATACCATGCTGAAACCTCTTTAAGCAATTAATGTCCACTTAATAAATGGATGAATGTATATAGAGCAGGTTCTATTGAACATGGATTGGTGACATTACAGTTACAGTTATAGTATTTTCTTATATAAGATTTTCACTGAAGGCCAAAGGAGGGTTCACATAGTGACAATAATGAGGGAAGAGTAGGGGTTTCAGGAGATAGAGAATTGCAGACAGAAGAAAGATGTCATACAAGAAAACCATTAAGAAAATTTTTATTAACCTTTAATACATTTTCTTGGCTAGAGGGAGGAATTCAAGAAACATTAGAAAAAATAATTGCTGAATGGAAACATTATTATAAAATAGAATAGCTCTGTATAATAAATGGAAAAAGAGTTGCCTTTAATCAACTTTTGTAGATAGGCTAGTCTTTTACGCAACAAATAAAGAATTGTTCTATGATTATTTGTACTATGTTTTCTTTCTTAAAGAACCTTCCATATTTCTTTGTTGCTTTGTATGTCCCTCCCCCACGGTATAACCCCTGCTTTCACTGTATTTGATGTTGGTATAATATGTGGAGAGGAAGGGGAAAAACAAATCGTTTAAATAGGGATACAGGTGGATCCATTGCAACAATGAGATGTACAAATCGTTATGTCGAATGATGAACTTTACAACTTTGATGGGGGGAGGGGGTTGGGGGAGATGGGAAGGGATGGGCAGGGTAAACAAAGGAGGAGGCTACAATGCTTGATAAGAAATGTACTCATTATCTTGCCCATGTAATTGTGACCCCTCTGTACGGTATTTTCACAATAAAAAAAAATTGGGGGAAAACAGAGTAAGGCCACAAGCTGGGCAAAGCATCAGCTTCATGTGAGCCCCACCTCACTCTTCCACCGAGCGTATTCCTCCTCCATCCATCTAGGATGTATTCAAGGTAAAACCATATGTTAATGTGCCTTGTTAGCAAAGTTGTCTAAGCATGTTCTGGTTTTGGTTATCTAAGTCTTGGTTATCTATAAGAGTAAGAGATTCTTTTTGTCAGAAAAGTATTTGTTTTTAAGTTTTTATTTTTCTAATACTGATTACGTGGTTCTATAGTGCCAGAGGCAAAAATATCTCTTGTCACTGGAATTCCAGAAAACTTATGGCCAAGCATACTTTCAGAACTTCATGCATGCGTATGTGTAAATATGTTCAAAATAAGCCAGTATTTTGATACCAAAACTTGTCATCATGGTGTAAGAAAAAGTAGTCTTTTCTATCAAACTAAAGTGCTTCTGTTTAAAAAAAAAAAAAAGCAAAAAACTTTCCATGAGTCACTTTTATTTTGGCAAAAACAATCTCATTGAGACTTTGCAATGAATTATTACTTCTGATTAAATAGGGTTTATACTTTTATTTTTGGAACTTTAAGTTCTTACCTCTCTCACCCATCCATTTGCCTCAGACACTGAGCATCATGAAGTCAAAGTAACCATTCTATAACATATGTTGAGCAATAGCAGATGATTTTAGGTTCATTGAGAATTTTTCAAAGTAGTTCTCAAATAGGCTTACTTCTTTTTTAACTCAGTAAAAAATATTCAGTGCTTCTGAATCCAACTATTAATAAGTAAAGCACTTCCCAACTCAATGCAATATATATGACTGTCTTTTAGTTATTATTCTAGCGAACTTAATAATCTTTGCTTCTCTCAAGCTCAGGAGAGAATTATGGTTTCTCATTCAATTTTTTTGTGCCAATGACTACACTTTTCATACCATGCTGCCTTAGAAGATGAGTAATGCATTGCCAGGAGGGGCTGTAGCCTTTTAATACCCATCAGGCATAAACTCACTAACAGAGACAGAACACAGTGATAAAATGGACTTAGATACTATTCTGCAAGTAAATTAAGAACAGAAAACCCACCCTCTCCTAGATTATTCTTACTGTATGACATAACAAGTTTTTTTAGTGTTTTATTCAATCATTTTTTGCCTTAACTTATAAAAATAAACCCTTTCTCACTCATCCTCATGGATAAAGTGAACATATTAAGAATTAATATGCTCATGACTGAAGTGGTACATGAATGGCTAATTCATAATATAGAGATCAAAAGGATACTGAATGAATTATGATGTTTTATCATTTTTATATTTGTTTAAAACTTATTGAGCTTATTTAATCATAGGTTGCATATTCCTTGAAGTAAATGAAAAAGGATTTTAAAAAATGTCTCTACTTGGAAATTATGAACTGAATCTATAAAATTAGAACCATGAAGCATAGGCACCACAAGTAAAGGTGGGCTTAGGACCAATATTGCAAA
Organism: Dipodomys merriami; assembly: GCF_024711535.1. Lineage (NCBI taxonomy): Eukaryota > Metazoa > Chordata > Mammalia > Rodentia > Heteromyidae > Dipodomys > Dipodomys merriami. Next base: position 106,564,183 of record NW_027203381.1, on the reverse strand, counting down.
GAACTAGTACATTTAAGTTTTGGAAATATATTTTCAAGCTGCCAACAAGTAGTTCTCTTTTCCTTTTTTGCCTGAATTGAATATTGAATCAATTTATCTTTCATATAGCCTTTATTTCCTAAAGGTTTTCAAAAGTACAAAAACAAAAAATAAAACTTCAAAGTTATAAAAAGTGTGTATCATAAGTTATGTATGGAGTTGTGTGTGTGTGTGTGTGTGTGTGTGTGTGTGTGTGTGTGTGTGTGTGTGTGTGTGTGTATGAGAGTGTGTATAGAAGGAAAACAATTGCACTTCAATTCATGCTGGTTATGTGACTTGCAATCCCAGAAGTCTAGGTTTGTGTAGTTAAGTGTACTGGATGAAATGTCTGTTCTTTTCGATTCTACTTTTGCATTTTAAATCAAATCAGACCATTATATTCATGAAAAATAACAATATCACTTGGAATATTGCCTTTCATTGAAGAAATTTAAACCCACTGACAATTAGAACTCACTATTTTGTGGGAACACTGTAGAGAAAAAAAAAATCTTTACATCTCAAAGATTCCCTGGAGTATTTCTTTCAGTTTGCAGAATCAGAAAAACAAATAAGGCAGCCAGCAAGCAAAATACAAAATGCTTCAATATATGGACATTTTTCTCAGCTCAAATAAATAAAGAATCCCAACTCAAACATGTTCACTATTTGTATCTTCAAACCAAGACAATAAGCAACTAAAATCACAGCATTTCTCAACCCACTGTAGATCAGCCACAATGGCAGTAGATCAGCTCTCTTGCCTAACATTTTACTTCTGTCTCTTACACTTTTTTCTTCATGTATATCTATATTTTGGTAATGTTTGCAAGTTGTGGGAAGGAAGGTATTTTAGCTTTTCCAATTATACATTGAGAAAATGTGTATTAGTAAATGACATCTTTGAAATTCCAAATTTTTATCTGTTTCTCTATCCTGCTTCTGGGAATTTACCCAGATGACCACAAACAAGGCCATATTAAATCTACTGTCACAACTATGTTTATTGCAGCATTATTCACCATAGCTAAGATATGGAACCAACCCAGATGTCCCTCAGTAGATGAATGGATCAAGAAAATACATACATACATACATATACATATATACTGAAATTCTATGCTTCCATCAAAAAATATGATACCTCCCCATTTGTAAGGAAATGGAAAGACTTGGAAAAAATCATATTAAGTGAAGTAAGCCAGACCCAAAGAAACATAGGTCCCATGGTTTCCATTATTTGTAATGATTAGTATATGTCTAGGATAAACTAAGCAGATGAGAATAGCTCAATAGCTATCTACATATGACCAAGATGATGCTAAATGAAAAGAACTCCAAAACATAAACACAAGAGTTTTTTCTTTGTTGTTGTTATTGTTTAAAACCTGACTTCATTTTTCTTTTGTGTTTTCTCCCTATAGTTTATCCCCTGTTGTCACTGTATTTGATTTTGGTACCTTGGATATTGTATATACGTTTATTTAAATTAGGGAAGGGAAGGGGAACAAAAAATACTGAGACAAAGGGGAACCAATGCAACAGCCATATACACAAGACAATATGTTGGAAATGATCTGTACAACTTGGGGTGGGGACTGGGTGGAGAGGGAAAGAGGGAGAAAATGAGGAAAGGAGTAACAAGTTTGACAAGAAATGTACTCACTACCTTACTTATGTAAATGTAACCCCTCTGTACAGCACCTTGGCAATAAAATTTTAAAAATGGGAAAACAAAAAAAAACTCATCTTTTTTATTACCTTTAAATAGTTTTACAAAGAACTTGTCATTTAACAAAGCAGTTATGAATGCAATGAATCGTGATCAACACCAGCCCTTTCAATATTCTCACACATCACTCCCTCACCCATTCTTTCCCTTATTCTTCTTAGTTTTGTAGGGTATACATTGAATTTTTTACTACATTCACCCCCTCTTCTTCTCTTTATTCAATTACCATTTTCCCCTTGAACCTACCCCACCCCTTTCAAGTACCTGCTTTCTGTTGTTTATTTTGTTGAACTTTACCTTTGCCTTTCTATAGTAATACACTATTTGAGTTCTCTCTTGAATCTAATACATTTCAGTTGATATATTTGTCTGTGCTTGCATAGTACCTCACATATTTACTTATGAGCTATAAGTGGAATCTAGTTTCACTATTAAAGGAAAAACATAAATCCTCTATCTAAACCTGACTTACTTCACTTAACATATTTTTTATTTGAGATGATTGCTAATATTGTGAAATATATTTGGTTATCTATTTTTAAAGACATTGCTCTACCATTAGCCAAAAATAACATCATAAAATGTTTAGTAATACTTATCTAAACTTTTCAAAGATGATGGTAATTTAAAAATACCATTAAGAAAATAATATATAAGGGGCTGGGAAGGTGGCTCAGTGGTAGAGCACTTGCCTTGCATGCCTGAGGCCCTGGGTTAGATTCCTCAGCACCACATAAGCAAAAAGAAAAAAGCCGGAAGTGGCGCTGTGGCTCAAGTGGTAGAGCGTTAGCCTTGAGCTGAAGAGTTGAGGGCCAGAGCCCAGGCCCACAGTTCAGGCCCCACGACCGGACCCAAAAAAAAAAAAAAAGAAAAATAATATATAAGGATATATTTCATTTGAAGTAGGTTATTTCCCCTTGTCTGTGTCACTAATGACTATTACACAGCAGTGCATTTTATTTTTCTAATTATAGTAATATTTTTGTAAGAAGCATAATAACATCACATGTTTTTTACTTTTGTAGTGGCATTCTTTTAAAGAATTACCTAAGTGGGCAATTTAATTTCCTTAATCATATTCACACATCAGTGGTACTTAAAATACTTATCTAACTCTTGAAATTTCTCCAAATATGTTCTGGAATATGTTCCAAATGGATAATATATGATGCCCCTTTGCTAAAACATGGACAAATAAAACTAGATTCAAGAAACCCTTCAATGTGAAATTAAACCGTGAAAGTGAATTAGCAAAATACACTTACAAATCTTTGTGTCCTTTTTAGTAACCCTTTTTAGTAAATGCAAATGTGGATATAAAGTTTTGCAAAAACAACTAAAAACAGAAATGTTTAAATACAAAACTCAAATGGGAGACCTTAAATGATAAATCTAAGATAACAATTAGATTACACAGAAGTGAAAGTTTGTATAACACAAATCCTAGCACTTTTATTATTTTTTTTTCATTTCTTCCCAGACCGAAGCAGAAACAGTGGCTAGTTTAGGCTCAAGGGAATGAGGATATGTGGCACAGCATCCCTTCTCCCTCCTCTCTAGCTGACTACCCATTTGGCATAAGAATAAAATTTTATTGTGCTATAGGTGTTTCCCATTCTTCATTTGTTATTGACATGATTTCTAATTTCCTCTCAATCCTGTGAAACTAACACTTGTGCATCCAATAGACTATTTATATTGTCTCACCAGTAACTTTTCAAATGTAAACATTTTAAGAATTTAATTGTTTGGGTTTAGAGTAATTTTTACATGTTAGCCTGAAAGAAACAAGTAATCCTATTTTGATGTTTGTTTCTAATCTTAATATGTATACATGAGTGATTTTTAAAAGCATTTTCATTTCCTTTTTAAACCTTACCTCATTAGAGACTAAATCATGAAACTATTACCTAAGTGTAGGTGAGATAATTGACCTCTTTAGCAAAGCAGTAGTTTTAAAATCCATATTTTGCTCAAAAGGTATTCAAAATTCTTAAAGAAACAGTTCTGAAGGAAAAGGAGCAGAATATTCTACCTTGACATGAACTCCATGTTCAGTGATCTATATGTTTTGGATTATTTAGCAAAAGTGTAACATCGCACAGGAGGAATAATCCTGTTTTCCTCTAGTGATTATTTAAGAGAAGAGAAAATAGAAGAAAATGGATAGAGGGGAAAGATCTAGCAGGTATATTTTTTTTCCCTCAACTCCTTTTTTTTTTTGACAGTTGAGCTGAAGAAGAAAATGTGAGTGAATTTGTCTTTATAACACTGTTAAATCCACAACTGAGCATGGTAACCTTGCTCAAATACTGTGTGGTATTGTAGCTTCACATATAAACAGAATAAAATTAATAGCAGAAAATCATTAATAGTGGAGAGCTAAGTACATCTTCAGCTCTGTGACTACTTTAATGACGTTTTACTGAACATAGTCACATTAAACATGTTATATAAAATGTGTGGCTACTCTTTAGCAAGATCAATAGCAAGCCCACGGATTGGGAGAAGATCTTCACAAGTCATACAAAGGACAAGGGTCTCATATCTAAAATATACTTGGAACTCAAAAAATTAAATCCCCCAACAAATCCTCAAAGAAACAACTGCCCAATAAATAAGTGGGCTAATGACTTAAAGAGAAACTTCTCTGAAGAAGAAAGAAGGATGGCCAATAGACACATGAAGAAATGCTCAACCTCCCTAGCCATAAAAGAAATGCAAATCAAAACAACATTGAGATACCACCTCACCCCAGTTAGAATGGCAAAAATCAAGAACTCTAATAACACAGATGCTGGAGGGGATGTGGACAGAAGGGAACCTTACTTCATTGTTGGTGGGAGTGTAAACTTGTTCAACCACTTTGGAAAGTAGTATGGAGGTTCCTCAAAAGACTCCACATAGAGCTCCCCTATGACCCAGCAGTCCCACTTTTGGGCATTTGCCCAAATGTTTACAAACAAGACCACACTAAAGCTACCAGCACAACTATGTTTATCACAGCATTATTTACCATAGCTAAGATGTGGAACCAACCCAGATGCCCCTCAGTAGATGAAAGACTTGGAAAAAATTATATTAAGTGAAATAAGCCAAGCCCAAAGAAACATAGGTCCCATGATTTCCCTTATTTGCAATATCTAGTATATGTATGAGTCAAGCAGAAAAGGTCAGATAAGGTGATGTTAGGAAAATGAACCCTAAGATATGTATTTTAAATGTTTTTTTTCATGCATTTGTTTCTAATGCATTTAGAAGATTATTTCTTTGTTGCTTTGTCTGTCCCTCCCCCACAGTATAACCCCTGCTTTCACTGTATTTGATGTTAGTATACTTTGTGGAGGGGAAGGGGAAAAACAAGTCATTTAAATAAGGATACAGGTGGACCCGTTGCAACAATGAGAAGTACAAGTTGTCATGTTGAAAATGAACTTTACAACTTTGGTGGGGGGGTGGGGGGGGAGGATTGGGTGGGGGAGGAGGGAGGATGGGAAGGGAAGGGATGGGAAGGGTAAACAAAGGAGGAGGCTACAATGCTTGATAAGAAATGTACTCACTATCTTGCCCATGTAATTGTAACCCCTCTATACAGTATTTTCACAATAAAAAATAAAAATTAAAAATTTTTTTTAAAAAAAATGTGTGGCTACTCTTAGTTCTCAGGTCATAAGTTTGTTGCAACAGACACCATTTTTCATTTGGCAAGCAGTTGTAAATATTTTGTGCCCCCTCCCCCCTAATTCATCTGATGAATTCATCTCATGTGTGTTTTTGTATCCTTCTTCAGAGTTTTAGATTGCATGACAATTATTAATTAGAAATGAGAATAAGGATGGAATGAGGGAGGTTTTGGGGATAGCGGGTTAAAAATGTCATATTTCAGTAACATATTTCTTTTCCCATAAGAAAATTTATATGAGTTTAATGATTTAGATTAGTGTATGTCTAATTCTACCATTGTTTTTAGAGCCAAGTATCACTTTGCTCTTGGACCATTCCAACAGGCTACTCAGAATTGTTCCCTCATCTCAGTTCTCTCCTAGTCTCTGTCTTCTATACAGTGATTACTTTTATGACACCTTAATGTAGGTTACTTATTCTATGTTCTGTCTCTTATGTCACATTTTTTTAAACTATTACCTTACTCTAAAGAATCTTAGTTTTTTTTAATATTGTACACAACTTTGTCCTAGGTCGAGTTCTTATTTTGTTATGTTTCCTTTCTCTTTCTTTCTTTTCATCCTTTCTTCTCCACTTCTTCCTCTCTCCCTCTTTTCCTTCCCATTTTCTCCCCCCTTTCTTCATTTTTCCTTCTTTCCTTCTTCTGTCCTTCCTTTCTTCTTTGCTTCCTTCCTTCCGTAAATGACAGAAATCATTAAGAGCAGAAAGCAATGCAGAAAAATAGACTTCTTTGGCTTGCAAGAAATAACAAGAGGGGGATTAAATCTAGCATGTATTTTATGCAATGTGAACCATCTGATTTTAATAGTAATTTACTTATATCGATAAGTAAATTTACTTATATCGATTAACTATTAGTCTGAAGCATAGAACTGTTGATGCTATTATGTGTGTGAATTTATCTGTGTGTGCATACATGCCTCTGTATGTGTGTATGTGTGCACATAACAGTTCTGGGAATTGAAATTAGGGCCTGGCCTCTGTTCCTTTGCTACTTTGCTCAAAACTAGTGCTCTACAACCTGAGCCTCAGAAATTCTACTCTGAATTTTGATGGCTAATGGGAGTCAGGTGTCTCGTGGACTTTCCTAACTAGGCTAGCTTCAAACTGTGAATTTTGGACCTCAGAATCCTGTGTAATTAGGATTACAATTATAAAACACCCATGCTCAGTCTATTATTTTTGCCAGTAGTGGGGGCTTGAACTCTGGGCCTGGGCAGTGTCCTTCAGCTCTTCAGCTCAAGAGCTCTACCACTTGAGCCAGCACCACTTTCTGTTTTCTGGTAGTTTATTGGAGATAAGAGTTTCACGGCTTTTCCTGCCTGGGCCGGCTCTGAACTGCGATCCTCAGATCTCAGCCTCCTGAGTAGCTAAGATTACAGGTGTAAGCCACCAGCACCTTGCTCCAGTTCGCCAATTTTGATTATTATAAACATAATCAAAACCCTTCTGTGTTTGGAAAATTATTAATTATCACAATTTTTACCAATTGAATAATCAAATATTTGTAAGTACCTCTTTATTCTTCTTTTGATTTTAATAAGTAGGATCACGAATTGATTATTACACTTATGTGTGAGCTCATGAGACAGCTATCAATATTTGTATGCTGGTTCAGACATTGACTGAGTGAGTTGAGTTCATCAAACTCACAGTACCTCAATTTGATCACGAGTAAAATAGAAATAATCAGTGCTAAATCATCTATTTCAAACTTTCATGGATGGATGCCCATATAAAGCATGTATAAAATGACATTAAATATAGCATTAATAAATCAGAACATTTAGATATATAGAAAGATACATGGAAAGCAAGGCATATAAAAATAAATTTCCAGTTTTTAATACATATTCATCCTTATCTTTGGATGATAGAGTAGAATGATTTCCCTTTTTAGTTATTAATAGCCTTCACAATGTTTTTCTTCATGTACTTTTTTTTTTTCATTTCTCACTTATAGGGGAGTGGAAGGGTTTAAAACAATTATTCTATAAGAACTTTAATCAATATAAAAATAATATTTGAAAAAGACATTCTCAGAGGATTATTCTTTTATGTTTTTCTTTTTCATAAGAACAAGTAATAACATAGGGAATTCCATTGATGCATATGTATTTTGAACAAATTCAAATCCTCTATTATAGTATCTTAATTCCCCTTCCATCCTTCCTCCTTCCCCCTTTAAAGCAGTATTTTGCTATTCTCACACATATATGTCTTTTATCATTTTTTATGTTTTATTTTTCTAATTAAAGATTCCACTCTGAAGCCAAACACTGTCCTGAATCTTAGCTACTGTGGAGGTTGAGATCTGAGGATGGAGGTTAGAAGCCAGCCAGGGAAGGAAAGTCTATGAGACACTTATCTCCAAATAACTGTCAGAAAACTAGAAGTAGAGCTGTGACTCAAAGTGGTGGAGCACTAGCCCTGAGCCCAAAAGTTCAGGGACAGCACCCAGGCCTGAGTTCAAGCCCCACAAAATAAAATGGAAAAAGAAATCATTCAGCTTCACAATCCTTTTTGAGTACAGACATAGGCTCTCTACATACAGTGAAGTGTGATGAGGAATTTCTGGAATGGTTTGATGACTCATATTTTAAAATATGAGACAGAAAGGAGCATACAGAAAGCTACCTTCTTACACCCTTAACCAACTTGTTCTTGCGAATTTCAACACTCTATGTGTAGATTAGGCATGTTAAGGACAGGGAATAGGATTCAGACTCCTGACATTTTTAAGAAGCTGAATCATCAAGTCCTTGAGATGTCTATTTGTGACATCTTTCACTATGAGATAGGTTTGGACAACAATTATATAACCAACATCTGAGGACATTTTGAAATATTTATTGATCATATTGCAGTGAAATGTATATTTAGTCAAAAATGGTTGATTAAAAAATATTTTCCCCTTTTTTCTATAAGGTAAAGATGAGAGTCCTTAGTTCAATAACAATTTTTTTTTTATCATTTGTTCCATCATCATTCTTGAGTATTTAATGATAAAGCCCACATTCTGGTTTGTGTCTTCTTCTCTATGTGTTTTGATCAATTATTTCTACCCAGTATGCTTTTGCATCCGTGTTTTCCTCTTAACCTTATTTTGTCTTTGAGAAAACTTAGAAATTCAAAAATTTATGACTATAATTTCACTAATCATTTCTCACCAAAATACCATATTTCTTTACCCGGAACACCAAGAATAGTTTGCTTTTATCATTAATGTGGCAATTTTACATATCAGAACTGAACTATTTATAGCCACACAGCTTGTTGTCCACATGAATAAGAGCTTACTTTTTTGTTGTCTCCAAGTGACAGGAATTTTATAGTCCAGAGGTTTTAATCCCAAGAAAATAAAAGCTATAATAACTATATGCTTTGCTTTACAGACTTTCTAAGTATCCATTTATCTGAACAATATACAAGTCTACTTGGACACCTGATGTTAAATAACCCAGTCTTAGGACAATATTTGTAAAACTCAGCTGATTAAACATATATTTATAGATCAAGAGTCACTTGAAATCTTTCTCTGTCTGTACTCACTGATCCTTATATTTTATTTCACAAATATTCCTCATTCTAAAACAAGTCTTGTGTATTGAATAGGGATAGATTCAGATTCCCTGGACATCTTCCATCTTGTGTCCTAGTAACCATGATTGATCCTGAGTAGTTCTCAGTACTTTTCCTGCATGTTTTTCAAGCATACTATAAACAAAACCATGAGAATGATATGTGGAACTTTATTAGTGCCAGAACTGTGCCTGCAGACTGACTTTACTTGGAAATAAGCCATGAACCAAGTGCATCTAGCTTGGAAAATGTTGCTTTTGATCTTTCCAAAATAACGTAAACCCAAGTAAAAACAGTTACCTGATTTTGCTCTACCCATAACCATGGTTATGTCAGAAAGACTCCTTCCCCCAAATTGCACTCTGTGTTTAACTGGTTTTATGATAACTAAGCCTGATTCTCATACATTGGGACCAGGTTGTTTCAGAAGAGAAAACAACAGAAAAATATACTTACTAACTTAACAAGAAATGTTCTTCACAAAGGTATTACACATAGAAAATATTTGTGTTAAGTTAAACTGGACTTTAATTTCCACAATAGGCAACACAGTTAGTGCACACCTATAATCCCAGTATTTAAGTGACTTAGGCAAGAGGACTGAAAAATCAAGGACAGATTGAAATACATAGTTAAGTTTGAGGCCAACTCTTGCTACATAATACAAACCTAACTCCACATAAATGAATGGGTAAGTAAATACATGGCAAAGACAAAAGTAACTCTTACCTTTAGTAAACATCAAATATTCAATTATGTCTACCTATCTATATGTTTATACCTATCTTTCTATTAATCTATCTAGCTAATCTGTATTTCTTAAATACACATTGAGTAATCCTCAAACTCTATTATTGAAACAACAAGTGATCACATATAGTTCCATTACCAGACCCAAATCTACTGGCTTACTATCTTAGAGCCAATATTTCAGAGAAGAGAGTTAATATGTAAGAAATTAGGTACAATCAAATGGTAGTCAACTAGAAAAATAGCTAATACTTCCTCCCCCAAAAGGACCTTTTTAAGGCATATATTGGGTTATAAGTATTTTGATAGGAAAAGAGTCTTGAAGCCAATGGTCAAAAAAACTTTATACAGCATAATGTCTTTGTCATTAATGCGTATGTGTGTGTGCGTGTGTGTGTGTGTGTGTGTGTGTGTGTGTGTGTGTGTGTGTGTGTGTATGGTGTACATAGCAAAGAACATAAATCCTCTGGATTAAGTTTCTATAATTGCTCAGATAAAGATTATAGTTTTATAAGAGTTCAAGATCACACATACTAGGCTTTTTGTTCTTTGAGGCAAAAAATTAAAAAATAGAGAGAGGAAAATTGCACATCCTGTTGCTATCTGAAGGAGAACAGATATTCTTGGTTCTGTATCCTACTGCAAAATTATTTTACAGTTCATATCTCAAACATTGACTTGTAGTTTATTATTTTGTTTTAGAATTTAAAAGTTTTCATTCTAGGAAAATTTAGGGAAAATTAGAAGAAAACCTGGTAAGGTCATCATTGTTACAATTCTTAATTGTGTCTCATTACTGAGATGATCATTTGTGTCAACCTTTATGTATTAGAGGAAAACAAAACTGCACTTAGGATCAATGAGTCAACAACAACATTTAGCTAACTTAGAAAAAGAGGTAATTGGGACAAATATCCCTTGAAATTAATATATTATTCCCCATAGCAGCTGGGAAATGTGATGTTGTCTCCCTTCATATTTATATTACAAAAAGATGGAGCTAAGTCCCTGAGAAAGGTATTATGTCATAAAGACAAAACATCTTTATACTGTATTCTTTTTTTATTTATTTTTTGTTGGTCCTGGGGCTAAAGCTCTGCATGGATACTTTCCCTGAGCTCTTTTTGCTCAGCATTAGCACTCTACCACTTTGAGTCATATTGTCACCTTTGGTTTTTCTGGTGGATATAGGAATTTCATACACTTTCCTACCTGGGCAGGCTTTGAACCATGATCCTTGGATCTCTGCTTCTTGAGTGGCTAGGATTACAAGTGAAAGAACCAGACTAGACACACAGTCATGTACAGCAAAAAGGTTGACTGTCAGCAAGGGGGTGATAGGTTAGCTCTCTCAGGATAGGGACTAGCAGACTGACCTTGAGAAGGAGGATTAATTATATAGTGCCAGGGAAGCTACAGACTGGACAGGGAGGGTGAGGGCAGGAATTTTCACTGAAGGCCGGAAGTACTCCACAGCTGGACTGATGTGGATAGCAACATTCCACTGTTGTAGCTCGAGGCTAGAGATACCTGTAGTTTCGGGAATGGAGTGGGGACTAACAATTATGGCCTAGCCTGGCCTTGTTACCCAATTGTGGAGAAAGGGCAGAAGACCTAAGAGGGAAGCAGTCAAACCTAAATGGGGGAGGACATGCTTCCATTCTCCCCTTTGTGGTTTGATGTTGCAGATACCAGGTCAAGAGCATAGGCAGGGAGCAGGGGTGGTGATAGATGCTTCAGAAGATACTTCTTGCTGACCAGGTACCATCCTAGAAGTACTTGGTTGGTAAGGTCCTCATCTTTTCTGTAAGAATATTTTATAGGTATCTAAAATATAAGGCAAAATTAGTAAAAGGCACAAAGTTCTTCTAGTGGACCCAAGAGAGGCATAAGCCAGTGAGTGAATGATCACCAGAGGGGGCTATCAAAGACCTGAATTTGCCTTCTCCATCTTGGAGACTCTTTGTTCCTGGAGGGATAAGTGAAACTTTTCCAGGTTTATATTAGGATCACAGGAGCCTGAGGAGGACATAGCAGAGATATTTCAAGGTACCTAAGCCAACAGGAACCATGCTCTTTATTTTCTGGCTACTTCCTTCTAGCATGGGGGTGTTGCAGAGTCAGTGGGGCTGGGGTCTTTAGGATCCCAATCTGTGCTGGACAGGGCAGGGATATGTAAGTGAAGTCTCTAGTTGCCTGTAGTAATAAGATGGCCTTGACGTGTTCACAGGTAGTGTCTTGAGTGAGGACTATTATCCTGTTAGAAAGAAACTTTTACAAAAGTAAGATCAGGCAAAAGACGGACAAGGTGCCAAGAACGGCTGATATGAATGATACAGGAAAGCATACCCTGGAACAATAAAGCCAGAAAGGCTTTATTTGGAGCACAAACTAGAAAAGTGGCTAGAAAAGAGGAATTTCCATGTAACTGGACTAGGGTCAGGAAGGGCATGTCTGGGAATTGTGGCAACTGGGTAGGAGAAATGATGCACTAGTTGAGAATAACCAGTCAGTGGCTAGGACTGCTTTTGTTGTTTGTTTCTTTGTTTTTCTTAATATATATTTTTATTGTAAAGATACTGTAGAGGGGTTACAGTTACATGAGCAAGTCCCTTTCCTATCAAGCAATGTTAAGGATACAGGATGACCCATTGTAACAATGAGATCTATAAGACAGTATGTTGAAAATGAACTTTACAATTTTGCCGGGGAGTGTAACAATGCTAGAATTGGTCTGAAGTGGTTAAAAGCCCAATAAGGGGTCTTGGTGGATGTCTGGATTATAGAGACCCAGGAACCTGCCAAGGTTAAATGTCCTGAATCTAAGACTTGTTATAAATGCAAATAGCAGGTTACAAAGGCAAGAAAACCCAGTTATAAGGTAGACAGGTATGGACATTAGATGGGCAAACTTATTAACTTTTCCTCTTAATCTCCCAGCTCTGGTTAATTTTGAAAGGAAGAGTGCAGAGTGGCTCCATTAGGATATGACACCATCCCATCTCCCTCCTCTCTATGATTACTCTTGGTCAGGACTTTGTCTCAGGAGCCTAGGTGATCATGTCTTATCCCTCTTGGCATCTCTTTTGTCATTCACAGGGCTTGAACTCAAGGCCTGGGCACTATCCCTGAGCACTTCTTCTCATGGCTAGTGCTCTATCACTTTGAGCCACAGCACTACTTCCAATATTTGTCTGGTTAATACAAGATAAGAGTTCTTCAACCCATGCTTCCAGCCTGACTAATTGCTGGTTAGTTGGGAGATAGAGTTTCCGTGGCACGTTTCTGCCTGGGCTGGCTTTGAATTGCAATCTTCAGATCAAATGAGTTTTTGCCATAAAAACCCTTTTTTATTTCCAATTAAAGCAGCAAGGAGACCAATAGAAATAATTAGGGATTACCTATAATTGTTAAGCACTAGCCAACAAATACTGGCCAGAGTTAGTTTTCTGTAGGTCTGCCTTAATACTGAAGAGAGTAAAATCTGTAATAACAAAACTCTGTGAATGTGATGTTTTAAAAGAGCAATTGCTTAACTGAGTATGACACTTTAGGATACTACTGAAGATTGAAATAAACCATAGTCAGCTCTGTATCCAAGGTGGCTTACAGATGTGAAAAACACACATTAAATCTTGACAAACTTAATAGTATAAAGAATGTCAAGCTGGTTTTACATCAGTGTATTAATCTTGAGCTTATTTAAATCATAGCCAACTTAATTACGTATCATCTTTACTCACAGCCTCTATCTTAAAGACATATTCATAGCATCTGCTACATACTGGAACCTTCTGGGGTTTGTCTTGCTGCCTTTTCCCATTTGGAAACAAACATTTTAAGACCTTTATTACTTTCCAAATCCCTTTTTATCCAGAAGAAACCATTTTGGTTTCCTCAAGGCTTTTTTTTTTCACTAATTATCCTCTTTCTTTACATTTCATTAATTTTTTTGCCTTAATTTGTGTTTTGAATTAACACTTAGACATATTTGTTTGCACCTAAATTTGATGAGCTTCTTTGTGGTTTGACTTTTAAACTGCTTGTTTTTTCCTTTGGCTTGTGGAGTCAGGTTATCTCATATCTGTCTCCAGGCAATTAACTGTGATTCCACCCACAGTTAGGCAATAAGAGAAGAGCAGTTTGCTTAACTTTGGCTCACATTACAGCCTTTATTGATAAAGACTATTTTTTTTAACAAGCAGCACACTTCATAATTAATTCCTTTAACCTAAGGTTCTCATTACATACAGTTGTAGTCAAAAAACAAATAATTTTCCAACCATGATGACAGTTGCTACATATTACAATGAAATTACTTTGAACATGTACATGGTCACACTACACTTGTACATGAAAGTTTTAAGGAGTGATTAGTTGTTGTTGTTTTTTGTAGTTGTTTTTTTTTTTAATTGAAAATTGGCCTTGTAAATTCTCTTGAATTCTAATGTTAAATTAAAGTGGGACCTGAGGGGAGACTCAGGCTGGTACAGCTTCTTTCCAGGCTTTGCCTTGTTTTAGGGATTTTAGGAAAAACAAAACAAAACAATAACAAACAAAAAAAAACCCCTCTAAATAAAGTTAACTCGACCTTGGCTCCAACCAGCCCAGTTCCTGGAATGGAAAGAGCCTCTAGGTCTTCATTCCCCTAAACAACCTAACCCACCATGAGATTGTTCGGTTAAGGACTGACCGATAAACAGATAGGTTGTAATTTGGCTCCTACTGGCAACATCAGGAGCTTACCCTAAACTCTGCGTTTTTCATGTGCTTATGTTAAACTCCACTAAACTCCTTTGTGTATGCTTACCGTAAGCTCCGCCTTACTGTTGAATTCGTGAGTTATTTAAACCAAAAGTTATAGGCTGGTTTAAACAGCCATTATGTAACAAACTGTAAACCTCATTGGCCACCTGCACGTGGTCTAGTATGACCGCACAATCTTTTGGGTGTGTGACAATCTCATTGGTCACCTGCATGACCAGGCTTGACCTCGTGAATTTTGCCTTTAAATATCTAAGTACGTGGGCTGCTCTGGGTTCCACTATCAGCTCCTGAGTGAACCTGTGCTGGGGCCCTGGCTGGTCAGTGTAAGACCCTTCTCAATAAAGTTGCTTCTTTATTAACAGCTTTGTTGCGGTGGGCTCTGTCACTCTGGATGACTAGGTGGGCTTGCCTGCCTGAGTAGGGGTCTTCCTACTACAAAATGACATTATTTTTCCCAATATGATAGAACCATGTGAGCAGTTAGAAAAACAAAAACTTTAAAACAAAAATCTTTTTTCACAGATTACCAAAATTAGCTAGCCAGGAACAGAATATGTTTAAACATCTTTGTTAACAAGACATATCAGCATACAAATTGACCTCTGAATAATCTACTTGAATACTTTTCCCTCAAATACCAACATAAGAGCAACTCTAATGGAAAGCTGAAGATGAACACCATGGTGACTCTCAGGAAACATGTAGCAAAGTGGCAGCTAAACTATGTCGGCCTCAACAAAGTCATGGTCAGGAGGCAGAGTTGATTTCAGTCTCCTGAGCTCCTGATATAGTTCTGGCAAGGTCCAGTAACCTATTGTCTGTATCCCAGCCCCAGCCTCTAGGAATTCTGGCACACCCATTACGTAGATGGGTGGGACTCCACCTTCAAAAGCTTTTGGAAATTTCCTATTATCTACCATGTTGCCAAGATGATGCCTGTTAAACCCAATTCTCTATTATCCACCAAGTAGTTAATGTTCAAAAACACTCAATATTAAACAAAAACACTCAATATTTAGCCAACACCAAGCAGAATTTAACAGAAACTCCCTATTAAAACAAACATTGAAGCAAGAAGAACATAAAACTTTAAAACAATTTTGGTAATGAGACATGTTAGCATATCAATTGACCTTTGAATATCTAGAGGAGTGGGGGTTGCAGGAAAACATACCATTGTTTTTTTTTCTCTTCCCATGAAGGTATTAATCTCCAGGACCTATAGAGAGAATGGGGGCAGGGATTCCCCAGGGGTGCTACAGAAACTTCATAGAGGAGTTTTGCTTCAAGGGAGAGATTAAGAAACCAGATCCTGAAGAGAGTAGATTCAGGGAAAAAAGAGGACTGGGTTGTTTTTGGTATGCTTCTAACTGCTCCCATTATGGGCTGATTGGAGCAGACTGACAGTTTTTACTTAGAGTATCTAAACCAGCTGCAGAGAGGAAGAATGTAGTTAAAAGAGCAAGGATGCTAAACACTGACTATTTTGTTAGAGAAATTTCTGCTGGAATGGAGGAAATTTAATGGCAATTGATTTTTAGTCTGGAGGTCATCAGAGTAAGAGAGAGACAGACAGACAGACAGAGACAGAGATAGAAACAGAGATAGAGAGAGAGAAAGCCTGCAGATAGGCAGCCTTCTTCACTTGTCTGAGAACTTTTATACACACACACACACACACACACACACACACACACACACACACACACACACATACACACACACACATATATGTTCCATAAAATATAGGGGGTTCAATGTTCCATGAATAATAGTCTAGATGCATTCATTTTCCAGTGAATATTGGGGCCAAATTTAATTGCATAAGCACGTAAGCTTATGAGGCCTATGGTTAGGCATAAGCTTTAAAGGCTCCAAATCATAGAAAATTCAGCCAAGAGGAGAATCCTGAGGAATTTTAGACTGGGCATCTTCCATTGTGAGAGCACAGAGTTGAAGCTCGAGCTTCCATGGGTATCCCCAGAGGAACTCTGGGAACAGGCAGGAAGAGGGGGCTTCACCCACAATTACTGGGTCCCAAAGACTTAAGGGAAGCAACAGGAGGAGTCATTACCATGCAATTGTTGGATCCCTGGCCTATACTGACCAGCCAGTGGTGTAGGCCTCCAAGGAAGGGCTCAGAACTCAGCGCTGAGCTTTTCCCACTGTTGGAGAATGAAGCTCCATGAAAAAAGTTCAAGCCCTGACACTGGTCACTCACCACTGAAGAAGGGCAAATTGGTCAGTGTTGAACACAGGAAAGGTTCTTGCTCAGGAGGAATTCACCTCAGCAGTTGTGTGGGTATGCCTGACCTCTATACCAGGTCCTAGGGGCAGGTTAGATTCCCCAGAGAGGAATAGCAAAACTTACTGGGGGAGCCTAGATCCAAATTATGACACCAATGAAAACACCCTAGCCAGAAATCCACACAGACATACAATCATGTATTCAAGTATAGAGAATGGGTTTATTGCCAGCAAGGGGCTAACAGGGTAGCTTTGTTGGGATAGAGAGTAGCAGCCTGTCTCTGAGTAGGAAATATCTTTTATGGTCAATCAAGGGGCTAGAGGTAAGGTTATTCTGCTTGGGGCAGGGAAGTGTTCTGCTGGACACCAGAGGTAGCCATAGCCAGGGCAGGTCAGCAGCTGTGGTCAGACTATGTGGAATAGGTTGAAGCTGAAGCTGGAGGCCAGAGATACCTCTAATTTTGGGAATGGAGAGGGGACTAATAATTATGGCCAACCCTGGACTAGTCACCTGATTTCCGGTCAAGGGCAAAGGACGTAAAATGGAGGCAGTCAAATTAATGTTAACAGCAAGGGTGAGCCACAAGTGCCAGGCCATCTATATATTCTTTAAACAAATTATATATACAATTCAAATACAGTAGAAATTACAGACAGTCTAATGTAAAAATGGTCAAAGAAAAAGTGAGTAAAGGGACATTTCCTCATTTCCAACATGGAGAGTTTCTCTTTCATTTTTCTTTGAATTTATCAATTAAGACCCATCTCAAATGATTTCTCTTCACCCATCTCAAATGATTTCTCTTCAAACTGGAAGTTACTATAATATTGATTAGAAATAACTAACATTTATTAAGTAAACTTTTATATTTATATAAAATATATTTATATTTATATTAATGCATATCATGAGATTCTACCTCTCTACTTTCATATCTATGTGCATTTTTTTTTCGTTAGTTGTAGGACTTAAACTTGGAGCTAAAGCACTGTTCTTGGCCTTCTTTTGCTCAAGGCTAGTGCTCTACCACTTGAGCTAAGCTCCACTCTGGCTTGTTTGCTAATTTATTGGAAATGAGAGTCGCACAGATTAAAACGGCTTTGAACTACAATCCTCATGTCTCAGCCTCCTTAGTAGCTAGGATTACAGCATCCTCCACTGGTGCCTGGCTATGTGTCCTTATTCTTATATCAAAGATACTATATTAATCACAAGATAAACCTATACTTAACACCATCTATCAGGTTTTAAGATAGTCAGTTGTTTCCTTTTTTAAATTAGATTATAAATACCAACATTTTCGTACTCCCATGAATTACATCCCAAAATGGTCAGCTTTTAGAAAGAATTGAAGCCTTTTTCATTCTTAATTAACCCCCTAGCCAGGCATTGTACAGTTTTTGTTACTCAATCATCATTATAAAAGCCACAGATTTCTACTTTTCGCTAAATATGCCAGAGAGCAATGGCTCTTACTGTGATTAGACAAAAGGAAATTGCAAGTGCAAACTTAGCCAAGGCTTCTTATCCTCTGCCAATGTCATCTGAATGTAGCTGCTTTCATAACTAAATCAAATGATAATAGTCAAAATGGTAATACAAACTTTGTTCTAATTATAAAAATAAGGGGATACTGCAATTCTTCATCTGAGGCTTTTACTTAACTTGCTGGTTGCCTAAAGAAACAGTATGAAAAAAAAAAAAGGTTTATTTGACCTCTCTTTTAAAGTTATTCAGTTCATATTAGAATAGACAATTAAAGCAGGCTAGTAATCATGCACTTCTAAGGGAATGTTACCTTCAAATGAAGTGGCTATTTACTTAATCCTAAAAGGTGAAAGAGTTTATTTCATGTTTCTTGCCTACCTGCCAGACATTGCCTTGAGTCACGTGTTGTCTCCTAATTATACAATTTATCAGTAGCGTTTCAGCCACAAACCTTTTCTTCAAATGAACTATCACCCCCAAACAAATGAGTCAATAATACTTGTTATCAAAAAGGAGTTTTCAAAGTGCTATTCTACACATTATACTTTTAAAGATAAAAAGTTAAGATTACTGTATGCTCATCAGAAAGGATGATGTACTCATTTCTGACCAAAGAAATCAGAGAAACTCATAGAAAAAGTGACTTAAGTCCTAATAAACTTCACAGTCTTAGCTAGACAAAATGGGGTGAAAATTTCATATTTCAATGTTAGGAATTGATAAGTATAATCAATAATGGGATAATCAGTTTCAAGTCTTTGAGATGCCTTTTCTTTATGTGCAAGATATCACATATTGTATATTCACAGAAAATGTATAATTCTAAATAACACTATTTCCATATTCTTGAAGAAAACCAGAACTAAACAGTTGTCCCTGTTGTAGAAGTCAATTAAATTTATACAAAAGAAGGAAGAGAACTAAGTATTGTAATCATTTCAATTCTGAATACAAGAAAGAATACATTTTTTATGACGATGGAGATAGCTCAGTGAAGATCAATCTACTAAGCAGAAATATCTATCACAAGTAAAGGAGGTTTCTGGTTCAAATATATTGACAAATTTCTTGCATCTAAGCAGAGCAGTTGAGCAGATAAAAACTGAAACGTTAGAACCAGGTCAAAATTACGCAGATAGGGTATAGATTAGACCAGGGAAGAAGGACATTTAACTGAGACAAACAAGTTCTCAAGACCTAATAATTATAATAAGTATGAACCCCAGGAAGGGAACAAACTGAGACTTGGTACTTACTGAAATTTGCAAAGTGAGTAAGAACAAGGCCAAACTTGAAAGGCAGGATTTCCCTGTAGAAAAAACTCCAGGCTAGTCATTAAAATGAAAAATTCCAATGATAAAGGCTTGAAGTAAATTGGTGAGGTAAACACCAGGTTACTGGCATTCACTAAATAACAGTAAAACTCAGAAAGAGCCAGAAAACCTGGAAGGTGGTTTGATTTTGGGGTGTCATAAGTAAGAAATTTGGAATGTGGTCTTTGCTACAAGGACTTATCACTTTGCTTATACAGGCTGTAATTGTTATTTCACTAACTTGCTTCTTTGATGGGAAGATGTGGGATAAGAACTTTGCCTTGTGACTTATGCCCTTGGTTATTAGAATGACTGGAAATATAATCACGTTTTCACCGTTTTGTAATCACTAACTGCTAGCTCTGTTTCTGGAACTTGTTTCTTTGCTGAGCATGAAACTACTTCGAGCGCCCACACCCCTCTGCCCTCATGGATCTTGCCTTTAAATACCCTGAGCTATTTGACTTTAGGGCTGTTCTTCACTGTTTTGGTATAGAGAAGGGAAGTTGCCCCAACTAATAAAGGTTCCTAGGAAGCCCGATTGACTGAGTGTTGGTGACTCCTTTCACTGATTGTAGGTTTGAGTCCCACCAGCCCAGGGAAGTTGGGATGTTTCAGAATAATGATAGAAAGTGAAGAATTCAATCAGATATTGAGAGTAATCGGTTTTCAAGGCTGGGAAGAAGGGGATTCTCATTAAACTGACTAGCAGGATCCCTGCTACATCCTAGTAAAGAACAAAAAATAACAACCAGCTGCAGTGGCCAAAGTTATGTCTCCCACCCAATTGCCCAGAAAGTGGCCTGGAGTGTGGGTTGTGACAAACAAGATGGGGCCATCTGAATTCATGGGACACCTATGAGGTATATTTTAATAATATTGTGAGAGTAGTAACAAGATATCATGATTTCTGTATGACAAAGAAGGAATTGCCCATCTGGTCAGAAGTTGCTGTCAGCTTGCATGAGTATATATATATATATATACATATATATATACATATATATATATATATACATACATATATACCTGATTAATGCCTATTTTGTGTGTAACTAGCTTATATAAAATGCAGGGTTTCCCCTCCCTTGGGATCTGAACTTCTTTCCGGCACTAGCCTGGTTCACCGACATCAAACTCCTTTATCCTCTCTAAAAACTAGTCTTGATTTTTGCTGGTTTGTGTTACCATAACACTGCAATGCCCAGACATCAATTGTTTAGAAGAGCGGGACTTTTGTGCTCAAGAGGGAAACTGTCTTTTGTCAGCAGAATGTATTTTCTATGTATTATACAAAGTTTAACTTAAATGATTCAGTAACTAAATAGAATTAGTACTAGAGTCCCCTATACTTCCAGCAAACAGAAGCAGGGTGAATGGGAAGAGGAGTGGGAAGGTGTCGGAAAAGGAAGGGAAATTGTTTTAGTCATCTTGCTTTCTCTTTGTACACAAGATTAAGCTAGAGTTATTTTTTGAAGGATTCTGAAAATTTGGTGCTGTTATGGAATCGATCTTAAAAGATATTACTAAGCCAATTAAATCAATGTTATTATATTTTCAATATTTAGTGTCTGGATAAATACTCTAAAAATTACTTTAGGCTCAAAATAGGTGGCAACTATCTGTGAACAATGGGGGTATGCACAAAAGAAAAAAAACTAAGGACCTCAAAAATGACTAGATCAAAAAAAAAAAAAACTCTGAAAGAAACATTATACTGTGATTAAAAGTTTTCAGCTCACAGATGACTTCAGCCATGTGGATTTGCCATATGGATAGGAAGTCCTCACAGGCAAACAACACAAAGGCTAATTTTGTTGTTCTCCATGTTACGGATAGCCAATTCTTAGTCTACTGATAATATATTTGTAATGGTTACTTAAACTATTTTGCAGTCACAAATTGACTACACAAGCAAGAGAAAACTTTGGTATCTCTAACTCCATTTTTTGTGTTTGTCTTTGCTCTAATCCATTCTCTGATTTTTGGAACTAAAAATAATTCCCAAGTCACTATACAGAGATAACATCCTTATGATAAGAGACTGAAACTACCACCAAAAAAACAACAAACCCTTGCAAAACAGACAACTTTCAAATGAAGACAATTATTTGCAATGATCTGTCTGCACCCTGGAACAGCAGGAATCACCAGTTGGGAATCAGATTGCTACCTTCAAATGATGAGAGCAATAATAACTTCTCCAGAAGTGGGAAGAACCAGAATTAGGAAAATCACAAACTAGGCCACACCTGTAATTATCTTCTAACATTCATGCCTATTTCCCAAGGATGGCTTTCACTGAACTGAAGTATCATCTTGCCCAGGCATCCTGCCATGTAGAAATCTTTCTCTGACGTATTTCTTTCCTAATAAAATTTCCTATCGCTTTCCCTGTGCTTTGCATCTTACTTGAACTAGTCTTTCACTAGTTTCAAGGACTGAGGCATACCTGTGTTGACTCTGGTAATATTCATTTCTGTGTATTTATCTACATGAGACATAGTGTTACAGTGGTAGATCAAATATTGGCCTTCAAATATAGCTTGGGAGGGAGTCTCAAAGTTTCCATTTCCACAGAAGAACCTATGAAGGTTTATTTCTTTATAAAAATCACAACTCAGGCTGGGAATGTGGCTTAGTGGTAGAGTGCTTGCCTTGCATGCACAAAGTCCTGGGTTTGATTTCTCAGTACCACATATATGGAAAAAGCTGGAGGTGGCACTGTAGCTCAAGTGGTAGGGTGCTAACCTGTAACAAAAGAAGCTCAGGACAGTGCCCAGGCCCGGAGGTTTAAGCTCTAGGATTGGAAAAAAATAAATAAATAAAAGTAAAAAATAATCACAACTCATTCAGAAACTGATGCCACTTGGTGCATTAAAAAATAACACATTTTTAAATTGAATGTGTCACTCAATTGAATGAAGTTGCATTGTCCAGTGGCTTAATATCTGCTCCTATTAAAAGTTCCCTTTATAATAATTTATAAAGTTGTAAGTTTTAGCTGGGCGCTGGTGGCTCACTCCGTAATCCTAGCTACTCAGAAGGCTGAGAGCTGAGGATCACGGTTCAAAGTCAGCCCAGGCAAGAAAGTCCATGAGACTCTTATCTCCAATAAACCACTAGAAAACCATAAGTGGCGCTGTGGCTTAAGTGGTAGAGCACTCTCCTTGAACTGAATAGCTAAGGGATAGCGCCCAAGCCTAGATTTCAAACCCCATGACCCACAAAAAATACTTTTCTCTGTGAGACTGCCAATTTTTCTTATGGTTATCATTTACATTTCTATACTGTTTTTGAAAAACAAACATAAGTTTTAATTTAATGTCTAAAAAATTCCTTGCATTTTGTAAATATATATACTGTTTTTCTTTCTTTTCTTTTCTTCTTTCTTTTTTGCTTGTACTGGTGCTTGAACTCAGGGCCTGACCACTCTCCATGAGCTTCTTTGACAAGGCTGGCACTCTTCCATTTGACCCTTCCAGCTTTTTCTGAGTAGTTTATTAGGGATAAGAGTTTCATGGCCTTTCCTGACTGGATTGTCTTCAAGCTATTATTGTCAAATCTCAGCCTCCTGAGTAGCTATTATTATAGGTGTGAGACACCAGCACTGGGCTCATAGTATGTTTTTCTCTATCCATTTATCCATTTCTAGGCAACTAAGCTGATTCTATATTCTGGTTCCTTGTGATTAGTGCAAAAATAAATTTGGGTATGCAAATATATCCAGAATAAGCTGAGCTTAATCCTTTTGGCACATCAGAAAAGTAAGATCCTGTGGAGTCCTATATTTAATTTCTTTTTAAATTTTACTATAAAGATGCTTTACAGAAGGGTTACAGTTGTATGAGTAAGGCAATGAGTACATTGTGGATCATTGTTTCCCCTTTCCTTCTTGTTGTCCCACAATCCCTTCCCTCCCCCACCTCCCAAACTCCTCCCCTCCCATCCTCTCTCCTCCCTCAAGTTGTAAGGTTCCTTTCCAATATACTGTCTCGTGAATCTCATTGTTGCATTGGGTCATCCTGAGTCCTTGTTTCAGTGTTTTGTTATTCCCCTTAACCTCTCCAGATTAGACAAATGTATATACAAGATGCAGGGTACCAAAATCAAGTAGAGTGACAACAAGGGATATACCATAGGGGGAGTAACATACAAAGGATACACACACAAAAAAATAACAAAGACAGACCTCTTGTGTACATACCTTGGGGTTCATTTCACTTAGCATCATCTTTTATGGTCCTAAGTCC
The DNA here is from genome assembly GCF_024711535.1 of Dipodomys merriami. NCBI lineage: Eukaryota > Metazoa > Chordata > Mammalia > Rodentia > Heteromyidae > Dipodomys > Dipodomys merriami. The sequence continues at coordinate 106,540,348 of NW_027203381.1, read as the reverse complement.
ATAGCTTTTAAGCTTTTCAGCTCATCTGATAAAATTATCCTAGATGTATTCTAATTATTGCAAAGAAGGGAAACCATGGGACCTAAATTTCTTTAGGACTGGCTTACTTCACTTAATATGATTTTTACCAAGTCTTTCTATTTCCTAACAAATGGGGTGCTGTCATTCTTTCTAATGGAAACATAGAATTCCACTATATACATATATATGTATGTATACATATATCATATTTCCTTGATTATCTCATCTGCTGAGGGGCATCTAGGTTGGTTCCATATCTTAGCTATGGTAAATAATGCTGTGATAAACATAGTTGTGCTGGTAGCTTTAGTAAGGCCCTGTTTGTTTTCATTTGGGTAAATGCAAAAGTGGGATTGCTGGGTCACAGGGAGCTCTATATGTAGATTTTGAGGGACCTCCAAACTTCTTTTCAAAGTGGTTGAACAAGTTTACACTTCCACTAACAATACAATAGGGTCCCCTTTTGGCCACATCCCCTCTAGTATCTGTCGTTATTAGATTTCTTGATTATAGCCATTCTAACTGGGGTGAGGTGGAATCTCTATGTTGTTTTGATTTGCATTTCTTTTATGGCTAGAGAGGTTGAGCATTTCTTCATGTGTCTATTGGCCATTCTTATTTCCTCTTCAGAGAAGTTTCTCTTTAAGTCTTTAGCCCGCTTACTTATCGGGCAGTGTTTTCTTTGAGGATGTGTTGTTGGGGATTTAATTTTTTGAGTTCTAAGTATATTTTACGTATGAGGCCCTTGTCTGTTGTATAGCTATGGATCAAAGACCTCAAACGAAAAGCAGACACCCTGAAAACATGACAGGAAGGAATAGGACAAACTCTAAGGCTCTTTGGTACAGGCCGAAATTTTCTTGATAAAGACCCAGAAACACACCAAATCAAAGAAAGTTTGGACAAATGGGATTGCATGAAACTGTAGAGCTTCTGCATGGCAAAGGACATAGATAGTCAGGTCAACAGAAAGTCTATATTTAATTTCTTAGGGAATGTCCATGCTGCTCTCCATAGTGGTTGCTGAAAATTTATAAGGATTCCTTATTTTAAACATCATTATCAGCATTCTGTTGTCATTTTCCTTGATGATAGTCATTCTCATTGACGTGAAATAATATCTCATTATAGTTTCAATTTGTATGTCCTAGATAGGTAAACATTTTGCATCCATTTTAATAAATTTTTTCCTTTTATATATTTTATTTGAATTTTTTCTCGTTAGGTAATTTAACTATTGATCAACTGGCTTTTCAATTCTTTTTTATTTTTGCCTCAACCCTTACTTATCCAGATTTTATATGATCATTTCATTGTAAGAAATGCTTTAACCTGCTTTTGCTGAAAAGATCTGACTTAACTTGGACTCATGCCTTAACTAAAATCAAACAACAATGCTTGGCATCCTTATATTCTTAGAACAAGACCTTAAGGCATCCTGATTGATCCTGACCAGAGATGAATGATAACAATCTTCCACAGCCCTTCCTAATGACTGAAATAATGATAAATCAGGCTAGACTTTCACTAAAATGTTTAATGATTATGCATACTTTTCTCATAATACCTTCCCTTTATGGAATCATTTCATTCCAAAACATTATCTAGATTTCACTACTCTACTATATGTTGATTTTATGGAAAATTTTCAAAATAAACTACATAGATGGATTAGTGATCCTACTCAAGGTTTTGTGTCAAATGTCTTATTTAATCTTATTCCATTGATTAAAAAATACTTATCTAAGCCTTGAAACAAGAAATCATGCTTCATTTTCTTGAGATATTTATTATATAATGATTTTCAGGGGGTAAGGGAGCTAATACCAATTAACTCTCATCTGTGCACTTGATGATACCCAATTGATTTTTATCTACATGAACTATAAAAATCAATGTTTATTTTAGAAATTAAAGCAAAAGATGCTACCAATTAAGAGATAATATGAAAAATTATGTATCTCATGAACTCCATTACATGAAGCATGTTTTCAATTAGATACACATGGAGTAATAATATAAAAGTAATTTTTGTTCACACTCAATATTTTGTGGTGAAACATATATGGAAACTAAATCAAGAAAAAAAGTTGTCCATTCATTAACTATTTCAAAGTATTGATTGATCAAAGTATTGCAAGTCTGTCATGTAAAACATGTAAAAAAATATTTACAATTACAGACCACAGTTCCCTGGCCAACAATACTTATTTATGATAATTTGGGATTCTTTTTGTGGAAATCTTAGTTTTTCTTTCATCTTCTAATGTATATTCAATGCAGCTAGCAGATGTATTTATCATGTAACTGATTCACTAGACTTATTTGATGCCACAAAATATCAGCTGGATTTTTGTAGCATTTCAATATTATTGAAATTCGGAATATAATGAAGAAATGCTTCAATACTTATATTTATTGAAGCTAGAAAATCAAAGAGAAATATGTACATTTCTAGATATATGATGACCCAGAAAATTAAGAAATATAATATGTTTAAATATATCTATTTTAAATGATGAAATTGAAGCATTAATAAATACCCTCACAATAAAGAAAAAAAAAAACTAAGACTGGATGGATTCACTACAGTCTATGTGGCTTTCAAAGAAGAGCTAACAACAATATTCCTCAAAAGTTTCAGTGAAATAGAAATGGAAAGGAAAATATTAAAATCGTTTTATGATGCTCATATTACATTTAAACCAAAGCCAGACAGAAACAGATACACACAACAGGAGAATCATATAGCAATCTCTTTGATTAATAGAGATGCTAACTATTTAATAAAATACTTGCTAATCAAATTCAACAATTAATCAACATGATGGTATACATACAGTTATCAAGTTGGTTTTATACAAGGTATTCAAGGTTGGCTCAGTGCACATAAAATAGTAAATGTAATATATTATATGAACAAAATCAAACGTAAGAATCATGTACTCATCTCAATTGATGAAGAAAACGTCTCTGACAAAATTCAACATCTTTTTGTTCAAAAAAGTCAAAAGAAACTTAGAATAGATGGAATGTGAGGGACACCAGTGGCTCACGCCTGTAATCCTAGCTACTCTGGAGACTGAGACTTGAGGATCGAAGTTCAAAGCCAACCTGGACAGGAAAGTCTGTGAGACTCTTTTTTTTTTCTTTTTATTAAAAAAAATTTTTTTTATCTGTGAGACTCTTATCTCCAATAAACCACCAGAAAACTGGAAGTGGCGCTTTGGCTCAAGTGGTAGGATGCTAGCCTTGAGCTGAAGAGCTGAGGGACAGTGTCCAGGCCCAGAGTTTCAAGTCTCATGATAAAAAAAAAAAAGGATGGAATGTATTTCAACATAATGAGGGTATATTATACATGACAGAACTTTCACCAACATTATACTAAGTGGGAAAATGGTAAAAAAAAAAAAATCCTTTCTGTACAATCAGAAATGAAACAAAGGTGTTCAGCCTCTCCACCACTATTCAACTCTGATCCACAAATAGGATAAGAGGGGAAAAAGGCAAATGATCCAAATAAGAAAAAGTCATATTATACTTATTTATGGATAATATGATTCGACACTTAAGAACTCTAAAGATTCTATGGCTAAACTCTTAATTTGGATAAATACTCACCACATGGTTCTGGGAAACTGGATGACCTTAGGTAGAAGATGGAAACTTATTTTTCACTTTGAATTGATACCAATTTAAGGTGGTATGAAATATCTGAATAGAAGACCTGAAACTTTGAAACGACAATAAGAAAACTTGGGAAAACATTAGAATATATTGGTAAAAGCAGTAGTTTCCTGAATGGAAACTACTGAACTATAGTTCAGTAAATAAGAGCAAGTACTGACAAATGAGTTTGCATCAAACTACAAAAATAATTAACCCTAGACTCAAGAGACAGCCTACAAAGAAGGAGCAAATGTTTGCTAGATATATATCTGAGAAAAGATTACTAAGCAGAATACACTGAGAGCTTAGGGGTAAAAACAGAAAAACTAAAAAATAAGAACAAAAAGATACTGAACTCCTAAAGAGTCAACCATTCAAATATGAAACTAGGAAATGCACTGAGTTATACTTATTGAGAAAAGTACTAATAACCAATAACTGCATTTAAAAATTCTCAACATCCTTGGCCATAAAGGAAATACAAATCAAAATATCTCACTTTAGTCTGAGTGACCATTCTCAAGAACCAAAACAAGAACTCACTGACAGCTGTATATAATAGAGACTAGGGAAAAATAGGTAAAGGAGGAGTGGGTAGTTTAATCTGATTAAATACTGTATATACATTTGAAAAATGTCATGGTGAAATACCTTTGAATGATCCACGTGAACTGAAAATTAAAAGAATGTAAATTCCATCTTGTCTGGGATGTGTAGGGGACAAAGTACATTGAGAGGGGAAATGTTCATATTTTTTGTATACATGTTAAAAGAACAATGGAATTTCTTTACATTGGTGTGGGAAGGGAGAATGGGTAAGAGTTGGAGTGAAAAAGGAGTTCAGTTTTGAAGGTTAAAGTATAGGGACAGGAAAATATGAAATTCCCTTACAAAACTAATTGATGCTGATTAAAAAAAAATCAGTCAGGGTGAGGGATTGATGGCCTAAGGATTGGTCGGCCGTGGGGCTTGAACTCTGGGCCTAGGCGCTGTCCCTCAGCTCTTCAGCTCAAGGTGAGCACTTTACCACTTGAGCTACAGCACCACTTCCAGTTTTCTGGTGGTTTATTGGAGATAGGAGTCTCAAGGTCTCTCCTGTCCCAGCGATCCTCAGATCTCAGCCTCCTGAATAGCTAGGATTACAGGCGTGAGCCACCAGCGCCCGGCGGATTGTTTGTCTTTTAGGTACAGTCTCTTTCAAACCAAGCTATGTCATTGTTTTATAGAGTATAACCTGTAAAATTTTGCCTTTTAGCTGTTTGATTTTCTTCAGCTGCCTGTGCCAATAAACACACAATTATCTTTGGAAACATAATCTTGTGTAGACATTGTAATAGATATCTGGCTCCTTTGGTATTACACATTTTGTCTGTTTTCCCTGATAAAAATTCAATAAGTAGTCTTAGGAGTAGAATGAGGATCCTGGTCTACTTCACATAGCTATAAGTACCTCATTATTTTCTTCAAGTTTGTGTTATATAAAAGGAAGTGTGTAGATCTTTTTAACATATAAGTCCTTCATTGTTTTTTCTTTTCATCTCTTTTTAATATATATTATATGTATACATATATATATATACATACCTGTGATAATTCCATTCTTGCAGTATAAGTCCAAAAACAATTTGTAACCAAGCTATGTGCAGAAATCCTTCAGCAATTTACCAAAGCTTATGATAGGTCACAATTTTAGCAAATGTTTCCACATCAATTACCTAGATTGTCACTCATTAAACATGGTTTATATAAATAGCTTCCCCATTGCTTACCATTCAGCCCCAAAGCAGTAGCACGTATTTTGGGTTACACTTGCTTAATACTCCTATGCAAATATTAATTTCTGTATAAAGGTCCTGTGGTGACAACCATCTGAAGGTATCGGCACTTTGTAACACATTTATGTCTCACTCACTCAGTAATGAGCATGACAACAGATTGGCAGTTTAGCATCTCAGCCCTGTTCCCCATGTCTTCTCATTTGGGGACTGAAAAATAATCCTTCTCTTAGATTTGTGCTTTCTGAATAGTATAAAAATAGGAGAGTGTCTGGGTTAAACTGTGCATTCATATTTTAAAGTTCTGTTGTGACATATACTTCACATTCACACCTCATTGATCAAAATACACTGTATGGTTAAAAAAATCCAGTGAAATTAGTGCAGAATCTTCACTCATCAAACACTTGAGAATGTCATTGCATGACTGGGTATGGATGAATCTATAACGAAGAAGACCAAATAAGGAAACAATTAACTGGTAGACATTGACCGCAATTATTTCTTTCTGGAGGGGGTAGGTTAAGATCTATCCCACAGTATATTCTATCTTCTCAAACAGCCACATGTTTATTAAAAATCAGAAGCAGTTGAAAGGTAGTGGCACTGCATGTTGACTTTACTATATAAGGATTGCTCCTTGAATCACCTTATCTTCTGCAGTGGGTAGGGCTTTATATGAAAACAGAAATCAACTTAAAGATAATTCTCTATAAAGCTGGATGCTTGTCTTTCATGCTTTTGTTCTCTTAACATTGAGCTTTTGAAATACTTTGAGAGTCACATTTGTACACATTAATAAAACATTTCCTTTTTATAAGTTTTATACTTTTAATTTTCATATAATACACCATTTCTTTTCCAAGGCCACCATAAATGTTCATCTTTTATATGCTGTTTAATTCAAAACCTTTCATTGCTAGAGGAGACTTTTTAATTGATTGGGTAAAATACAGAATATTCTTTTTTTTATAAATACCTAATAATCAACTTTAGTGGAACAGGCAGGCTGATCTAATCAGTAGGGAGTTCATTAAAAGCAAAGATCAAGAAACTTTTGCTTTTAAATTACAGGAAACAAAAAAAGGTAGATGATAAATTAAGTGATTAAACTTTTTTTATTTCCTTAAGTTACCATTTAGTGGGTCAGAAACCAATTGTACCACTATCTTTTTAATAGCTTTTTATTCTAATCCCTTAGTTCAATAGATCTATTTTTTAAAATAATTATGTACTCAACAATTCTCTAGATAAAATACACAGGCAAAAACCTCATCAGTATAACTAATTTTTAGCAATGAAACCATATATACAATTCCAGCAATTTCTCTAGTCCAACATCTAATTATGTACATACCCATTACTTAGTTCACAGAAGTGAATGTCAAGCTAATTAGGACTTTTATTAGGCTTTTCATCCACAATAAGATAGACTGGTCAGATTTTCTAGTAAATTGGAGAAGCATATTGAATAAATTCCGAGACTACATTGTTTGAAAGCACTGCAGCAACAGAGCAAATATATTGAATAATTGTCAGAACTTCCCATAGCTCCTTTCACTCTTTACACTTCTTCCATGATTTGGGTGGCAAAGATGTTGTACATTAGATGGAATCAGGATTTTTTCTCTGTTTTTTTTTTTTTTCAAGAGCCTATTTTCTTCCTCTTCCTACAATGCCATTGCCACAATCAGTCTTAGAGAGCATAAATACAAATCTCATTAGCTTCTATCTTTGTGTCTTAGGCATTATAATACTCCGAAGAATTATTTACCATAGTAAGCTATGGCACCAACCCAGATGCCCCTCAGTAGATGAATGGATCAAGAAAATGTGGTATTTATACACCATGGAATTCTATGCCTCCATCAGAAAGAATGACATTGCCCCATTGGTTAGGAAATGGAAAGACTTGGAAAAAATTATAGTCGTGAAGTAAGCCAGGCCCATATAAACTTGGGTCCCATAATTTCCCTTATTTTCAATAACTAGTATATGTTTGAGACAAGCAGAAAAGGTCAGGTAAGATGATGTTAGGCGAAATGAACCCCAAGATAAGGACACAAGTGGTTGTTTTTCTTTCTTGCTATTGTTTCTAACATATTTATAAGGTGATTGTTTTGTTGCTTTTTATGTCCTTCCTCCATGGTATATAACCCCAACCCCCGTTTTCTCTGTACTTGATGTTAGTATAATTTGGGGAGGGGAAGGAAAAAAAAAACACATTGTTTAACTAGGGATACAGGTGGACCCATTGCAACAATGAGATGTAAAAAAATGCTATGTTGAAAAACGAACTTTACAACTTTGGCGGGGGTGGGGGGGGTGGGAGGGAGGGGGTGGGGAGGGGGGACAAGTGTAGATGGGAGGGCAGGGATGGTAGGGGAAAAACAAAGGAGGAGGCAACAATGCCTGATAAGAAATGTACTCATTACCTTGCTCATGTAATTGTAACCCCTCTGTACAGTATTTTTACAATAAAAAACTTATTTTAAAAAAAAAAACACTCCAGACAAGTCATCCTTAAAAACACAAGCCTTATTGATTAACTTTAGCCAATCCACCACCAACTCCAGCTTCTGAATTCCTAAGGTCTCCCTTCCCTATTTTCAACTTTTGCTACAAAGGATACCTGGCTGACACTCAGGAAAATGGATTGCATCTCTTCTCTTGGAAATCTCAACCAGAAAGCAGACAGTTATTTTTTGTTCTGTTTCTTGTTATGCTTCCTCTCTTATTATTCCATCTACCTGAGTTTTTATCCCCATCACTGCTTTTCTTCCCTTCTCTCCCTCTTTTGTTCATTTTCTTGTAGATTCCATGGTTATCTTTCCTTTATTTCTTCAAGATCTTAACACAAATCACATTTGCACTTCTAAGAGGTACCAAGTATCCATATGGCTATTAAATATTTGACTATTTCCCCATCGTAGAGAAATATTATTGGTTCCTATGCTGGACAGTAGCTATTTGCCTTGCTCTGGCATGAGTGATGAAAAGATGTGATTTAAACACATCCTGAGATTGAAATGTTGAATGTCAGATATAGATTTTCCAGTGTCTGAATATCTTCATTAAACATGATAAATATGAACACCAAATAATTTTGGGTTTTTTTAAGCCAATGGTGATTGTTTATTATTTTGTTGCTTTTCTGCACTATAATGTTCATTTTTTCTCCATTATATGGTTTCCATCCCAAGATCTTGCAATTCCAGCTCAGGGATAATCTCAACAATGAACTATATTTCTATGCTTTTTCTACCTTTGCTTTACTGATCTATCTAGTCACTCCATTCCTAAGATCAAGCTTAGGTACATTCTGTTCTATATTATTGCCAGAAACATGTAGTCAAGTGTAACTGAAAAATAACAAAAAACCTTGCTGACTACTTGACTTTAAATTCCGTACTGCACATTGTTTACCATAGCTAATGGAATCAACCCAGATGCCCCTCAGTGGATGAATGGATCAAGGAAAATGTGGCATATATACAGAATGGAATTCTATGCTTCAGTCAGAAAGAATGATATGGTGCTATTTGTAAGGAAATAGAAAGATGTGGAAAAAATTATATAAATAGAAGTAAGCCAGGCCCAAAGAAACAGTTTGCATGGTTCCCATCATTTGGGGGATAAAAAAAGTGAACACACTGTGGGATAAAAAAAAATTACACGTAGACATAATAAGTTAAACAGGACTGTTAAACATTCACACAGTGAGACCGAAGGATGATAATCTTAGGAGAGACACAAGGTGCAATATCTATGTGCATATGTTGATATAAAATGTTGTTTATTGAAATGAACTCCAAGAATTGGAAACAAGAAGGTTTTTATTTTGTTATTTTACTTTTTGTTTTGTTTATCCTCTTTGTCACTGTATTGCATTTCTGTACTTTTTGTCTTGTATGTAAGTTAATCTGATTTGGTAAGAGTAAGGGGAAGCACAGAAATGATGGGAGTATAGGCAACCTAGTTCAGCAGTGGTACTCACTAGGCAGTATGTTGGCAATGAACTATACAACTTGTGGGGGAATAGGGTCAGGAAGAAAAAACACTGAGAGAAAATGAGGGAAGAGGTAACAGTGTTTAAAACGAACTGTACTCATTACCTGACTTATGTAAGTACATCTGTACATATCCTTTACAATAAAAACAAAGTAAGAAACAAATGACAAAATATCAAACCAGAAACAAAATTATTGGAAGAACAATAAAGTGGAGTTTGAAGTAACTTACCATCATTAAATGTTTTATGGTATCTGCCTGGAGAATATATTTAAATTATATTAAATTTCTTTATAAAATATTCACATTACATTTTGGTCCTAAGAGTTAGAGGTGCAACACCAACTTTAATTGTATTATTTTGCAAACAAAAAAGTGATGTTTTTGAAATATATATATATATATATGTATATATATATATATATATATATATATATATATATATATATATATATTCTGGACTGCAAATTGCACATAACACCTTGATACTGCTTGCAATGCTGCTTTGTTTTCCATTTATTCTACTACCAATTTCTGTATAAAAAATTATAAATAATAATACTTAATCTATTGAGACTAGAAACTAACCACAGTTTGTTACCATTTTCAATAATGATTAATAACATGTTTGAGATACAGAAATGTAAATATAAAAACCAACCTTTAAATCCCTTCTTTATTTTCTATGTTGAATTATACATTGGAATTTGGTTTCTCCTTTAAAATGTCTATTATTTGTTGAATGTCTGTTGCATTTCAGGTAATGTTTTAATTTTACACAAAGTATTTTATTTAATCTTCAGACTAGCTTTACTAGCCTTTTGCATCCCGTAATTCCAGACAAGAAAATGAAAAGGAAAGTGTTAAATAGTCTACTTCAATTTACACATCCATTCAACAGGACATGTTGGATATAGGTAGGTGTGGATTCTAGATTCCAGAGATCCATGTACTAATTGCTATATATTGTGTCTCCCAGGATGTATTGCAAAAGTCTGAACAGTGACTAAAAGCTAGGAGGAATGAGGTAGGTTAATATTATTTCTTGATATTTCAAGGAAAGAGACGTTTATGCCTGAATTTATTTGGTAATGCTGATCTCATGTTCTGGGGCTACTGGAAAAGTTTTTATAGTACACTGTATTATTCTTAGCAGTCAGTTTATTGTTACAATGACTATAGTGATATTTTGAGTAATAGTTTCTCTCCTTTGGAATGCAGAAATAACTTAGTTGCTCCAATTTTATCTGTAATAACTTGACTATAATTTAGCTTTCAGCATTATATAATTCTGCCCAGTGACATCAAATTACAGAGGATATTTACAGAAGTGATGTATTTATTAATGACTACTTAACATTCTCTCTCTGGACATTAACTAAGTTTGGAGAGAAAAAATCTGGTTTGGCTTAGGTTAGACTTCTTTTCCAGAGATCAAAAAGTTATTCTGGGAAAACGCAACCTCCTTAATTAATATCAAATACTTAAGATTGCTTTAAGCTTATATCTAAACGTTGCCTCAGGTTTACCACTATAGGTCTTCATTAGAGAAAGTAAAGTGAAATCCATCCTTCAGAATGATATTTGCACCAAGATGCAACAAAATGTGTATTACTGGAAAGGACAATGAGCAACTATCTTAAAGGGAAATGTTAATGAGAGAAGATATTTATATGTTGGATGAGATTTAGCTTGGACTACATAATAGATTGGATCAAATGTTTGGCTAAAATGTAAGGTTGCTCACTAATCTGCCAACATGCCTTTCCAACCTCCTCAAAATAAGACTGCATAGTGAGACGGGAAAGCATTGCATTGTTGTGTGGTAAAAACTGTGTCAACCAGACAGCCAAAGAATACTACTTTATAATCTTTCCCCACAAGAGTTTGACTTCATAAAGGGAAAATCTATATTTTTGTGTGCCACAGAAAGAAGTAATACTTAAGGATACAGAAGCAGGGCAAAAATGATGATGAGCTCAAAGTCATGACTGCCTGGGGATTAATTTCCCCACTATTGTCAGAGATCAAATACAGAACAGCAACTTTAAGTAGTCTTCTCCAGAGAAGCACTTTTTACAGAGCAGGCTATTGCAGATAGATTGACACTGAATAGAAGCAACCAGACAAAAAGTCAATAGCATGGAAAGAGAGCAATTAGGTCAGAGCCTGGTAGGCCATGAGGCAGTACAACTTTGGTGAGAGACTTTTACTGCGGATACTCCTACAGTCCCTATAAGGTAATGGTCAGGGATATTTATTTTTGATGGATGTGGTCCAGTGATCAAAAATGAACAAAGAATAATAATTGTAATTGTTTTGTACAATTACTTAGCAATAATGATCAAAATAATGCAAAATAAATGGCTACATTACTGTTTATGTTTTCTTTATATTAATAGGTTTTTTGAGCAGCATTGAAATGTGTAATTTATTTGAGCACAACTAAAATACGTAGTCTACAGTGGATCAGGAAATATCCTTTCCTTTCCTGTCAATTCAATAACACATTCAAATAGGAAATGTGGGTCGTTTTATTTTTTTATTTCATGCTGGGATTAAAAGTCATCCTTGATAGGCAGATACTCTCCTACTGCCTCAAACCAAGAGGCCAAGAAATGACTTAATGTGCAAGTGTTAATTAAGACTATCAGCATTATATGGTATAGAGATCATATTTTAGGTCATTTTAAAGATGAATTTGGACTATTTAAGTTCATTTTTCCACTAGAATATAAGGTTTTATTTAACTAGCCAAAGTTATGAAATAGTGAAAATAGTTTTGTAAACTATTTGCATATACTTAGCTTAAATATGATAAAAATTGCCAGTTTCTTTTATTGCAAGTAAACTTTCAGCAGAAAGTGAATTTAAGGATCATTATGTTTTTCCACCATTGGCTGTTTGTGTAAACCTTCCTAGATTGTCAAAATAAAGACTTCATTGAAGGATCATGAAATAGAAAGGAGCTAAAAAAATAATACACTTGATGGATTAGCTCAGAATTTCTGAGCAGACATTGTTTCCTGTCTTATTCTTGGTAGTTTCTTATCTCCATGGACTCTACCTTTTTTTTTTTTTTATCAATTACTTCAAGGGCATGTCCTTGAAAATGTTAGCAATTCTATAGACTGCTCAGGTAGGCCTCCCTGCTACCTTTGGCTATTTGTCTCTGGGTTCTATCAGAAGCTTTCAAGAGTTGGCTGCTTTTCTGCGGCCAACTCTGGGAACCTGAGCACTAGACTGTTTCAGATCTTTGCTCTCTAAAGTAGCTGAGCATCCCATGACACCTATTTTCAAAGCAAATACCATTTTGGAAAGGGAGAAAAGTATCTGATTCACTCACGACAAGAAAACTTTAAGTTTCATTTTTATGAATATTATTCTCTTGTAAAGCTTCTAGTGTTCATATATATATATATGACTGTATATAAATGTATACACTCAATAATATCAATTATTTTTAAGGATAGTAATTGCTACTATTACAAGGTACATTTGCAAAAGTATGAGATGATGTCTTGATAGCATTTTGTCCATGATGGTCTCCAGTGAAGAATTCTGTAATCTCTGTTTCCCAAGTAGCTGTGGTTATAGCCAAGGACCAGAGATCTTTTGTATTGTATCGTGGGATATATTTTCTATTCCTCTAAATTTGTCAAATTTGGACTTAATGGCATCAGGTATTCATGGTTGAGGAAGAATTTACCACTCAGTTCTCTTCAACTATATATGATTGTTGTATGTGTATGTAATTTTTGCTATAGCTGTGGATATTTATGTTCATGACTTACATTATACATAGCAATATTTGCATACATATCTGATAGAAAAACATGTGCCATAGAGGAAATATAGATTAAAAATATATATAATTATGAACAGCAGTAAAATCTTCTCAGAAAATGTGATTTCCACAGGGCATTAACCTGGACCAGGATGTTATGCTGCATGGTAAATTTTGTCCTTTGCCAACTTCATTGCTAATGAAATACCATTTTCATGATTCTGAGTGTTTCAGATTTATTCAGGTGCTCTACTGCATGCGAATATCTGCATTGTGTATGCAAACTGCAATTGGCAAAGGACAGTGTCTGCTCTCCTGCTAACATTAAATAAGTCATGTCACAAATTGCATATAAGACTTATAAAATATTAAAACCAGGAGGCATAGAAACAAATCAGTATTACTATTAACCTGGAGAAAAAGAAAAGGCTTCCAGATTGACATCCATACTACATAAGCAGATAATAAGTGCTTTACTTTTAAAATCATATTTAAGATATAATTCCCAAGTTTTTATGATTATTATGAAATGGTTCAAACAATAGGGTAAAAGTGAAAGCTTGATACTCTAAAACTCCGGTAACTCCAGGAAGGGCTCTCAAATGGTAATAGTTCCTAAACTGAAAAGGATACAAGTACACATAATACAATGTTTGCACTTTTATTTCATACCATTATTCATTTTTTCATCTGAAATTTATTTTTGAATAGATCAATGAATGGTGCTTATATAACAATGTATTCATACAAGTTTAATTTTCTCTTTCTTAGAGGTGAGGATTAAAAATCAAGACAGATTAGAAAATAACAATATAGTTGCATTTAGGCCTATCTATCTATCTATCTATCTATCTATCTATCTATCTATCTATCTATCTATCTATCTATCTATCTATCTGTTTGTTTGTCTGTCTGTCTATCTATCAAATCTATCTGTCTATATGTCTTTCTTTTGAGATACACTGCCAGCGAAATGGATAAGTAGGAACATTGTAACCTGTGGTCTGACTGTTCTCTTTGTCAATCAGTAGACAAGGTGGTTGAAAAGTACATGCACATAAGCACTGAAGAAAAAGGAGAAAGAGAGGAGAACTTTGCTTATTGTCAGTTTTATGGTTTAAATTGAATCTATGTTACAATTTATATTGCAAAAAATAAATATGTATGTGTGTTTAGATAGCTAGATAGACTGGTAGCTGGGCAGAAATATAGAACAACAGGAAGAGACATAGAGTGAGCAATGTAATTTTCTTATATATAAAGTGTATCTTCTAAGCATGCTGTGTGGACAAGTTAACTCCAAACCAGTAATGAAAGAGAGACAGAGAAAGATAGGGATAGGTAGACGACAGAGGCAGAGAGGGGAGAACAGAATAAGGAAAGGACAGACCATCAGGTGTGGGGTGATATCCAGTCACTTCTGCTTTATTCATTTTGTTAGAAGTGACTCAATACATTCTGCCCACATTTAACATTCAGACAGACAGGGTTATTCAAGGGTATAAATTCCATGGGCCCACCTCACTAGGGAACATTTGAGAAGCTGCCTAATAGAATTCCCCAGTGCATTGCCATTCCATTTGAGGTGCCCAGAATTGTCTTCTCTTGATGGCAGTCTTCCAATTCTAGTTGTAAAGTACGTGAGCATTCATCTTGCCCTGTATTCTTGTATCTTTTTCTGACTTTATGTTTCACTCAAGTGTCCAAGCTACAAGTCTTGGATTCATGTTTGGCACCTATGTTAGTTTTATGACAGTGGAGATAACTATTTTGTTTTGGCTCATAAGTTCTCTGTCAACTATCTCTGTGACTTTTGGCCTGAGATGAGATAGCTCATCACATCAAGGGAGAGTGACAAGAGAAAAACTGCTCACCATGACAGCCAGTGAGTAGAAAGAGAGTGGGAAGGGCTAAGACAGTGTGTAACTCTTTAAGGATCTTCTCCCAGCGACTGGAGCCTCCCCAGTGAGCTCTATAGATAGACTCCACCAGCTGTCAGTGGTGGCAAATGATTCTGACAGGTGGACCTGTACAAGTCATTTCATACTCAAAGCATAATCGCACCCTGTTCTCCACAACTCCACCTGTCAAGTATGTTACCATTCCAACCTATGCTCTTCCTTCAGTTTCTAGAACCACTAGAAAGTGGTTATCTTAACGTTTCATCTCCTGAAGTTATGCTTCAGTTTATTTTTTACTCCTCTGAATCCTTTCACTGAACACATTTTTTTTTCCCTTCAAGGCTAGTGCTCTATCACTTTGAATCAAAGTGGTACTTTTGATTTTCTGGTGGTTAATTGGAGATGAGAGCTTTATGGAATTTCCTGCTCAGCCTGGCTTTGAATCACTGTGATTCTCAGATCTCAGACTCCTGAGTAACTAGGATGGCAGGTCTGAGCCACCAGAACACAGAATGAACACACTTTTTTCTTTTCATGAACTTTTCAACCTTAATACACTTCTTCATCTCCCCATCTAAACAACTGATACTTTTCCAAATCATCATTTTATACCTACCTTTGAAGTCACTGTCCTAGAAAGTCACCTCTGTTTTTTCTATTCTGAGTGACATATCATTAGTGTGAATCCACAATAATATGCAAATCTGGGATATGACCCAGTTAATGTTGTTATGATTTTCTGAGTTCTATCTGTGGTCGCCTTAGGACAAATGGGATTGTGCATAGTAGGGATGTTTGTCCCTTGCTTATCCCTTTTTTGTTATGATTGCTGTGTCTTTCTAAAGTTAATAACTGTAAAAAAATTCTTGATCAATTACCTAGACTATTCAATGAAGATAGTTTTCTGAATTCAAGTAGCATTATTGAAAGATGAAGGTACACAATGAAATAAAATTTTAAATATTCACAGGTCCATAAAGAAGCATGTATAAAGAAAATACTAGTTATTTTTTTCGTAGTAACTGTAAACCTTTTCTCCTCTCATATATGTACTATGTAATAGGAAGGGGTTTTATGCATATTGCTATTAGAAGAATTTAGACCTAATGAAGTCCTAAAGGCTCTAAGGGCATAATGACTTCTGAAAATTTTGACTATTAGAGATAACATTAGCTTTCAGTGTTAAAGGTTACACTTAAGACATAGACTTTAGAAGTCAGTGATATCCATACCATGAAAATTTCTACTCATCTGTGTGAAGGGAGGAGTTAGGAATTTATAACATTAAATTAAGGAAATGTCATCACTGGTGATAATGACATTAATCACATGTAGTTCTCATGTGATACCATGCTCATTTAGACTTAAACATACTTGGTTTTTTTTTATTCAACAAATCTATTTATCTTTATTAATCATATTTTTTATTTCCAATAATAAAAGATATTTCTTGCTCTCAGAGAATCCTTCCAAATACTGGGAGTTCTCACTTCTATTATATTTTAAAAAATAAAGTGTAATATTTAATCTAGACTTTTCAGAAAATTGGATTTATTTTTATACTTTGCCATCTTAAATTATATGTTTAACTCTTATATGAGAGTGTGTGTGAGGTAACTTCCATATTGATATCACAAGTAAATATTTATATGATCAGAATAGGTAGTATTGGTATACATCTTTAGATTTACTCTTCTTTCTTAAAAAGGTGTCTGTCAGTTAAAATTCCTTATGTAAAACTTATTTTGTAAGCTTCCTCATTTTAAATTGGAAGATAATAAATGATCACTCTCTTGACAATAGAATGGTTTTGTTTCTTATAACACTAAAGCACAAAAATCCTTTTATTTCTAAAAATATTTTAAAATACATAACATTTATTTCCTTAGAAATAAAAATAGCCAGGCACCAGTGGCTCATGCCTCTAATCCTAGCTAGTCAGGAGGCTGAGATCAGAGGATTGCAGTTCAAAGCCAGCCCTGGCAAGAAACTCCTTGAGACTTTTATCTTCAATAAACCACTCAGAAAATGGGAAGTGGCCCTGTGGCTCAAGTGGTAGAGTTCTCGCTTTGGGTTGAAGAGATGAGGGATAGTGCCCAGGCCCAGAGTTCAGGCCCTACAACTGACAAAACAAACAAACAAACAAACAAACATAAAAAGGAAAAACAAAAATTTAAGAATCCATAAATAATGGATTTTTTATCCAAGAACATACATCATCACAAAGAACCTTATTTATGCCTCATTCATTTTTAATCAAATTTCAAGTTTTTAGCATATTTTAGGTGCCACTGAAAATTTAGATATATTTACACATTTTCTTGATTATGACAATTTCATTTTGACAATGTAAGCCATTTATTTATGGAATAAATTTAAATTTTCCATTTCCTGAATTTTATCCTCACATGAAACATTGAATTTTACTGGGAAATGCAGAATAAAAACGGACAGGCCTTTTATTCTTAGCATTTCCTATTTTATCTTTGGAAACCGATAATGTTATTCAACTGTGCTTCCAGATTTTTATACTATTTGGCATTTTCTTTCCAGAGATATAAAAAATCTGCTCTTTACATAATGAGCTTTCCTTTAATAGCTGTCTTAAAACCCACAAAGTTTACATTCCTTAAGTAGGTGAGTCACTCCAGGTAATTTATAGCTTCCACACCATCCAATTCATTTTCATTTCTTGTAGATGTCTAATAGACTGAAATTTGTATGTCATCTTTTAATCTTTTTCATGTATATTTCTTTTGATGGTCTAGTCCTCAGAAGTTCTCTTTCAGAGTCATAAACTGAGCTATCTTCAGTACCTTTATTCAAATCCTGATGCTAACATTTAAAGTATATAACGATCATGTAGAAAGATTGCAAGCAGGGCTGAGAATGTGGCTTAGTGGTAGAGTGCTTGCCTTGCATGCATGAAACCCTGGGTTCAATTCCTTAGTACCACAGAAACACAAAAAGCCAGAAGTGGCACTGTGACTCAAGTGGTAGAGTATTAGTCTTGAGCAAAAGAAGCTCAGGGACAGGGCTTAAGACCAAAGTCAAAGCCCCAGGACTGGCAAAAAATAAAAAATAAATAAAAATAAATAAATAAATAAAAAAGATTACAAGCAAAGAGCAAAAATGGGAGAAATCTTCATTTCTAGACAAGAAATATGCTATGAAAGTTTATACAAAATAGACAAAAGATAGATTTAGTATCATCTATGTGCCCAATATGAATAATCAGAATGCTATTAATGGTTCCATTTTCTCATATAGCTAAACTAAGAAGGGAAAGAACATGAATAAGTTCCAAAGCAAGGAAATCAATGAGTGGTGAATACTCATTTCCTGAGTCTTATGTATCTGTGACTAGATGTGACTAAATTATCCTCATAACCTTCTTTCAAAGCAGTGATGTGGGAAAGAAATACCTCTAAACAATTCCAAGGAATAATCATGCACAATGGTTTGTCTTCTATTTCTTCCCTCTGGTGAACTTTTGATGGTTTCCTTTGCTGATGAAAACTAGATTCCTTCATGATATCTCACATTGATAAGGTTTACTTTCATCTTCTCAGAGCTTGGCCCTTGCTTGTCAAAAACACCCCTTCCAGCATTCATGAAGATTTCATCATCTCTCTTCTTTCACCACTGTGCTGAACTACATTAAGGAATTGGAAGTAATAGTTCCCTTCACCACTGTGCTGAATTACATTATGGAATTGAAAGTGATAGGATAAAGTTAGTCTACAGTTTGTAACTATAAAACTCTATTTTAGTCTCTATTTTGATATAAACTTTCCCAATATACTTCTTTCAGAAAATTAGATTTTATCTCTATGGAAACGAACATAGCTCTTTCCTTATTATGTCAACTATTGCTCTTATGATGCTAAATACGGATTTCTAATTACTACAGTTTTCCTATCTACTATCGCTTCATCTATGTGCACAGCTTTTTAGTCATTATGGATTGTAGACTTCCCAGCAGTTAAAATCTGCAAACAATGGTATCTGCTGGGTGTTTCTAGACATTTATGATACAGAAATCCAATGGGAAAATATCTTCTTGACAGCTCAGAATTATAAATAAAAGCTACTGGCAGATAAATAGGACATTCCAACAGAATAGGCACATGTCTAAATATGTTGTTCAGAAAAGAGGTCTTCTCAAATTAGTAGTGATAATGCAATTGCAGCATGCAGCATGCATATGCATACATCCTATCTTTCCTGTAAGAATTACTCATCTCTGAATCATATATATGTATATGAATTTTGCAAAAATATATTCTAGATCAGTAGTTGGCAGACATTCTTGGCCAGATACAAAATATTTTAGGCTTTAAAACCCATATGGTGTCTGTCACATCTACTCAACTACTCAACTTTACCAAAGTAGTAAAAAAAAAAAAATGGCCAGAAACAATTCATGAAGGAATCAATGTGTTTTGTTGCTATGAAGATACACAGTCAAGGGCATTAGGTGTGTACATATGGTTTATTATAGAGATCTAGAAATAGTTGGGTGTGTAAATTTGGGTGTGTAAGGATGTGTAAAGTTAAAGTTTGAGTGATATAGTATAGATGCACAGAGCCAAAAAAAAGAGTAAGCCTTACTTGTTATTTTAGGTTGTTTGAAACTTTACCCATAAATGGGAGTACAGGGATATAGGCAAAGAGTTGTAGTGGTATTGTCTAGGGCAGAATTGCAAGGAATTTGTGAGTTCTAAGTTTTAATCTTATGACATATAATGACGAGGGAACAAGATGATGATGTTGAACACTGCATGTGTTAAAAACCTTCTTCACCAGCTGGACACCAGTGACTCAGACATGAGTCTGAGAATCACAGTTCAAAATCAGCCAGAACAGCAATGAGTCTGCTGTTTCTGTTTCTTAAGTCCAACTAAACATCCACAACAACAACAACAACAACACTTAAAAAAACAACAACAAAAGCAGAAATAGAACTGTGGCTCAAGTGATAGAGTGCTAGGCTTGAAATAAATTTAAAAAAAAAGCTAAGGGTCAGAATGCCCAGAGCCTGACTTAAAACCCCAGTAAACATACCATACCCTCCCCCGACCCCGCCACCCCTTTCCCTCTGCCCCCCCCCGCCCCCCCCCCCCCCCCCCCCCCCCCCCCCCCGCAAACTGCAGCTCAACTTCTATAGATGTGAGTCACCAAATATTGTATCAGGGTGACTGTGAAGAGTGCATATCAGTTGTCTGGAATTGGTGTATTTCCTTTTTCAATCTCTTATTCTTGAGAATTGATGGACTTTTGTTTTCAGTTAAGAAAATTGAACAGCAAAGAAAAGAATAAAAAGTTTGAAGAGATGGCCTCAGGAAAAGGTGATGTCAAAATTTAATAAGACACTGATGGAGAAGATAATGATTTGGAGATTCTGACTTGGAAAGTGATTGTTGCTGAGATAGACTGGAAGGAAGCTGTATAATCTCAGTATTTTAACATGTACAGATCTCTGAGTTTTCAAATGATAAACAATTGAAGAATAGAAAATTGTGTGTGCGTGTATGTGCAGGGAATTTAATGCTCTCAATGTTGAAAAAGTAAATATTTTCACTCATCATTTAGATAAATACAAAACATTAATCATAATAAATTTAAACTTCCCCAAGACAAACATATGTGATTGATCATTTTCATTTTCTAGTGGAATTGTATTCTTGGTTTTCCTATGAACTTCTGATCCTTAAGAATGAATTAAGACTGGAGACATGGTGTGTTCCTATGCCATTTATCATTTGTCTTTTTTGTTCTGAAGAAATAATAGGCTTCACTTGTGGCAATATCAATGTTGAGTTACCAGACTCATCTCTTGTAAAGATAAATGTTACATCCTGTCTAAATTATGTTTTCAGTCAGACTTTATATTCCCATGTGGCTAATTGTAAATTTTCACAGGCAGAAATTTGACAATGACTTTAATAAGTCTTGTGGCTTTGTACATATCTATTTTGACATATGGCTCTAGGTCGATGGCAATAACACATTTGATTTCTGGGCAGCACACATCTATTCAGTGTTAAGCATGACAAGAGTGATTGGTAGAGGCTCTTTCAAAGGATTTAGAGCCATCACTGGGGGAAGGGTAAGAAGGAAATGCCGTTTACAAGATCCAAAGGAGAACAAAGTCCCCATTAAGGACAGGGACTTGAACATCACTTCATGGTGTCTTCTATTGAGTCTCTTGTGTCACTTGAAATATATTGAAACTTCAATCACAAAATGGGATAGAGTGAGATTAAAGGTCTGACAACCTAGAATTTTTTTGTCTGAAATGCATCTCCAGGGAGAACAGTGTAAACCATGATTCAGCTGGATAATTTCTTTGTAGTTATTATTTTTGGAGCATGTTTGTCAAGGCATATAAGTCTTTACATTTTACTCATTACTTGACTGAGTTATGCCTAAATATGTATTCTCGACAATGTCTATATAATAAGATCTAGGGAAAAATCACTCAGAAGTGATCGGAGTCTGTCAGGGATTGAAATAGGTAAACTTTTCATCTTCAACAACTCATTGAAAGCAGACAGAAAATAAGGGTAGTTTCTGCATATTATGTGATAATTTCTTCTGAGATTTTTAGATTCTAGTTAATATGACACTCATCACTTCCTTTTTCCTTTAATTATGAACCTTAAAGATGAAAACAAAAGTTGCTGATCATAATATCTAAGGCATTTAAACCACAAGTCCATTATATTACATACTTAGTACTTCAATGTTATTTCCCCCAAACACTGAGAAAACATAAAATTACATATACTATTTTCAAAGGCCTTTTCTCAATTTGATTACCATGTTAATGTTTCATCAGAAAAGCCTAATATAGATTTTTAAAATATAAATTGATAGAAACATGATAAGTTATAAGAGACTTTTTAATGTTTGATGAAATTAAGCACATCATTAATCTAACTACAATGCCAGAGTTCACATTCTCACTCTGACATAAATAGCTTATGCCACCGACTAAAAATATTTTGCTTCATTGACCAGTGTCAATCATTTGAAAACTGCTACATCTCATGACTTTAGTACATATTTTATTAATGATTAGATGCAAATTATTACGAACACATACAGTGCATATGAAGTAATTCTTCCAGTTTATAGATACATTCAACTAGTAGCTATTAATACACAGTTGTTATAAAATCAATTTGCAAGCAGTCTATTTTTCATATTTCTGCTTTTGTTTTCCAGGCACACTAGTGCCACGTAACTTAAAAAATGACTAGCGACTGTACACACTAATATTGCGTTTCAAATTTAATACTTAAGATCAAAATTATTCTTTTTCATGGTGAAGTTATCCTACACTCTTTTCATGTACAAATTCATGTAATGATTGATGTTGATATTCAAAATAAAATGAAGAGTTGTAATAATTACTTGGTAAATATAGTCTCAAATTTTCACAATGAAAATAGGGGTTATACCATGGGGAAGGAACAAACAAAGCAAAGAAAAAAATCACATAGTACATTATAAATACGTTAGAAACAATAGCAAGAAAGAAAAAAGATATTTGTGTCACTATCTTGGGGTTCATTTCACTTAACGTTATCTTACATTTTCATATGTACATAGCTTTTGGCCTTTTCTGCTTGTCCTACATATGTACTATTTATTGCAAATAACTACTTCATTTAATGTAATTTTTTCCAAGTCTTTCATTTCTTAACAAATGGGACAATGTCATTCCTTCTAAATATATATATATATATATATATATATATATATATATATATATATATATATATATATATATATATATATATATCACAGTTTCTTGATCCATACTTCTACTGAGGTGCAACTGGGTTGGTTCCATATCTTAACTATGTAAATAATGCTGCAACAAACATAGTTGTGCTGGTAGCCTCAGTATGGCCTTGTGTGTGATCGTCTGGGTAAATGCCCAAAAGTGGGATTGCTGGGTCATAGGGGAGCTGTATGTGGAGTTTTTTGAGGAACCTCCATACTGCTTTCCAAAGTGGTTGAACAAGTTTACACTCGCACCAACAATGCAGTAGGTTTCCTTCTGGACACATCCCCTCCAGCATAAGAATTTGTATAGTTTATAGATTTTTTTCTTCTCTCTGACCTTCTCTTTAGCAGCCTAGAAACTAGTTTCTCCAGATACTGTCTTGATTCCACCCAAGTGTGGCCCTGGACCACATTATACCTCTTTTTATAAAGCTTCCAGTCCTCATGATGACAGTCACATGTGATTATACCTAGGTTCTTTCTCTTGAGATGGAGTTTTGTGGACTTTTATGCTCAGCTTTCCAAAGATTTTAGGATGACAGTCATACATGATAGCACTTAGCGCTCACTTGTTAAGAGATCTTGAGAGCTTTCCTAACCAGGGCTTGAATTGCACCGCATTGAAATTCTTCTTATTCTTAACTTACAAGTACCTAGGATTACAAGCATGAAACCTTTTGATCAGACTGGAACATAATGTCTGTAAATATACAAGCAAATTTCAGCTTGAGTTATGAAGAGAATCATATGTTTGTATGAATAGACATGTATATAGGTACATGTGTATTTACATGTATCTAAATACACATGTATATATTCTCTATATTTACAATAAGCACATAGTATATATAAATTATGAATATAATTGAATACATATTGTGTGTATATATGATACATGGATATGTAAATATAAGTATAAATATATATGATATAATTGATATATGTCTTAATTTTTCTCTAGTATTCAAAATAATAAAATAAAACTACTCAAAGTATTTCTTATTTTTAAGTACAAGATATAATCTAAATTTGCTCAAATTAAGATAGGAGCATTTGTTTAATGCTGAAGGGTGCATATGTCAGCTGACTGCTTGACACATTTAAAATTGCTTACCTAAGTAAACTGACACCGGTGTAATTTAATAGATCCTTACCTCTCTAGGTTGGCTTATTTCCTTGGTTCTTTGAAGTGTGACTGTAAGTGTCTCTTGGTAGATAAATCATTATAAACAGAAATGTTAACAGAGCATGTTTAGCAAAATCATATTTGGAGCTATTCTGTACAAATGAATGTATCTGTCTGTAGATGACATGCAGGGGCATTCCTCTTCAATGAGTTAATTTTCTAATTCCTCTGTGATATACTAACCTCTACAGAAGCTTTTATCTCCTTCCTGAAGGAGAAAGGAAACTTATAACAGTCAATGACTTCATATTGTCTAGGAATTATGAAAGAAAGGTCCACATGTCGAAAACTTTGTTATACTGTGTCATTTTCTATGTAATATTTTCTCACTAAAGTATTCCTTAAATTATTAGAAAGAACTGGAGGGAAGGATTGAGATGGCTTTCATTTTTTTTTAATACTTTAGGGATTAAAGGAATCTGTTCCAAGAATGATCTATACATTTCCAGTTCTCTTGTTGCAATGGAGTACAATTATAAATGCTCTTAAGGAAGGGGTTAGATAGGTATTTAAACATAAGATCTAGATGATTTCTGGCCAACTAACAGACTCTTGGTTCCTTACCAGTAAAGATTATGGAGAATATTGTCTAATCACTAAAATAGTTTTATAATAACCTAAGTATTCACAGTGTTCACAGATATATTTTAGTGTAGCCCAGTTCATAAACTAGAGGAAAGGCTTTTCTCTCATGTAGAAAAATTGAATGGTTGTGGTTTTATAGTGAATTATTAATATTTATGTCAATAATAGTTCAACAGTGCATCTGTTAATATATATGGAAGTAAAATGTGTATAGACAGATGCATAAAATTGAAAAATAAACATATACAAAAAAGAAACATCTATTGAGCAGACAATACATGTACATATCAAATACAGCATCATGTTTAGTGACCATAATATTATTTTTCATTTTTTTATTGGTTCCATTAATGGCAACTGAAAATAGCAATTGACAGTGTTGCTAATAGTTTCAATAAAAGTGTAAAAATAAAGACTATATGCCAAGTACTATTTTTCTGCTTTTCTGCTTTTGTAATTCAGTGTTAGAAATTTGTACATTTAAGTAACCATATGTTATCTCGAGTAAGAAAAAAAATTACTGTCTTTCATTTCCAAAACAGCTGTCAGCCAGGACAGAGATGATACTACTTTGAACTTCATATAAAGCCTGGGACAGACTCCACTAAGCCCTAAGATTAAAAAGTTGCCTCTCTCAACATGAGCCTTTGCTTTGTATTATTCATCAGTCTTCTTTTGGGCTCTTTTTTCCTTTCTTTCCTTTTTTTTACTAATGATAATCAATTTGTGGTTGACTACACTATTGGATTTGTCTATTTACTTATAATAACTCAGTAAAGTGCCTCAAGTTGAGCATCTACATTTTTAAAACTCTTACAAAACATCTCAACTTGAGATATACATACACACATATTACTATTAATTTAAATAAGTTCTATTAATTGAAAATACAAAGTAAGAATGTCAGCAATTCAGAAGATTCTATCATTAACCACTTACCACTCAAAAAGTTACCATTTATTCAAATTTTTGGTAGATCTTTTTCCTTTCTGTAATTGCAATTAAGTTTTTTTTCCTCTTCATTTGGATCGATTCTCTTACATGTTTCTAAAATTGATTTAAAATCTATACATAATTAAATGATACATATTAAATACCTATATTGGTAAGTTTTTTATGTGTTTTTTAAGCATTTTCTTAATTGTGAAAATACCATACAGAGGGGTTACAATTACATGGGCAAGATAATGAGTACTTTTTTTTATCAAGTATTGTTGCCTCCTCCTTTGTTTTCACATACCATCCCTTCCCCTCTCCACCCCTCTTACCTCCACGCCCCCTTACTATCTCCTCCACCCCCCCACCCCTCCAAAGTTGTAAAGTTCGTTTTTCAACATAATGTCGTATACATCTCATTGTTGTAATGAGTCCACCTGTAACCCTATTTTAACAGTTTATTATTTCCCTTCCCCCACAAATTATAGCAACATCAAATACAGTGAAAGCAGAGCTAATGCCCTGTGGGAGGGACTTACAAAGCAACAAAGAAATCATCTTATAAATACGTTGGAAACAATTGCAAGAAAGAGAAAAAAAAAAAAAAAAACATTTGAATCCTTATCTTGGAGTTCATTCCCCTAACATCAACTTGTCTGACAGTTTCTGTTTGTCTCAGACATATACTAGTCATTGCAAATAAGGGAAATCATGGGACCTATGTTTCTTTGGGCCTGGATTACTTCACTTAATATAATGTTTTTCCAAGTCTTTCCATTTCCTAACAAATGGGGCAATGTCATTCTTTCTGATGGAGGCATAGAATTGCATTGTGTATATATACCACATTGTTCTTGATCCATTCATCTACTGAGGGGCATCTATGTTGGTTCCATATCTTAGCTCTGGTAAATAATGCTGCAATATACATAGTTGTACTGGTAGCTTTAGTATGGTCTTGTTATTGGTAAGTTTTGAGTAGTATCCTTACTTGTGTATTTTACATTTCCATTAAGATTGGGTCATCCAATGAAAATGTCCATTGCCTTCTCCCTGTAAATTGACTGTACAGCCAAAAACTTTTTGTGATATCTATCACTTTAGTAATTTTTCACCATTAGCATTGCATTTAAATTTAATTATATTTCATGCATATTTAGGGAATCTGGTTTCTTTTCCTGCTAAGGTGTCATTTTAAATTTCAGTTAGTTCATTGAGTAGCTGATTGAGAAGATTTAGAGTTCCTAGGTTAACAAGGAGAAATATAAATTGCAGAGTTGAAGTGGAGATATAGTACATTTATATTTGACACAAGCCAAAGGTTATTCTAGAACTTGATATTGCATTGTTGGGTATGATGAGAATGAAAGCGAAAACCAACAGAAATATATATAAATATATATATATATACATATATGTATATATACATATAATCATTTTTTCTAATTTTTTAGGGCACTAAGTTTGGAACAGAAGATTTGATCTTGCAAGGCAGTTGTTCTACTGCTTGAGCCATACCTTCATCCCTAACTCAGATTTTATAAAAAAAATAATTACTTATAATCACTGGGTGCTTATAATTACTGAAAATATTCCAAATTCTGGTGTTAATCACATTTGGTATTTCTACTGAAGTGATTTGGGTATTTCAACCTAATTTTTCATTGGATATTATCATAATTATTTCTAAGTCACCATTTACTTTTTTAAAAAATTTTGTTGGTTATGGGACTTGAACTAAACTTCTGGATGCTGACCTTTAGCTTTCTGCTCAAGGCTAGTGTTCTAACACTTCACATCAAAATTAGGTAGTTATTTGGAGATAAGAGACAAAAGTCATACTTTCTCTCTGATATGCAGAAATTAGATCTAGAATTATATAGAATTCTAGATATTGACACACAGTGAGATCACAAGAGGGTACTCTTAAAAAAGCGAAACACAAAGGCCCAATGCCTGAGTACCTCTTCATATTTATATAAAATAATTATACACACTGAAATGACCTCCAAGAGATGGAAGCAAAAGACTTTTAAAATTCTTTTTAATTTTAATTTTTTGGTGATTTTATCTTCTTTATTTATGATGTATTCAAGAGTACATCTTCAGAAGGGTTGGTTGGCATGTACAGAATTCGAGGGCCAAAGGGTGAAAAAGTGCAACAACAGTAGAGCTCACTGGACACTGATGAAAGTGAACTACATAGCTCATGGGTAGAGATGGGAGGGAGGGACTGGGAAAGAGTGAGGGAACAGATGACACTATATGTAAGGGAATGTACTCCTTACCTGACTCATGTAATTGTAATCCTTCTGTACATCACCTCTATAATAACAATAAAGTAAATTTAAAAAAAAATGTCTCACAGGGGGCCTGTAATCCTAGCTACTCAGGAGTCTAAGATCTGAGGATGGCAGTTCAAAGCCAGCCATGGCAGGAAAGTCTGTGAGACTCTTATCTCTAATGAACCACTCAGGAAACCAGAAATGGTATTGTGGCTCAAATGGTAGAGCCCTAGCCTTGAGCTAAAGAGCTGAGGGGCAGCACCCAAGCCCAAAGTTCAAGCCCCATGACTGACCAAAAAAAAAAAAAAAAGTCTCACAGCCTTCCTGCCCCAGTGATCTTCAGTTCTTAGACTCCTGAGTAGCCATGATTAGAGGCATTAGCTTGTATTAAATAATTTTTAATGATAGTACAATATTGCTGTCATCATCTTTTTGTTCTCAATAACACATTGCACTTGGCTAAATATGATTCAAATTAGTATTTTCCTGTTTTATTAAACTGTCCTTATAGGCATGCTCTATGTCTGGGCAACAGTTGAAAAAAGAACACTAATAAATTTGTGCTGGAAGCCATGGAGTCTTGTCTGCTCAAGTTCTGCCTGTCATGTTCAAGTCTAAACCCAAATTTACTAGTTTCTTGTTAAGATGACTGTACTAATAATATCTGACTTTATGAATCATTAAATTACCAGAATCTGCCTACTAACATGCTATTCCAGTGTCATAGTCACATTACATTCCATGGTGTAGAGGATGTTTTTATGTGTTGAAGTGGCCAGACAATGTTGCCTGTCATGTAATCAACACTTGACACTTATGTGAGTGGTCTGCAATGAGCTTAACTTTTAAATAGGTAGACTGGGTAGAGACAACTCTATTCTATAATGTGAGAAAGACTCATTTAACCAATAGAAAAAGAAATGACTACTTCACAGAAGAGAAAATTGTAAAATAAATGGACTTTGGGCTTGAAATACAATATTAGTTTTGCCGTATCTATCCATCTTCCTGTCCTAACCTATGGAATCTAGAATTCCTCTCTCCCTCTTTGTCCTTCTCTTATTTCTTCTTCTCTGTATCATGAACCCTACTTTTCCTTCTCTGATCTTCATTTATCTCCTTCTCCTAATTTTTCTTCCTGTTATGTCTACTTCTGATTCCTAACAATAGATCCACCCATTATGATTCATTCCTGACTATAGAACTTACATGAACTTTTCTTGCTTG
This sequence comes from Dipodomys merriami, assembly GCF_024711535.1. Taxonomy (NCBI): domain Eukaryota; kingdom Metazoa; phylum Chordata; class Mammalia; order Rodentia; family Heteromyidae; genus Dipodomys; species Dipodomys merriami. The sequence continues at coordinate 106,511,165 of NW_027203381.1, read as the reverse complement.
TTTTTATGATAATTACATACTTATCAAAACAAGCTAACAAAAGTTAAATCTATTTATATATGAGTGTAATGTGAAAATTATAGACAGAAAATTATCTTCTCTATAGGGTAAAAGTTCAAAAAATAGCTAGCTCTTTTACTAAGAAAATTCACCAGGGAGTTATAGAGAGGTGATTCGGATTAAAATATAATACATGCACAAGACAATTACTATGGTTAAGCCCCTAGGTACATGAATATACACTAAAAGTAAATAATGACAGAAAGTAAAATAAGCTCTGGTAGAGGGTGCGTATCACAGCGGGATGAATGGTGTTTCATACTTTATTCAGAACTATATGTGTCCAGAAAAAGATGAGAAAATAGCAAAATTGAAAGTTAGGGTAGGTTTTGGTACTGAACATAAGAAAGAAGAAAAACTAAATGCTTTTTAAGAAAGACTACAAAACAAGACTCGATCGCAGGGGAGGTAAATTCCGTCAGTCTTGGCAGAGAATGTTAAGTTTATTCCTGAGGAATGGGCAGCAGTAATGTAAGTTTTATATTTCTTTTCCATAAAAGCTTCAGTAAATTTTATATCACTCATGAATGTTTTTGTTCAAAGAGAGCTTTCTCAAAAATTTCAAAGAAAAAAAAACATAAATTTGATTCTCCCTTTATACTTTTAGTGTAGAAAAAGTTTTACTTTAACATGTTTATTGAACTTAATGCATGAGTGAGAATAAAGGCAGATTTTTAAGTGTGAAACAAGACTAAATGAGAATATTTTTGATTAAGAAGAATTAAAGAAGCTAAAACTGACGGAAGCATCTATATAAATTCCTCTGAAGATAACCATGTCTTACTACCTACAATCTGAGGCTGTTATTTTATGTAGCACCAAGTATTTGCAGGTTCAAGGTCTTGAGAGGGAAATCTAGGGACCCGTTGCAATGACTTGGGTCTTTGTCGCAGGGGCAAAGGAAGAATCAGACACAATTCAATGGTAGTACTGAAATACACTGGTGGTAGGTTGAGGACATCACACTCTTGACTTCATGATTGAGAAGGATGGTTTTGAGATAAAGTTGCGTGCAGCCTACGGAAACAGGAGGAAACAAGAGAATGGAATTTTCCCCAAATGTTCCAGGTACTTCAAACCTGGTGTCCCACAGACTGATAAACCCTACAAACATAGTATTTTTTTTTTTGTCTGTTGTGGGGCTTGTACTCTGAGCCTGGGTGATGTCTCTCAGCTCTTCAGCTCAAGGCTAGTGCTCTACCACTTGAGCCACAGTGCCACCTGGTTTTTGAGTGGTTAATTGTAGTTAAGAATCTCATGGACTTTCCTGCCAGGGCTGGCTTTGAACCACCATCCTCAGATCTCAGCCTCCTGAATAGCTAGGATTACAGGTGTGAGCCATCAGTGCCTGGTGAATGTGTTCGTTTTAACCACAAAATGTGTGGCAACTTCTAGCGGCAATAGAATATTAATGCAATGGGTTATTTTGCAGATTGAAATTATAAGAAGTTAATTTGTTGTCTAAAACAAATAAAATATAGACTTGAAGCTGCTTGGGTATTATTAATAATTTTGCCATAAAAGTAATTTGAATATTCTAAAACCAGTTCTACAAGTAGTATAGTATATTTTTTCCAGTAGTTACAAAAATGAACAATAACAATGATTTGCCTGATGAGAATATATTTTTAGTTAGTTCCTTAGCTTATCTGCTCTCTCATCTTTTTTGAGCAAAAATACTTTTACCATACATAGCAAACATGTCTATATTTTTCATAATTTGTATGCATGTATAACTATATTCATTTATACTGGTAAACCTACACATGTAAAATATGACAATGAAAATGGAAAATTTCATTTATGACTAGAATAACCACTACATATTTTAATACTTCACTGAATCATATTGTGAATCCCAGCTGCTATTAATCTCCTCATCATAAACTGCTGTCTTAGGTGCATAAATAGCTCTTTTCCTAATTTTTTGTGATTTTCTCCATTTTGCTATTGTGAGCTTGTTTTGCTGTTAATGATAAATATAGTACAAATTTAGTTAGATGCTGTGGGGTATGATATTGCATAAGCAATGTGAATAATCCTCATTGTGTATTCTCCAGCTGATACATGGTACTTTATTTTCATGTCTCCCGAGTACTATAGCTTATTAAAATCGTCTAGTTCTGCAGTGTTTCAGTTAAAGTATTATGATGCAATACATTTTCTTTTTTTAACTTGCCAAGGTGATGAACTAAAATTATATGATCATTTGGTTAATGACATTAATTTATCTCTGTGAATATGTATTTTCCAAAATCACATGCTGTTATGGCAGAAAAGATTAAATTTTTCACATTTTGAAAAATCAGACAATATACATGCCACAACTAAAGAGACATTGTGTTGAATGAGTCTATTTTAATCTCAGTATGATAGTGCCAATTTTGTGGTGTTTTCATATTAGAGTGAAACAGAGAATAGAGTTTTTTATCTTGAAAATTCCTGGGTTTCTTTCAGAGTTTCTTGCCTCCAGACACCCCAAGTGACTTAACCCATCATTACATTGTGCTCTAATTTAATGAAGATGGAAAAACCACCCATAGTTCCTTCCATTAACAAGATGGCTCAAACTATATGCCAGCACTTCAGTAACTTAAGTGCAACATGACTTTAAAAGGACTGTGGTGCTCTGAAATATAAACTCTTTGTTAAAATATTTTCATAGAGGACCTGAGAACCATTCACAATCAAATGCCTATAAGTTTATGGTCAGTAAGATCACATACAAAAATTCTAGTCAGGCCCAATAGTGTATGTTTGCCTTCCATCAGACTATTTTTTTCTCTTGAATTGTTTTGTGATCTTGGGAATACTTGGCATGAATAAAAAAATAAAACTCTACCTTGCAATTCAAATCAATACTCAAAAATCTAATGATAAAGGTGCGGGAATGTGTACAAATGCCTTCACAGCTTCACTTTAGGCAACATAAGTAGTATGACACAAAGACCTACAGAGAAATTGCACCGTCATGGTACTCTGATAACTGTGGACCTATCCACAGAGATCCTGTAGACAAAAATGTGAAACACCATTACTCAGGTATTTTAAAATTGCTGTCTTGTCTTCACAGAGTAGGTCAGGATAGAAAATTTATTAGCAGGATGTCCACAAGAACATTTATAATTGATCATTATTTCCTCTGGAAAGTTCTTTATTATTATAGTTCTTTATTATTACTATTATAGTTCTTTATTATTCTTTATTATTAGTATTCTGAAGAACTATGTCTCTACTCTAGCTAGACTATAGTTGTAGTCTACAAGGACATTGAAGCAGAAATTATTGATTCAGATCAGCTTTTCTATCACTTCCTCCTACAGTGATTCAGATCCTTTCACTGGCATCTTTTAGTGGGTGCAATAAGGAAAGCTCATATCTTAGACTATTCTTTCAAAGTCTATTCCAGTAGTAAATGGTGTAAATCTGAAATAGGCGGGTTTTATTTTTTCGTTGTTTTGGTTTTGTTTTGTTTTCTTTCTGGCTGAATCAATCAGGCTTCCTTGGACAGTAGCTACCTCTCTTTCCATCACAGGAAGTAGTACATCAACATTTAGTTTCCTGTGATGCTAAACTGAGCAATTCAATATCCATGATATTCCTATGTTCTAATATATCTGGAAAAAAAATCTAGAAACCTTAATCAGACAATTTGTCACCCAAATAGGAATCATGGATGGTTCTATATGAATCAGATTTCTTTCATTTTTTGCCTAAGAGATTTCTTCACTAGACTACAAACACAAGTTGAATACTGTTGAGGTCAGCCAATCTCTCTCTCTCTCTCTCTGTCTCTCTGTCTCTCTGTCTCTCTGTCTCTCTGTCTCTCTGTCTCTCTCTCTCTCTCTCTCTGTCTCTGTCTCTCTCTCTCTCTTTCAGACACACACACACACACACACACACACACACACACACACACACACACCAGGGATAAAGTATCATGGTAAAAACAAACCCTACTGAATGTTGGTGTCAAATTCTTCTTTCTGTGAGTTCATTTTTAGTAGTTTTAAAAATTCTCTTGAAACTCTTATATTGGAGGCTCTAACCTCTGAAGAGTAACATTTCAGAACATGAATTTTAACCAATAAAGCTAAATGTGCTGAATTGTGTTCTTCCAATATTCTTATGTAAGATCACAAATGTTCCTTCCCCAATATCTCAATGTGAGATTATATGAAGGAAGGGGATTCAAAAAGATAATTCTATTAGGATAGCACTGAACTGTACTGTCTAGTGTCTCTACATAAAGAGGATATCTGGACACTGTACAAGACACGACATCATATTTACTCATGGCATACACCAAGTAAAGAGGTAGCAGATGAGCACCTTTGTGTAAACCAAGAAAAGAGGCTTCAGGAATAACTAAGTATAGTGACACTTTGATCTCGACTTCAAGTTATAGAAATGTGAAAAGTTCTAAGGAACATTATAAGTATTGCGTTTTGTTAAGAAAGACCTAGTAAATTAATGCATATATTAGTAGGACAATGATTAAGGTGGAAATTATGAATGTATTTGTAAGATAGAATTCATGTTTACAACTTATGAAACTACTAGCAGATCGTATTGCCTTTCTCTCATTGACCCTTTATTTTTTTCAAATTAGAAGACCTACACCACTTATATCATGAAGGAAGACTGAGACTTTATATATATTTCATGTGCATTGATCCCATGTGCAAGTATCAGTCATGATTACTACTGACATTTTTTAGAGGAATGTTCACAGTATAGGCCCACACCTTTATACCCCTCATTTTATGAGTCCTACTGTCAATCATCTGTATTACTCAATCTGAACCTATTTAACAATGAGTGATTGTCAAGAAATTCAATAGTTCTACCACTATGTTAACCACCTGTAGGTATCTTATAGATTATCTGATTATTATCTATGCTTCTTGATTCCTACATCTCAATAGGCTTTTAGAAAGGCCTGCAAAATATTCCTTCTTCACAAAAATACTCTGATACAACCCTCCTAAATTATTTAAAACATAGAATCCAAATGCCTGTTTTATTTGCTATGCTCCGCAGATATATCTGAATACAATTTGATGTCTTCTCCTTAACCTTATTAAAAGAGATCTTAGAAAACAGCAGAGGATAATTTTCATTTTTCATCTTCCTAGGAACAAATCACCACATGTGTGCTGTCTGTGCCAAACCCATTTCTATAGCTTTATTTATCTTAGTATTTTTTTTCGGGGGGGAGTACCATCAGCAGATAGTGCAATCAGTATAGATTGTACTGTGTACCCTTAGCAGGTCCTCCAAAATGGGAGTAAGATCAATTAGTCAAGCTTCACAGAATACTAGCTATAAACTTCTTAAGCAGAGGGTAGCGATTTCTCTTCGCTCAAATCTATGTGATTCACTTATTAGGTAAGTCTACATATACTGTGGTTTAGGAAACACTTCTTCAGTCCTGGAGGATTTGTAGATAAGCCTCACCTCACTGGGCAGTTTTGGATTTTGAAATGTCATATAATTCTTTCTTGTGAAGGTGAAATCTGTTCAGTTCAAATATATTATGATATACTGGATTCATGCCTACATCCAAATGGAGTATTCAATACAAGAACCTACCTTGAGATTGATTCTAATGGTGTACAACAGTTTTTTTATAAGATAACTGAACTCAAAATACTGGAGGATAACAGATGTATTATTTCAAGGCTCAGATTTCAGGAGGATCGTAAGTTTGCATCAGGCTGGGCTACATAGCAAGACCAATGACAAAAAAGAATGTGTATTCATTGTTCTCTTACATTTTGGATCTAAAGAAGCAAAAATATTTTATTCATTATGATCAATCCTTTCTCCTTTAAAATAGGCAAGTATTTTGTCACAGCTACTGAACAACTTAAACTTTTTCCTCTGAGATTATAAATTTATCTCAGATACTCAAATTCATAATTTTTTTATTTTTGTCAGACTTATGTAAAAGCTCTGATTCCATATAACTTGGAGGTATATTATTTAGTCACTTTTTCTGCATATTTTTTCTAGATTAATATAATGGTTCGAGAAGATGGCCCTTTATTCTTGACACTCATTATAAAAATAAAACACCTCTATGAAATTTGGTTAGCATTAAGAACTAATATACTGACTCTGGATTTTAAATACTGATCTCCCTGGCTATTTTTTTAAACCACATAGAACTTTCATCATTGTGCAAAATTCTCCATTGCTTCTCTGCTTCAGGCCTTGGAGCTTGAATAAGAAAACTTCCTAGAGGGTAATTGGTTCTAGTCCTTTTCCCTGTCTGCTGCTCTTCAAAATCTGTCATTATGTTGACTTGTATGAAGATTTTTACGAGTATAGTTATTTTTCAGATTTAACTTCTATCTAGACTACCACTAGCAATGTTAAAAATCCTCCATTCATATGACTTCCCAAGTCTTATGCATATATATTTATACATTTACCAATAGCTTCACAGTATCACTCTGTATTATTTTTCCAAGAAATGAACTCCTCAGACAACTCTTCTTAACAAAATATGGTGAATCATGACAACTAGGGTAGTTAAGATTAGAGAATGTATTACAAGACCTACTAATAGCTATCTACATTTGTCAAGCAGAAAACATAACACAAGCAAAACTATGAGAAAACAATGTGTTTGCTTCAGCTGGGAGTCTGTAGCTTGCTGAGAAAATCACGGCAGTGCACTTGTCAAGTATATAATACTTAAAAAATTGAAAATATTCATGTTTCTACAACAACTCAACTTAAAATACTGTTAAATATTTATAAAATACATAAGTATATAATACATAGAATGTCTGAGGGGCAAATATGGCTTTTAGGATACCAGTTTGCCATGTGTAATTTAGAGATTACACTTCACTCTTAATTTCCTTTCTCCTTTCATTTTTCGGATAAGCAGTCATTCCTCAATGTAGTCTATAAATATGTTATAAAGAAGCTTGCTAATAATGAGGAAATACTTTTGTCCTTCATTGGATAGCTAGCTGTGAATACAATTTGAGTTATTTTCAAAAGTTAAGTACTAAATGTCACATCTTATTGAATTGGCAAAGCTCTAATTTAACCATCAATATTGTGTTATATAATTTACCATATAACATATATAACTATATAGTATATAACTATATAGTATATAACTATATATATATATATATATATATATATATATATATATATATATATATATATATTGGATGCAGTGTTGGCAGTTAAACTTCAGGATTCATACTTGCTATGTAAACACTACCACTGAGCCACAACTCTAGTTCTTTTACCTACTGGTTATTTCTGAGCTATTGTTTAGATTTGCAACTGAATAATGAACCTTCTATTTTTTAATTTCTGTCATAGTTGAAATGACTAGTATGTTCAATCATGCTCAGCTTCTTCCATGGAGATAGGGTCTTGCCGACATCTTTTTTTTTGGGGGGGGTAGGTCTTGGGGCCTGAACTCTGGGCCTGGGCACTGTCCCTTAGCTCTTCTGCTCAAGGCTAACACTCTACCACTTGAGCCACAGGGCTACTTTCAGCTTTTTCTGCTTATGCGTTTTTGAGGAATGGAACCCAGGGCTCATGCATGCAAGACAAGCAGTCTACCACTGAGCCACCTTCTCAGCCTGTTGCCTAAATTTTTGTCCAGGGTGATCCTGAATCATAATCCTTCCAATCTCAGCCATTTGAGTAGCTAAATCTATAGACATTCATCACCCAATACAAAATACTTTTCTATGTTTGACTTCATTTACATAAAAACTCTTAATTTTAAAAGATACTAATGAGCTATGAACATCCAGAGGTACGAATTTAGATAACTCCCTGAATCTCACATGGAAGAATTTTAACTTTGTGTGAATTATTTCTTCATAATCAATATAAAATATGTAAGCAAGTAAACACAAAAATTAATATATATTAATATAGTCAGTCATAGATATTCAGCACATATATACATATTTATATAGTTAGCATATATGTCCCCATTATAAATATATATTTATTTGCTTATTTAAAACTATATACAGCTGGGAGCTGGTGGTTCACATCTGTAATCCTAGCTACTTAGGAGGATAGTCCTAAGGATTCTAAGGATTGCAGTTTGAAGACAGCACAGGCAGGAAAGTCAGCAAGATTCTTATCCCCTATTATGCACCCAAAAAACCCAGAAGTGGAAGTCAAATGGCAGAGGGCTAGCTTTGAGCAAGGTCAGTGTCCAAACCTTGAGAGTTCAAGACCCTGGGCCTGCACACACACACACACACACACACACACACACACACACACACACACACTGAAATATACACAACTGGGAGAATGGCATCCTATTGTTCATTTGTAACAATTTCTCTATGCAAACTTCATTTCCTGTAACAGCATATCAGCAAACATACATATAAATATATATTAAGTATTTATGTGTCTATATAGTTAGATGTTCATGTAGCATACACATAAATTATTATTATGCTGCCTAATCTGATTCCTAGTGTGCCACTTAGAAATGCTTCCTAAACTTGTCACTTTCCCTTGGTTTGTGAATGATATTCTCCCATTTGAACATCAAGAGCCTGAGGAGAGTTTGATGTTTCCAATTGTTATGGTTGTTAGTGTTCACAGGAATAAATACATATGGTAATATCACTGTTTATTTTCTGGGAGAAATATCCTGTTGGTTCAGTGAAATTTTGTTAAACTCTGTAGAGTGTTCAATATCATTGGCAATAGTCCTTGAATTTTGTGTTTCATCAATTTGAATATTTCCCTAAACAAAATCTTGAGATGCTTTTTCTTGCTCTGAGACTTCCCTGACAGAATGACCCTTCTGCATGTCCTCAGTCTTCATTGACAGTCTGCATTGGGACACAGCCCTGTGACTTTAGTTCTTGCCTCAAGTATAATCAAGAACTGAATCATTTTGAGAATAGCTCATAATTACTGAAAATGATGCCATTCCAAGGATGGAATGTGTTTGTTTTTGATGAATCTCTCAAATTCTCCTTCAATTAGTTATGACAATGAAAGAAATCCTTCCAAAGAAACTTTTAACACTGGGATTGAGGCAAAAAATATAACTTACTTTTAAATAAAGTGAGATGCCTTCACTTGTTTCTCATTGTTGCTAAGTCCCAGAAAAACATTCTTCAGCCTTCTTTTGCCCAGTCTTTGGAAAATGATGTTTCTTAATTATTACAAAGCTCTTTGTTTTTCAAACTCTTGTACCAGATGGTTTCACATGCTGCATATGCTTCCTTGGCAGATTCTACACGGTGGAACTCTTTGTCTACTTCCAATGCCAGAGCCAGTCAATACAGGTAGTGGTGCAGGGCTGGCTCACACCTCAGCTGTCACCTCTAGTCTATCACTTCCATGTTTATATAAACTGTGATTCTCAAGTCTTCACACTTCATTTACTCTGCTCATATTACCCAAATGTGTAATTTTAAGATGTTCTTTGACTATGTTCTATATGCTGTATCTGGGAACATTATCTCTGTAAATGTCTGCTCATGAGTCTGTCCCTTTGTGGTTATCAAGGAGTTAGAGCAGTTAGAGGAGTCCCTACCATTCCTACAAGATGACTTGCTAACCTTAATAAAAATGATGGTTCATGTCCAATACTTGTTTTCCTTTTTGGAATCTATAATTTTGGAGTCTTGAAGTTTTGTCTAATATATAAGACAGAGGGTGTTTATATAATCTGCCTGCATTATTTAAATGCTTGATATTAAATCTCTAGTGAGATTCTCTTTGAGACAATAGCTTACAAATATTGTCACAGTTTATGAATGGAAAGACTGTGCACAAATTGGAAGAGGGATCTTGGAATAGTATTTCTGTATGCCTCTGGAAGACCTTGTATTAGTCAACCTGGAATATTAAATCAGATTATTATAGACTGAGCGGATTAAATACCTTAGATTTGACATTTGCACTGGATGTTAGATGTGTGAGATTAGGGGACTGGGTTGTTGAAGTTCTGGTGAGGGTCCTCTTGCATCACAAATGAGTAAATTCTTTTGGGGTTCTCATGATTGAGACATTAAAGGAGAAGTAATCAGAGATGAGACTCTCTCACAAATCTAAAAGGTACAAGGAGAGGCAGGCAAAGAGGAGGGCCTATTATAAGGGACTTTCAGCACCAATCTATGCTTTGATTTTTTTCATAAATTCTGGAAATTAAAATAACTTTCTCCCAGTTACAGTTTTTGAAACTGCCTGGACACAGTATGTATTTTAGTATTATTCTCATTATTTTCAATAGTCTTTTTATTTCCTGAAGGAATAAGTCAACTTGTTTTCTTCTCTTTGGCTGAGAATGAAAGGGACTTAATGTTATCAGGATAAAGAATCCAAATCTAAAGAATCGTTATGTCAAATAAACTTTGAGATGTGATACCTGCTTTGCTATTTTAGAATATCTTTGTATGTCTTCTCTTTTCTCTCTCTTGAATTCTCCTAACTTTTAATTCCAAATTTATATAAAGGTTCTTTTATCACAGTTTCGGCTGACCTTTTTTTGCTCTCAACTTCACTATTGGATAGGCATTATTTTGTCAACTGTGGCTTCTTGCCTGACTTTTTAGTGCTTTTCACACATGTAAGCAACGGCTGACTCATCTGTAAAGTAAAATCTTATATATCATACAGCATTTCTCATTTATCTTTGGTACACAGGAAATAAAGCCAGTTTCAGCTCCCCAAAGTCAACTGGCATGGTCATAGTTTCATGATTCTCTTATTGAGGTATCATCAACAGTTGCATGGTGTCCAACAGCCATGTTACAATACCTATCTCATAGACCTCACTTCATCTCATTATGTTGGCCTTGTGTGAACTTACAGCCCCCCAAAACTGCAGCACATAATTTTGAGAAATGTAAAAATGATCATTCACACAAGTTTTATTCTACTCTATTTCACAATTATTCCAAATTATTCTCGCTAATCACTTAAGATGTCTACATTATAAATGAAGATTTTTCATATATGAATGTATAATGTCCATAGACTTTGTTATTATTCATGCTTGAGACAGCCCCTGGGAGTTTGGAATGTGTATTTGTAAATCATCAGCAAGGACTATTTTGTGTATGTGTGTGTGTAAGTGTATGTGTTGTATGTGCGTGTGTCTATATAAATGTATTTTGTGTGTTGTGTGGGTGTGCGTTACTGGTAGACTATTACATTCACTTTTGAATAAATCTTTGCTTAATTAAAATTTAGTTAGGCTCCTGTTCCTTCTAGTTTCACTTCGTTGGAAAACCAAGAACATTTGCTTGTCAAATGTGTCTTATCATTCTTGCTTATTGAGAGTGATTTGAAGATGAATCCTTTGCCCTTGAGATAGAATCATTCTCAATATCTAATTAATATCTTCCATCATCAGCAAGGTGATAGCTGATTATCCTGACTTGTATTTAGTAAAAATCCTATTAGGCTTATTTTACCAGAATCTTCCTTATTTCTGATGTTTCTTGGCAATTTTCTCCCTGTGGACTCTTGCCTTCTGGATGACAAACTCCAACTTATGCATCGGTGTTACGATTTGAACCCAATCTTTCTTTCTAAAGCAAAAATCCTTTTACCATGTAGTCTGTCTCTATCATGGTGGCCATAAATAAAGTCAACTTTATTGTGAATTATGTATTATTGAATTTTGTTTTCCTTTAGCATTAGTTCCCGTATTTCTATAGGAACAGAGAAGAACAAAGTGAGGAAACAGTAGAGACAATTTAAATGATTAGAATTTCTGCAACATGCAACATGAAAGCTTTACCTGAATGTTTCCCAGATGTATTAAAGAGAATTTGTATGGGATTCCCTGATATAAATTCTATTTTCTAAATTGTGATGGTGAGAGAAATACCTGTTTCCAAAATTCATTTTGCCAAAAACTTAGTGTGCTTATCCAGGTATGGTGCTATAAATCTGTAATCCAGTACTAGGGAGGATTGAAGCAGGAAGACTGTGAGTTTAAGGTCAATGAGACTTGGTCTCATTGACTGTTCAATGAGACTTGGTCTTAACCAGTGATGGAAGTAGGGGAAGGGAGAGAACACTTATATTAAGAGGCTGGAACAGAAGGAAATGGATAGAGATTTTTTTTTCTAAGTAGACAATTTATGAAAGGGAAGAAACTTCAATAGAAAATAAGGTTGTAGATAGTTAAAAATTTTTAAAGAAAAATATTAAATCCAGTTTCAGAGTAAATTACGCTAAAATGTAGGGATAAGGATACCTATCTTATAAAAAGGGACATTTCTGACACAGAAAAAAAACCTGAAAATAATTACTAGTTATTTCTGTAAAAAAAGATCTTTTGCTTTCTTGTCTCTTATAATACAACCATCCTTTTTCTCTAGTCAAATTTGTTTAGCATAGTTACAATTGCTAAAAATTAAGTGGATTTAGTATTTAGTCTAATTGGTTTGGCTTTTCCCATGGAACCTAACATAGTGAGTACTACAGATTACACTTCTGACTTGTTCTACATTCTACCTTGTGAGTTCAAAATAGGGAAGTCCATTGCCATGTAACTATCAATAAATTCACTTTACTTAAAATAGCTTAATTGTGACAGAATTTAGATATTTTCACATAATATCTAGAATTCATGCTACTCATAGTGATATCTGTATTATTTCACTAATCTCCTACAATGAGAACACATGATAATAAACAAGGACACCTAAAATACCTTATGTCTATTTAGCATTATTTATCCTTAGTCTAGTTAACTTCCTGATTACAAAAACAATTAGAGATGAAACGATGAAAATACTGAGAATATATTCTTTAGTACTGAAGTCTTGGATTGAAATGCTTTCATTCATAAAAGAGTAGAAGCAGTATTAAGTTGCTATGTATGTATTTTTCCCTTTTCATATTATATAATTTCCTAAAAAATGTGTTTTTTTATAACTACTTAAGCACCTACCACTTAATATTTTTGAGGCTTTAAATAAGTAAAATATGCCATTTACCTTTCAAGCCTCCCTTGACTCCTATCCCAGTGTTACTGGGTGTCATATGGAACAAGCTACTAGAACTTCATTTAAGGCAATGGGAGAATCCCACAGGAGATTAAACAAGGGCAGTAGAACAAAGAAGGTCACTCAGCTATTACAGGAGTATTGAGAAATGCTAGCTTATCACAGTAAAAGGAAATTTCCCTGGAGTCTGTATGTATGGCCTCAGTATCATACTAAATTACCAGGAGTAGTTTGAAGTCAGGGAGTTTAGCCTCTCCCATAATAACAGTGAGCAGAGGTGATGTACCCTTCATATCTTCCACTGGCTGTTGAAATTTAAATGTTAGAACTTACCATTGATTGTGGCTATTCAAAGATAAAATTATATAAAAAGGAATCCAGAGATCAGGTCATCTTTCTCATCTTTCTGGTATTTTCCTGAGTTATGTCAGAGAGTAATAACAATGTGCACTGAAATAGGTGGCTTCCTTTTGCATAACACCAAGAATGCATCTGGGAATTCACTGGAGAACCCACAGAGAGAGTAATAGGTGAGTCTGTGAGCACCAGCATACTTACAGTGTGTTCATTGACCACACTTGGATGTAGGCAAATAGGGAGGCAATCTGGTAATATACTGAGAAGGAAAATCTGGCAATTTGATAGTTCTAGAAGAGGGCTGTTTTGTTTTTTGGGATAGGACTGATCTTATTCTTTCCTTTAGGGACTAATTAGACTCCTGTGATGATCTTTGGGGGAAGAATGGAATGTGAATTGCTTTGGTTCTATTGCTTGATTGTTAGGCACTGTGAGAACATTACTTCAATGACAGCTATCTTAATTTCTTTACCTTCAAACTTATTAACTCTGAATTTTTTGGTACTATCAATAGAAATATTACTCTGCCCATGGGAAACAATGATAGGTAATTTGTACTATTTGGTCAAATTCCTAGATGTAATCATAGAAAATGAAAGGACAGTTCTACCAATTAAACAGAGTAGAATGAATACTTGTGGAAAATCAATATATTAAAAGTAAAAAAGGAGAGATTGAATTGGATTAGTAAATACTGAAAAGACAAAATTGATACCCTACAGCTGAAATGATTGATTTATCTCTACCAAGCTTTGTTTTAAATGAATAAGGCCTCTGTTAGGTCTCTTTTTGCGGATGTCAGTTATGTCAAACCCAAAGATCAAAGAACATCTTGTATCTCCTCTTTTGAAGGAAAAGTAGTGACATACCAGTAGTTAGCTGACATTGAATGCTTTTCCCTTTGGTGAGAGTATAGGATATACTCTGGGGGTTGCACACAACTATCTTTCATGGTTCACACCTGGAAAATCCAGAAGAGATCACTTTTGGACAGATCAATTCAACCCAACAGAAAATGACTCAAAGAAGTTATTTAAAGGGAGGAAAAATCTTCATGAGAATAGTCTGTTTCTTTTGAAATATAGCCAGAACAATTTAAGTAAACCACTCGATTAAAGATACAATGCTTTCCTGGGGAAACGTGAATTAAGATGAGGTTTTAAGATAGATTTGTTTTGTTTTGTCTTGTTTTGGCTTTTTTTCCCTTTTGCTGCAATGCTTTGAGTACATAGGAAAAAATATGTATCTGATAGATAAATGGAGGAATGAAGGAGAATCTTTATTTTAGGCACCAAAAAAACTGGTCTTTATGAAACAGAAAAATAAAGTTAAATGATAAAATGGAAGCTTGGGCTCAAATGGGCAACTTTCTGAGATAATGGCTCTTTACTATAAATGAACTTGGACCATAATGAAAGAGAGTACATCTGGGTGAACAAAATTTTGTGAAGTAGTTTGTGAAAGTTAGAATTAATTAAGACCAGTAGTGATGCATATAGTCTTCTCATACCATAGATGCTCGCCAGAGGTGAATTCATGACTTTTTCCAAGACTTGAGCTTCTAAGAATTAAATTACTTTGGTTTTATTTTCTTGATGGTACTAGGTCTTGAACTCAGTGCATTGTGCTCTTGTTTGGCTTTTTCCCTCAAAATGGCACTTTCTCAATTGATCCTTACCTCCACCTTAGGCTTTTTGCTGGCTAATTGGAGATAAGAGTCTCTTGGGTTCTTTTGCTCAGGCTGGCTTTGAATTGTGATCCTCCTGTGCAGTTAGGATTACAGGCATAAGCCAATGGACCCTGGTTAAATAATAATTCATAAAAGTAAATAGTTCAGGTGCTGTTGGCTCCTACAAGTAATCTTACCTACCAGGAGGCATTTGAATAGGTTATTAATTATTTAAACAAATGTGACATCTAAAACTCTTTGGGATATAGATTACAGTATTGTTATTTCACATGATGACATGGGATAGTAAAATAATTAACAGTAGGATTCTGAATGTTAGTATATTTATGGAATATCTTAGCTAATGTTTATTTTATTTTATATACTTATGATTGTTATGGGAGATTAATAAAATCTGTGTCTAATTTTTCTCACAAGCTGTAATGCCATAAAGAATCTTATCAGTTTAATTGACAGATTTTCCTTTCTTAGTAAAAGTTCTTAATAGGCTTATGCTTCATGAAATATAGGAAAGATACAAACTCAGAAATGATTAAATTAATCCATGAAAAATCTAATTAATTTATGGACATAAATTTCTAACATATATCATTATTTAATGTACTTGGAAACTATGAACATATACTACATCGATGCAATAAAATGAGAAGTTAATGATTAAATTACTTCTGAATTATCCTGTTCACTGTCTGAGTAATTTTTTTACAACTGCTAATATCCCAAATTGAGATACCTTGGAAATTTTATTATTTATTTATTTATTGGTTGGTCTTGGGGCTTGAACTCTGGGCTTGGGCATTGTCCCTATGCTCTTCAGCTCAAGGTGAGCACCCTATCACTTGAGCCACAATGCCACTTCCGGTTTTCTGAGTGGTTTATTGAAGATAAGAGTCTCAGGGACTTTCCTGCCTGGGCTGGCTTTGAACCATGATCCTCAGATCTCAGCCTCCTGAATAACTAGGATTACAGGCGTGAGGCACCAGTGCCCAGCTCTTATTATTATTGAAGGACTTGCCTCTCCCCTCTTGGCCCAATCATTTTATGTATCCAAAGATGAGATGTGAAAGATTGACCCCTCTTACTACCCCAGGTGCATACTACCCTGTGTGAAACCCCAGGTGTGTGTGAACATGCTTGATGTACAGGCAGGGAAATCCACCTAGGCCTGTCTGTAAATACTCCATTGTGGGCCCAGGCTAATGGTTTTTTCATTCACTTCTGCCTCCTTGCTTAGACCCTGTAAAAACCCAACTCCTAAATCCCCTCTTCACATAACTTCCATACCCACAGGAAAATCTGTGTCCCTTGCCGACAATAAACAGTCCTAGCCTTTGCTTGGTAAGAAATGTATGCATTATCCTGCCCATGTAATTGTAACTCCTCTGTACAGTATGTTCACAAATAAAATAAAATTAAATTTAAAAAAAAAACAACAGTCCTAGCCTTTGGAAGATCAAGTCTGGCCTGTTTCCTTCCTTTCTCTCCATTTTCCTAACAATTTTCTCCTAAATAGAATTGTGTTTTTCTCTGGGTGGCCTTAAATTTGATTCTTCTGATTATGATTCTTGTTTAGCAGGGATGACAAAGGTTTTTCACCAGCTATAACTTTTGGTTGCAATGGAGTGTCATAAACTCTTTGTCTAGGGTGATTTTGAACTGTGATTCTCAGGATGACTGATTTCTGAGTAGCTGGAATTACACATCCAAGCCATCGTACCCTGTCTAGACAATTTAACTGTAAGGCTCATGTTCATGCCAACTGAAAAAAAGGGACATTATGTAGCCTTGATCATTTGAAAGAAGATAATGTCAATATATAGCAAATAGGTTTATACATTCTAATGAAACATTACTAACACACACAGATATATATATATATATACATATATACATATATGTATATATATACCCACCCCCACACACACACCTGTGTGTGTATTCCCCCATACCTCCTATTCTAGAAACATAAGTGCTAATAACCACCAGCTATACACTACTCTTCCCTTGAGATCCTATTAGTCCTTTCGTGCTTTGACCTTCCCTGTTCTAGCAGTTTTATTGGCCCGTTCTTCTGGGAAACATGGTGCATTTGTGAAGCAAAAGAAGCACTAAAATATCCTCCAGTCCCACGAGTATTTTTTCAAAAGAGAAGACTTTGTTACTTCCATCCTCCCCATTAGCCATTACCCATCATGGGTTCGTGAAAATGAATCATGCATAGATCCCTTTTAGCTTCAAAGTCTGTGCTGATCACTACAGAAACAAGGTCAGCAGAGGGGAGGCAAAGACCATTGTCACAACTCAGCAGGTCTCTTATTTAAATTTTATTTCTGAACAACCAGGACAGCTTTTATGAATGCACTTCTTTCAGTTTACTACATTTCCGTCTTTTTACCTAATGGTAGCTATTACTTCAAGGCTAATCAATTTTATTCTATTTACAGACTTAAATAATAAATCATGTGAGCTTTCAGATTGAGCAAATGTGGATACTACTAAATATTCATTGGGAGTGAATGCAGCAGTTTGTCTTTGTTAATGTGGTCTTCTGGGTTTAGTTTTGTGACTTATTTAGCTAAATTCAATTGAACTTAATTGATTTAGCAAAGCCAGGCATAAAATATAGAGAAATGCAGTGTCTTTGAGAGGACAAAGCAGTTGTGATTTCATAAGTAGAGACTCATATAATAATTATAAATAAAACTCAGGATGTAAGTTGTAAAACTTACAAAGAAGATCACAGAGGAGTTTATGACACTTTTGCCTCATGCTAGTCTCATTGCTCTAAAAATACTTACTTTGCGTATTTCCGAGACAGAATAGCTTTTGCCTTTCCTCCACATCTCACTCTTAAATGCATCCTAAACACCGAGTGAATGTTTTATCATGTTTTACTGGAGACACATGACATCTTTACTACATTTAAACATTTATTCTATTTCTCAAAGTGTAAGTTTTAAATATATTTATTCAAAAATATAGTAATTGTGCAGCATGAAAAAATGTGGAATGTGTACTATTAATTTTTATATCAAAACTAAATTAATAGCAAAAGTAAAATGTCAAAGTCCATACCACTAAAGTATTTTTACATAACAAATATGAGCTTTTCATTTTATATAGACATTGCAATTTTAAGTCACATTGTATCATATTCTGAAATTCATTTAAATCAATGATCAACTTTTAATCTTTCAAACACTAGTAATATTTGAGAGTTTTATCTCTTCTCTCTCATGCTTACAAGCACACACACATAAGCACATAAGCACTCACTAGACAAACATATGAACATACATACACACACATTTCCAAGTGACCACCTTAATAATAAGAGCATAGATTATAAATGACTCTTAAACATTACATTTACTGCATATTTTATTAAATTATTTTTTCAGCAACACAAACTGTTAAATAAAATAAGCAGCACTCTAATTATATCAACAATTAAGATAACTATAAAATAATAGTTATCAAAATGAACTCCAGCACATGGAAACAAGAGTTTTTTTTTCCATTGTTTTTGCTGTTGTTTTGCTTTGTTTTTGTCTTGTTTGTTCATTTTTCTGTCTTTGGGAGGGTAAGAAGGGGCACAAAAATTGAGAGATAAAGGGTAAATAAATACACAATGGTACTCATTACACATTATGTTGAAAATGACCTATGCACTTGTGGGTGGCATTGGGAGGGATAAACTGGGAGAGAGTAAGGGAGGGTGTGACACTGTTCAAAGACAAATGTTATCATTACTTGACTTATGTTACTGTGTATTACCTTTATAATAACAATAAAAAAACTAAGGAAAATATTTTAAAAAGAAGTAATATCTAGTATCTAGACCCATAGTTTTGTTTTCCAGTGTTACAGTTATCAAAAAATGGAAAATTGCATAAAGCAATTCATACTTTTCCCTATCACTCTTGTTTTTTGGGGGAGGTCTGGTCATGGGGCCTGAACTCTGGGCCTGGGCGCTGTCCCTCAGCTCTACAGTTCAAGGCTAGCACTCTACCACTTGAGCCACAGTGCTACTTCCAGCTTTTTTTCTTTTTTTCTTATGTGGGGCTGAGGAATCGAACCCAGGTCCTCAAGCATGCAAGGCAAGCGCTCTACCACTGAGCCACCTTCACAGCCCTCACTCTTTTTATTATTATTTTTTTTAAGTCCAAGGGCTTGAACTTGGTGTCTGGATGTTGTCCCTGAGCTACTATGTTCAAGGCTATTGCTCTACCATTTGAGCCACAGCTTCACTTCTGAACTTCTTTGGTATGTAATTGGAGATACGAATTTCACAGACTTTCCTACCTAGTCTGGATTTGAACCACTCTCCTCAGATCGCAGCCTTTAGAGTGGCTTGAATTGCGGGCATGATCCACTGATATCAGGATAAACCCATATATTTTAATTATGGTCTATTGAAAGATGTATAGTGTAGTGAGGTCACACAACCTGTCCTCATGTACTCAGGATTATAAAGCAAACCCTGGAGACACAGAAGTGAGATATGAGAAGTACAAAAACAGTTAACTATAGACCACATAAGAGGACTTATAATAACTAGTGCTTAGAAATGGTCTTTTCTATTCCTATTGTAAAATAGTTTTTGAAAAATGTTTAAAAGGACTTCCATTTAATCTTACCATCTTGGAAAATTAGTTTTCTTAATTACCATCAGTCATATATATATATATATATATATACATGTATATATATATATATATATACATGTATATATATATGTAACTACACTCTACATAGGGGTTACAGTTACATGAGTAAGGTAATGAGTACATTTCCTATTGAATATTGTTACCTTCGCCTGAACTCTGGGTCTGGGCACTGTCCCTCAGCTCTTCAGCTCAAGGCTAGTGCTCTACCACTTGAGCCACAGATCCACTTTTGGCTTTTTCTGCTTATGTGGTGCTGAGGAGTCAAACCCAGGGCCTCATGCATGCAAGGCAACCTCTCTACCACTGGCCCACCTTCCCAGCCTCTGAACTGCACTTTTATGAACCTGTCATTTCAAGTTAAGCTTGTTGATGAAATAGAAAGAATCACATTTCTAGGCTAGCTATGACAGAAAAAAGAAAAACTCCATAAGACTATATCTCCAAAGAAGGGTATTCTACATTATGGTACACAGAATGGATCATACGAAAGGATGAGACACCCAAAGTAAGTGGAATATAGCTTATGGACAATCCTAGCATGATGCAAAACACTACCTCAAAAACAATCAGTCTAAAATAGGACTGGATGCATGGCTTAAGTGATACAATGCCAGTTTATCGAGTATGAAGTGTTCTCAAGAAGAAATGACTAAAATGTAAAGCTCAGCAGAGTTTGAAAATGAACCTCCTTTCTTTCAATTCAGATACACTATTAGAACATATTAGAATACCAAACATATTTATGTGTAGTTCCACATTTCTGTTGGAAAAACAAAGCCTCTTAAGAAGTACATCTTCATCTCTTCTAAGTGGAATGCTTATTTAAAACATCGTAGTTGATATAGTGCAGACATGGTAAACTTTACCTAGTTCTCATCTCCCATCACCACTGGTGGCAAATTTCCATGAGATTCAACATGGACAAACCATAGCATTCACATCAGTGAGTGCAAAGCCTGGTATTCTTTCTCAATATAGAGCCTCACAACTTGCCAACTAATACTTTTGTGAAATCTCCTTCAATTTGCTTTTGACTTCTGAACAACTGTCCCAATTCAATTTATCTCTAATCTTTCTGTGATCTTTCTATTTTATTTCCAATTATTTTATTTTCCACTATTTCAGCTGGAGTCTAGTTAATCTTACTGTGCACTAAGATCTTTTGACTGATAATAGTATTTATTCAGCTATTCATCTTCTAATCCATCTTAAAGAGCTTTTCTCTGTGTCAGTCACTATAACACATAGTTGACATCTGTTTCATGTAATTATATGTAAGACTAATTAATTTGATTGTGTCCCCGTTGCTTGTGCAGGATCTTAGCTGGTTGAATATGTCTGTGCCAGTCCTGAGATCTATTTGTGATAATGACACAAGAATTTTTATTGTTGTTTCTTCTATTAGCTTGATATTGCTGTGACACTGATCTTATTGTTAATTTCACAATAATAACTATTTTGCTATGCCAACTTGTCATTCATCACCTGAGCTTTACTTCCATCTGTGACATAGTCAAATAAATGAGAGAGTAACGTGTTTTATGAAGGAAAGTTTTTCATGGTTGGTATATTTTGAGGAAAATGTGCTCGTATTGAAAGCAAAGGTGACTGAACGTCAATTAGCATATAGTCAAGATTTTTTGGCAATAACTAAATAACCAAATAGCTTAATTGCTACATGTCACCTATGTTATGATTCCTTAAAAACATCCATCAGCCATCAATATTAACTTTGTCTACCCCAGAAAAAAAATCATCTGAAAAGAAGCACCAACATCCCCACTTAAAAAGTCATCTTGTAAAGTTTTAAAATACTATTTTAGTTCAAAGCAGATTTTAATTTTCTGACCACAATCATATTTCATTATTGTAATACTACTACACTATTTAATAATTGAGCTACACAAACAAGAAAATTGGCACACATTTACCAAAATCAAAAACATCATCAAAATGGACATTTCTCAGTATCCATAATGGAAATCCTGAATACTGGGAGCATGGTTTTACTGAAAGTCACTATTTTAGCTTGATTTTAATTGGAATCTTGCTATCTTTTATTTTCTAATTGCTCAAAAACCTGAACAATTCCAGATTGTTGTTTATGCTGACTTAAGCATTGTGCTCATTCTTTACAAATCTCTTTTGGCACTCTCTGTTGAAAGTAATATTTGTATGAAAATTTTCCTTCATTCTTTGCACTGCCCATTTATCTACAAAAACTAAAATTGATGACTACCTGCAAATCCACCTCCTTTCTATAATCTTATTAAGAAGTCAAATGTACTTAGTGTAAGAAGAACATGGGAGAAACACAATCTAAGTTATAATCCTTTTATATCTACAATAACTCTTCAGTGGACTCTGTCATCAATGCTTTGATGCAATGAAGCAGAGATCTTGGGAACTATCCAAGACCACATATAGATATCATTCAGTTGGTTTGAAATATACCTCATTGATGTCATTTGCTTAATTTCAACATAGCTATATTTGGCCCAAATATTGAGTTTCATGCTATCCCATGGCTTTTGTATTTTTTTTAGGTAAGCTACGTCTGAAGACAGATGTGCCTGAGATAGAAATCAACTAATATAAGTCAGTGAATGAGAAAAGAAGAGTTATTTTATTTCTTACTGTCCCAAATGGCACTTGAACTCAGGGCCTGAATACTTTTCTGAAAGTTGCTGTTCAAGGTGAGTACTCTACCATTTTGAGCTACAAAGCTATTTCTGGCTTTTTCTGTAGTAATTGGAGATAAGAGTTTTATGGACTTTCCTTCCCAAGCTTGGTTTGAACTGTAGTCCTCAGATCTCAGCCTCCTGAGTAGCTAGGACTACAAATTTGAGCCACCAATGCCCAGATCCTCCTTGCTTTATGTACTTTATTCAGCTAGTTCATCTTCCATAAATTAGAACATGATGATTACATATTAAGTATCTTCTCTTTATTTTTTTTCAGCACAGGCACTTTTTCTGTACTTCTCTCCACAAACTCTTTCTTGCCTCTCAGGCCAAGATATTGATTTCCATATGTATTAAATATGACAACAAAAATTACATACTTCCAGTAATTTTCACTTCTATAAAATCTTATATATACTTAAAACTTTTAAAATTGTTTTCTAAAATTAATGTAAACTCTTCAATGCTCTTTCAAGTGTTCCTGTCATAAAATTATATGTGTGTGTGTGTGTGTGTGTGTGTGTGTGTGTGTGTGTGTGTGTGTGTGTATGAAGGTAGTGTTACTGGCAGAGGTAAAATTTATGAGAGACTAAGCTTCACCACTTATCAATGTAAACCATCCCTTGGCAGTAACACTAATTCTTAACAAGTATTATCAACATCCCACCATCACCTCCAGTGCAATTATGAAATTTACTCACTTAAGCTCTTGACCTTCAGTAAGAAGTGGATTTTTAATCCTTTCATCTCTGTCACTAAATAGATAATAACATGATTGGAGGGTATTATTCTTTCTGTGAATTTAATTGATCACATTAAACTGAAATCATAATTTAAATTTCTTGGAACTCTGCCTATGGATCAAAAAAAAAACAAATAGAAGATTAAATTCCTGATCTTTACCTTTGCTGAAATGCTTCACATTCTCTTTTAGGCTGAGCGTTAAGATTGTTTTCCAATTACATTGCCCAACAACAGGCACAGTATATTTGGTCATAGATCTGACCTATTGACTGTTGTATTGAAGTAGCTTTTCACAAATCTGAATAATTGTTTAATTTATGATGGAGAATTTCATTAAGATTAGAAATTATAATTTCCATTGACAATCTATTAGAAGTACAGAAAAGGCTGATCTACTTTTTGAGTCAGTTGGCTTTGGTTAAGTTTAAGTTGCCTGGTTCCAAAGTCAAGTATCTCTCCATTCACTCACTCAAAATCAGAATTTATAATTAATGAAGATAGACAATTAATAAAATTCCTCTAGAATCCATCTTCCTGGGTTCAATTTTTAAGACTTTTGTAGTTTCAGTGTTGCACTTTGGAAAAATCTCTTAATCTATTCTTATATTTAATTATATTATGCATCTTATTGAATCATGTTATATACATGAAATGACAAGAAGTTTAAAAAATGATTTTGAGGCAATAGAAATGGCATCATTAGGAAAAATAATCCAAAGTATGTGCTTGTATGCTTGTCTGTACATGTGCATGTTTTAAAGTACCAAAACTGAATATATATCTTATAAACATGTTTTAGAAATACTGTGGGTGAGGAAAAATTATGCTCTGGTATATATTAGTTAACTTTTCATTTTTTCTCTGCAAAAAAAAGTATGTTGTAATCAAAATCTCCTGGAGACATGAATGTAGATGATGGCTGAGGAGTTGATGGCTGTGCTTATGTGAGCGTATGCTAGAGAAATGACTTTAGAGATACTAATTTCAGTATTTTCTTTGTATTTTCCTTTGGCATTTATTTTGCATTTACATTTTACTTTTCTGTATTTTTACTTTTACATTCAGGCATTCCTTTTCATAGAACAGATAGAAATAAAATCAGAGGACTTATAAAATATATTATAGTAAGTTCTGGATTGAAAATGTATTCCCCTGCCTCACAAAATTGTAGCTGAGATTTTGTGTTATTGAGCATCCAGGTTTGCATCCATGATAAATACCTGAGGATCTGACGCTACAGTGTGGTTGCCTGATGAAGATGTTTGCCTATTTTATTCTCTTGATTTTTCACTTCATGTAGGTAGACGTCGGCTGCCGATTCTTCCCTTAGCAACAGATGCTTCACTTTGTTCTCCTTAGGGCCTTCAGATAATTGCATGTAGCTCTTGAATAGCCCCATTTTCTCTCTGTGTTATTGCCCAATTTACTTTTTAACAGACTCATATCATTGTTGCCAAAAAGATGTGCTCTACTGTGGTAATGAAATCTCCCTGACAAAAACAAGCATAAAAGGAAGAAGTAAGACACCAAAAATTCCTAGTTAATTGCTGCTAAATGGTTATGGCTTCACCTCACTGCTCTCTGACATTCTTATTAAACAGTGCAGTATTAGCACCAAGGATCCTCATAAGGATTCAAAATTTCCCAGCTCTGTGTCACAATCTTCCCCCTATACAATTAATAATCTCAAAGATTCCTATAGACTTTATTTGCAGGCCAGGTTATAAAAATCACACTTCCCTAGAGATGATACTACAGGAAGGAATCGTGTACAATACATATAAAGTTATATTAAAATTACACGGCAGAACAAAAGGTGAATTTGGTAAGTAAATGTGACATTTAAAAGTCCTTATTATTATGGGTTTTAAGAACTCAATTATTTATGAACACTCATTTTTCAGTTCTCCCAGGAATAATGACCCAGTTATTACTATGCTAGTTGAGGAAATTCTAGGACTGTGATATGAAAATGATTTGCTTTAAAAACTTCATCTATGTCTCATAATTTTTAGTGCTATTGGAAAAAATTTCATAGTTTTTAAGAAATATAAGTGCGTAATGCTTTTGTATTTTGGTGCCTAGAATGCTATATATGAAAATTGGCTAATCAGAGGAGATGTTCAGAAAGTGATCAGATTTATCATTACAGTAGTTTTTCTAGATGCAAGGTCAGTTTTCATTTTCAGATATGGTGGCTTAACTGTTCATCTCAATAGAATTCATTCATAAGGGAATTTATACAGTCAAAGTAGCATTTTGTCCTTATTTCTTACTGATTGTTTTGCTGGGGCATTGAACCCCGTACAGAGTAATGGACTTCACAAACTTCCTCTCATTTATCAGGATAGATGAATCTCATTCATAAATGGAGGGAATAAAGTACAGAGATATGAAAAACTTGCCAGAATGACAAAAACTAATGCTACTAACTGCATATTCAGCATAGAAGACAGGCCTAACTCAAAATCGGCAGTATATTACTTACAAATTTTTGCTATAAGACAATTATGGTTTTCGTTCTATAATTACTTTGAGTTATAGTCTATATATAATTTAGGACTAATTATTCATTTCCTGCACTGTGAATGAGGAAAAAGAAGCATGAACCAGTTATCCTAGCTTTATTCTGAAATGCAGTAAAGTGAATGTCTCATTCAGCACTGAAAACGTCATATGTAATGCATTAAAAATAATGCTAATTTTAGAGATATAACTATTACAGCTCTCAGAGAGTTTGTGCTGACATTATTGTCACTGTTTTTAATATATGAATTTTATACCTAAAGACTAATCAGACAATAATTGATCAAATATTTCAAAATAGCTAGAGAAAGATCTCAACACAAAGGAATGATGTATGACTTAGGGATGCCCCTGAACTGATTATTACATCCTGTACTCATCCTGTACATCCAGTACTCATGTACTGATATGCCCCACATTCCTCCCAAATCTATCTATCTATCTATCTATCTATCTATCTATCTATCTATCTATCTATCTATCTGTCTGTCTGTCTATCTAAAACAAATACAGGAACCAGATCTAGAATATACTCGTCATCTTCACTCAAACTCAGATCTATGAATATTCTATTATCAGTTAAAGTGTAAGACTATTTTATTTTGATTTTAATACTGATGTATTTCGATATCTCTGATGCCTATCCAGGATAGGTTTATGAATTGCTGACTTTTACCTGAGAGCTATGCTTCTGGAATAGAGTAGACATTAGAAAATCTCACCTTTTGTTTTCTACTACAATGAATCATTAATTCTAAAGAACTCAGATAAAGCTCATAAATGTCCCTCTCGTTTACATAAGAAAAAAAAACATTTGGGAGTCTCTCATTCTTATTCTTCCCTTTACAAATCCTAGATGAACTGATAGCCCCAACTGAACAATTAGAAAAAAAATATTGGTTAAAACAGCAGCACCAAATAAACAAAAGCATCAGTATTGCTTCATTTCCTACTTGGCCCAGATCATTATAATTTGCCAGCATGTAACTTACATGTAACCATCCTTTCTGAAATTGGGATGATTTTGGAACAATTCTCTGATTAAATTTTATTCAGATTTAATTTAATCTACTTAATCATCTCATGGGTTTTTGGTTGGTAATTTTTTTCTGCCTTGTTTAGGACTATCAGAAATAATCGATATATACAATGAGATGCATACAGACTTGGTGATCAGCATGTACTCCATTTGGAGAGTTTACCCTCCTCTGTTGCAAACATTCTTTCCTCTTGTAACGTCATCATCTTTTCAAATAAATCTTTCTTTTGCCCCATTTTGTTAAACAAGTACGATGAAAAAGAAGCAAATGGATATGTAACCACTTTTTTTTTCTGGTTGTGGGACTTGAACTCTGGGCCTGGACACTGTCCCTCAGCTCTTAATCTCAAAGCAAGTGCCCTACCACTTGAGCCACAGAGCCACTTCTGGTTTTCTAGTGGTTTATTGGAGATTAGAGTCTAATGAACTTTTCCTGCCTGGGAATCTGAGAATCGCGATTCTCAGATCTCAGCCTCCTGAGTAACTAGGATTATAGGCGTAAGCCGCCACTGGCACCAAGCATATGTACCACTTTGATTGCCATTAATATGTAACCCCTATGATGAAGAGTACAAAGAGGAAGTAGTTATATTAATGCTGAAAAATAAGTTGAATAAAATGATATTGTTTTATTTGGGTCAGTAGTAGCAGGTGTCTTCTAAACTGAGCTCAAATATGAATACAAGAGCAAGTCAGGGTGTGCCTCTTTCCTCTGTGAGTATAGCTAATGGTCTTTATGAACTTAAGTAGAACATGAAGCTGGTAATAAAGACTCATCCTAGAATGAGTTTCATCCACTCTTTAAAGATAAAAATGATCTTGGTTTATGATAGCATCATAACTGCCTTGTGTTATCTATGATAAACAGTTGACAAGTGATACTTACTTTTCTGAATAACCATTTGGAAGAAACCTTTAACCTGTCTTAATAAAATAGATTCACTTGTATAGCACTTTTCTCAACAAATTTGGATCAGATTGTAGCTATAACAGTTATGTAGCAGAATGTTTTTAGTAATACATAATATAGAATTGGTAGGAATGTTATTAATATTAACAATTTTGTCACATGGCTCACACAATAATCAAGGGATAGTTTTTGAGTATGGAGGTATATAGTCAACAGGGACTAAATTATATGAAGTATTGATGTGGGAATTGCAAAGGAGACTTTTTGCTAGAAATAAAAAGGTGGACGATCATATAGTCTAAAATATTTTCTCGAAAAATTTGGAATCAAGGGATGCGACATCAGTCTCTCTTCTGCAAGTTGTCATAGCAAAAGTAATTTTCAGGCAATATAAAAGCTATTCTCATCAGGATGTCAGGATTCATAGCTTTAAGACAAGGTTTAGAAAGACCTCCAAACCCAAATGAACTTGTTTCTGGTGCAGAATGCTGCTCATTGCTCATGAAAAGGATCTTTCTAAGATGTCAAGGTTTCCTTAGCCCCTCAAATAAGTTTTATCTTAGTCATGTCATTGTATTTCTCTATGAAGAAAATTTTTTAGTGTATATTGAAAACCAACCAAAACCTTGCTCGGCTCAGAAGGAATTGTTTTACGTGTCCTTTATTTCTCGATGTCCTTTGCTTTTATTTCTACCACACCTGTATTTCAGATGTTGGATCACAAGACTTCCCCAAGTCTCTCACATCATTCTTCATTCCTTGTCATCTCTTTTCCCTAGAAGAGCAATTTTGAAACTAACACCTGTCTTTAGTTTCTTTTCTAGTAACTTCCATTTTATTATGGATCGTATATGTTAGAGTGCTTTTTAAAATGCCTACAATGCCCTACTTTTATTTTATAGTGTTACTATATTTGTATGTGTTGGTCTGTCTAAAAATCATACTTAAAAAAAAATTCAATCCTGTAACTTTGTGTCTTTGTGTTTCAGTGCTTCTTCATCGAACCTGCTGTTTCTCTGCTATGGTGTGTGGTTTCCTCAGTCCTGCTCCATCAGTCTTAATATTGTTTGGCGGTGACTTCCTGCTGAGAGCTAGAGCTTCCTGTCTACATTAACATGCCTGTGCTCCTTCACTGGCTTCATCAACTTAATTTTAGGACTACAGGCAAGTCCTTACTAAAAATAAAAGAGAACATTACAAATGACTTTGCCTTTTTTTTTTTAATTCCAAGGACTTGGTGAATGCTATATATAAAGACTCTTGAGCTACTTGCTTTACAAGTTTCTTGTACTCATAGATGTGGCACATGTATTACGATGCCAGTTTAATCCTAAGAAGACAATAGCATGAAAAGATCTACCCTACCCAGACTTTGTAGTCCCAGTCTTTCTTCTGTTCTGTCATGGGCAGTGATCTTTATCATAGTAACTAGAATTGAATTTGGCTATGTCCATTCGACAAGTTGTTTTGATGGTATAATATATACACACATATGTACATATAATATTCAATATCATAAGGTCTAATAAAAAATCAGTCCTTTGGGATGAAGAAAATATTAGAACATACCATTTTGTTGTCCGTTAGCTAAGGAATTGCCATTTCTTCGGGCTAACTCCCTGTACCAGGACTGACTTCCTTTCTGCTAGGTTCTTCATACATACAACTTTACAATTGGATACAGACAACTGTACAATTGGATTCAGACAATAATTTTAAGGCTTATTGTCTAGTTAAACATCAGCCATAACCCACAAATTTGAAGCCTGTAGTGATTTTTCATTGAAATATAAATGAACTCTAATTTTGTATGGATTAAAGAGTACAAATAATTAACTATGCAATCATTTTCTGGTTTACAAATAGATAAAAGATAAGCAAGCAGAGAATCCTCAGATGATAGTTGCAAACAAACAATAACAACAATAAAAATATACGATTCTAGAAAATGCCTGTATCAGAAGACAAGCCTAAAAGAAGTCATAGCCTTGATTCAAGCATGTCTAATTTGTTTGGACTTCTTTCAGGAAACATCATAAAGCTATTTATACTGTCAACTGTTTTCATCATCAAAATTCTTTATTTGCATGAAATCATATAGAAAAATCATGCTATTATACATTGACTCTTTTTTGAAAAAATTTATAATTTTGATATACCATTCTTTATTAAAAATGCATGCTTCACTTTCTAAGTATATGCTATAAAAACAAATAAAATTGCATCCACTTTTTACATCCTTTCATTTTTAAAATCTCACATTTGCAATTACATGTTCTGTGTTTTGATTTAGTGATACTGTCAGGTCTTGAAGACTGAAGGTAGCTTATAAACTTAGTAGAAGAAAGAATTGTGTTTAGAGTTGATTTTCAAAATCTTCCTTTCTTTAAAGGAAAATCTTTCATAAATGCTAAGATTAATGCGTTATACATACACCCCAGTGTAACTCAGTTCAGTCAGGAAAAGTGACAATTTAATATGGAGTATCCAGAGCTATAAGAGCTGCCTATTGACATCCAATTCGAAGGAGGTCAGAACAACCTGAAACTATCTGTCTTCATCATTAGTAATTTTTACACTTGGAAGCTGTTTTGATCTTGAACTCATTCTTTATTGCAGCATTTTAATTCATATAATAACACCATTTGAAGTGATGATGCTTTCATGGAAGTGAGAATTAAGAACATGTCTAATAAATTCTTTTCTTAATTTTCTGAACAGTTATAACTGCTATCTCATTGCAACAGTTTTAAATTTTATTTTTTAATATCAATTTACAATTTAAATACATTTAAAAATAAGCAGAAATCATATATATGTCTGTCTGTCTGTCTATCTATCTATCTATCTATCTATCTATCTATATCTATAATGTCACCTTCAGCTTCAGAAAGCAGTGATGATAATAAGCAAGTATATTCCTCCTTAATTGGACATCATCCTTTGGTGAAGTTTGGGTCAAAATCCTTATCCCATTTTTCAGATAACTGTAAGACTGAAAATATTAAGTATTTAAGACAAAATTGCTAGACAGGATTTTTGGAAGTAATAGATGTTTTTATATTATAATTGTTCAATTGTTATAATTATTTATACACATAGAGAAATAAACTATTTTACTCCTGATTCTTGGGCAGATTGAAAAGTCACAGCAGTTTACCACCCAACATGTGGAAAGTAAAGTTTGCTGTATTTTCCTCCTCAGAATTCACTGTTCCTTTCTTCATTTTCAAAGAAAATAGCATCTCATCCTCATCTCTCTCTCTCTCTCTCTCTCTCTCTCTCTTTACCATATCTCATGTTTCTTTAGCTATATATCCAGACTCTTTTATTTCATCGAGCTTGTACAATACTTATTTTAAACTATACTTTTATTCATATCTATTTACCAAATAATCAGTGAGGAATTAATTCTGTAATATGTCACTAAAGCTAAGCACCAGGGTCATGATTCTCAAACATAAGACTTGGGGAAATGATTTGACTCTGAAGTCTCTTCCCTAGTGAATAGATTGTTGCCTTTTATTATCTTTGGCTGTGTTGGGAAATGAACCCAAGTTCTGTCCTCTGTGGCTTGGACTACATTCCTGGTACCAGTGTAGTAAACAAAACAACACTTGAGGTGAGAATGATTCAAAACTCTCTTCCAACACATAAGGATACAGGAATGCCCTGGCACCGCCTCCATGTGAGGATGCAGCATGAAGGCCTTCATGTGACACAGAGCCACCTTAAAGCTCACAGCTCCCAGAGGTGTGAAAAACAAATTACCATATGAATTCCTCAGTCTCAGGAATTTTATTACATTAGCAAAAATGGATTAACCCATATTATGTCTTGACACACAAGCACATACATGCATACACACATACTAACATATACACATCCACAGAGTTGGACTTTTATGTCCAAAGATTCTTTGTCCATGAGTTCTATGTCCCTGGATTCAACCAATTCCAGAACAAATATATTCAAAACAATTAGTTGTACCTGGGTTCAACATGCACAGATCTTTTATTACCAAAGCAGTAAGTTTAACTACTCCCAAAAAGTACACTAATGCATAAATTATTTAAATTATGTGCAAAAATCTGGTCAAGTGATGAGTATTTGTCTAGCACTATTAAATCAAACTCCAGTAACATATAACTCTCTCTCTCTCTCTCTCTCTCTCTCTCTCTCTCTCTCTCTCTCTCTCTCTCTCTCTCTCTCTCTCACACACACACACACACACACACACACACACACAAACACATATGAATTTGTTTTAGGTTACATGTCATTTTATCTAAGAGATTTAATTATCTGTGAATTTTGATATCTATGTTGTTCCTGGAACAAATTGCCCACATATACTAGAAAATAACTCTCTTTTTGATTATTTATTATTCCTGAACTCAGGGCATGAGGATTGTCCCTGAGTTTTTTTGCTCAAGGGTTGCACTCTAAAACTTTGGCCAGCTCCGCTTCCAGCTTTTTCTTTGTTTTCTTTTAATTTGTTTTTTTTTTCTTTTTTCTTTGTAGTTAATTGGAGATAAGACTCTCATAGGCTTTCTTTTCTGGCCTGGCTTCTAATCACAATCCTCAGATCTCAGCCTCCTGAACAGCTAGGATTACAGGTGTGAGCTACCCTTGGCAAGTGTGTCATACATTTACTCTACATTTCTAGCCTAAATATGGCAGACCTAGTATGGAGTCTATAACTTAAGTCAAATATCTTCTCTGTGTTTTCATTTTCAGGGCATTGTTGGTAATAAATGGTAGTGCTCTTCTTATGAATTGCTAATACTACAAAGGTTTAAGATAATGTGTTATATCATTTATCCTAAGAATACATTTCAATAGAAAAATGCAAAGCTATTAATTATATATAAAATTATATAAAATACCTTAAACCAGACTACTATTTCCTTGCTCTTATTGAGCTTTTCAGGTCATATTCCCTGATGTCTGATACCCTATTTTTGTTTTGTTTTCAAAATAATTTACTTTATTGTTATTATAAAAACCAGGCGCTGGTGGCTCCCGCTGGTAATCCAGGAGGCTGACATCTAAGGATTGCAGTTCAAAGCCAGCCCAGGCAGGAAAGTCCATGAAACTCTTACCTCCAATAAACCACCAGAAAACCAGAAGTGGCGCTGTGGCTCAAGTGGTAGAGCTCTAGTCTTGAGCTGAGATGCTGAGGCACAGCGCCCAGGCCCAGAGTTCAAGCCCCACCACCGACCACAAAAAAAAAAAAATAGTGATGTACAGAGGGATTACAATTACATGTGTCAGGTACTGAGTACATTTCCTTGCATTCAGTGTCTTCTGTTACCTCATTCTCTCTCAGTCCCTCTGTCCTGCCTCCACCCATGACCCATGAGTTGTATAGCTCACTTTCATTAGTGTCTAGTGAGCTCCACTGCTGCACTTTTTCATTTTTTTTCCCTCAAGTTCTGTACCCACCACCCTGACA
Source organism: Dipodomys merriami (assembly GCF_024711535.1). Taxonomy (NCBI): domain Eukaryota; kingdom Metazoa; phylum Chordata; class Mammalia; order Rodentia; family Heteromyidae; genus Dipodomys; species Dipodomys merriami. The sequence goes on along the minus strand of NW_027203381.1, from coordinate 106,478,032 downwards.
ATACACTTGAACATCCCATACATAAAGAAAAGAAGACAGAATCATCGGAAAATAAAATCTGAAAAAAATTTTAAAAATGGGCATAGTAGGTTCTGGCAATGTGTCTATTTTCCACTTTTAGGATTTGAGTATATTGATTCAAATCAATGTATCATATTTGTAAGTACCAAAGAACATACATTTTTGTCATAGTGTTAAGAATAATTGACCTATAACATCTCCTATTTCTTTTTAACATCATATTTCTTCACTAGTATTTGCCTCTGACAACTTGTCAGTTTGTGAACTAGACTACAAAGCTAATTCAGAGTTCAAAGAATGGTAAGATTGACAACTCAGATGTAACTAAAACCTGTTGTCACTGCTGTTTACCAGGAGCATGGCAAATAGGGATTGCAAAAGTAATGGGACATTTAAAAATGCGAGTGGGCTGAAAGAGCTCCTGGTACCATCCAGGGTCCTCCCTAGTGGTAGAAAAGAAACTTGTTCTTAAATATATCCTATGTAAATGTAAACTCTACAAAGACTGGAACAAACAAACAAACAAATAAATACCAAAGGGTGAAAAATGCTCCATGGTATTCAGAAAGCACAGGGATCTTATGTCTCCTCAAAGCAGATACTTGTTATTAAAGTTTCATACATAAGCATAGTGCTTCATTGTATCTAATCTGGACCAAAAGTGTTCCTGATCGTGGGTCACCAGGGTGGTTTTGATAGAGAGTGTTGTGAAATGTCATTGCACTTGTTTTCTTCTCTTGATCCCCGCCCCACCCCCTTGTAAGTATTCATTTCTTAGTGCTCATTTTCTTAGCTTTTGACTTAGTCTTTCTAAGGAATTACATTATTTGCACTCTCCATAGATTCTATTATACTTCAGTTAATTCATGTTCATGCACTTGACCTCAAAAGTTGTAAGTTCTAATTTTATTATATAATTGCCTAATTTATAATTGTGGATGTTAGATACTGAATACCATTAGTTTTTAGATAAATGCTGAGTAATTTATCTATAATTTAACATATGTATCATTCATTCAAATAATTTTATGTTTAGAAATCTTAGACAATAAATGTAGGTAGAAAGGTAAACTTGATTTGAAATAAATCTTTGAGATTCTTATCTTGAATTAACTAGCCAAAGCAGGAAGTGGTAGTGGGTATAGTGCCAGCCTTGAATGAAAAAGCCAAGCAACAGTACAAGAGTTAAACCCAAGAACTATAACATAAAGAAAAGAATACCTAGCAAGAAGGTAAGACATTTAAAAAACATGTTCTGAGTATGGCATGAGTGTTAAGTTTGTGGTGGTAGGTCAGATAATTTGTCAGAAAGGATTTAAATGAGCTTAGTAGTTGTGAAGTATTGCAGTAACAGGAGTACTATTCTTTTACTTTATAAACTTTGCTAAGGTAATGTGTGTGCCTCCATTGAAGGCCATTTTTGTAGAAGGACTGTATTTCGAGAAATTTACAAATAATGTGAGTTTTCCCTATTTAAAAATACTTTTTCTTTCTTTGGGCTAAGATATCTTTGTGTGTTTTTTTTCTTTGTTGCTTCTGGTCCTTTCTATCTTCCACTTCCAAATTGTGGACCTAGCAAATGATCATTGTCTGCTTTCATTTGCTTTTTAAGCTTATTATAAAAAAAAGAAAACAAAGCCTAAAAACAATAGAAAATAAATGAAAGCCCCATTTTCTCTCTGCAGCTTGGATTTTCCGCAGCATGTCTTTTAAACTGCATCTGTGTAAGAAGAGCACCATATGGGAGGGAGGAGGATCATTTAATTTAGTTCCTATACATGCAGGAAATGAAGAGTTGACTATATTTTAAATCTTGCCAAAGCTATGCAACAGCAGAACTAGGAACAGAACCCCAAAAGTTTTGCAATCAATCTTGCATCTTTCCCGTTCACTAGATACTGAGAGACTCTTCACTAACACATACAAATTGTGTATGTTCTACTTTGGAAAATACATTAAAATACATAAAATTATGTTCATCATTTTAATATTATTTATAAAAATTATAGGTATTGTAAAGTTTCCTCTTTGAAATTATATTCACACATGTGCATAAATATATTTTACCTGTTTGTATAAATATGAATGTATGCGATTGCTATTTGAGCAGAAATTAAATTGTGTAATATACTTAAAAGTATCAAATCATTTTTAGAGCAAAAATCAACCCCTGTGAATTGCATGCCAAAGGACATTATGTTAATCTAACCCTAATTATTATACATTATAATTATTAAAGTTGATGATAGTCGATGCTAATAAATGTAAAGGACAAAGTTTTTATTTCCTTCCTTTCTTCTTTTAAATTTATTTCAATTTTTGATAATTAGGTCTTCTTTACTTTATGTATGGCATATTCAAGAGTACATCTTCAGAAAGGTTGTGGGGAGGGTACAGAAATTGAGGAAAAATGGTGACCAAGTATAAGCAGTAGAGCTCAGTGAGCATTGGTAAAGTGAACTATACAACTCATGGGTAGAGATGGGAGTGAGGACTGGGGGAGAAATGAAAGAACAGAAAACACTGCACAAAAGGAAATGTACTCATTACCTGATGCATGTAATTGCAGTCCCTCTATACAACACCCCTATAATAATAATAAAGTAAATTAATAATAACAAAAAACAAGAGTTGAATAGGGAAAGTCATTCATAGAATGAGCAATTAATTCATCTGTAGCAACAAAAACAATTTAAACATCAAGGTAAAATATACTTTTAATAGAAAGTAGTGTGTTTCTAGACTGTTTCTAGGATGCCAATAGTAGCATTAGCTTTGGGGATTTAAGTACCTCTTGAGATTACCTGTGAGAAATTCCTCACCACAGTTCAGTCTATATGATAGAGGTCAACTATGAGTAAGGAAGTTTTAATTTGTGCATAATTTTCTCACAGAGACCTTGCAACCTTTGTTCCATTTTTTTTTGTTTTGCATATCCCCACTGCTCATGACTAGAGGATACCTCTCAAAAGTAATATAGTAATAAAGCCCAGTGTAGATATTTGTTACCTATCGCCATGTCTATATGTATGCTATCTCTCTCAATATGGCAACACTCACTTACTTGCATTAATAAACATTTTTCATTGTCATGGTGGTGGTGTTTCTTTTTGTTAGAATCTTCAATTTAATTTAAATAAATAGTTCAATTAGCTATTTTAAACTGGTTGCAATATGATCTTTGTTTTTACATAATCTGTTCTATTAAAATTAAAATAAATGATCAATTTGAAAGAGGAAAATTAATGACTAAGTACTGCTAATGTGGATAAAGAAACTATGAGTGAACCAAGAAATATTTACTAAATGTCTAGAATTGAAAATAAATCATGCCTTCCTCATCATTCCTCATTTGTTTTTAACATTTTTTCACACTTAAAAAAATCATAACATATGTATCATTCATTCAAATAAGTTTATGTTTAGAAATCTTAGACAATAAATGTAGGTAGAAAGGTAAACTTGATTTGAAATAAATCTTTGAGATTCTTATCTTGAATTAACTAGCCAAAGCAGGAAGTGGTAGTGGGTATAGTGCCAGCCTTGAATGAAAAAGCCAAGCAACAGTACAAGAGTTAAACCCAAGAACTATAACATAAAGAAAAGAATACCTAGCAAGAAGGTAAGACATTTAAAAAACATGTTCTGAGTATGGCATGAGTGTTAAGTTTGTGGTGGTAGGTCAGATAATTTGTCAGAAAGGATTTAAATGAGCTTAGTAGTTGTGAAGTATTGCAGTAACAGGAGTACTATTCTTTTACTTTATAAACTTTGGTAAGGTAATGTGTGTTTGAATCCAGGAAGGAAGGAAAGAAAAATCTAAGTTTGTATGGGAAAAGTACATATCCTAGCTCTTGTGACTTTGTAACTAACTAAATATGAAGAAACCACCTACGATTCTAAGATTCTGCGTGCTAATGGTCTAGAATTCATGGTGCTAATAAATAAATATATCTTGATAGCTAAAGCATTTTCAATGAACTTTGGATAAACTTAGTGTATAGTGAGTCTTTTCTTATTATTTATTTGGGATAGGAAGGGAAATGATAGCTTTGATGAACTATTTCCATTCATGCCGAGTACCATCGTAAGAGCTTTGCTCACTTTGTGTCATTCATTTCTTAAGTCTGCCTTGCTAGGTAAGGATTACCAAATGTGTTGCAAAAACAATGGCCTTGAGGTTCCAAGGACATCATAAGATTACATTTTTGGAAATGATTGAGACAGAATATAAGCAACAATTAGTAATGACTTTTAACAATGACTAGGTTTTTCGTTTGTTTTGTGCATTATAGGAGCTTGAAATCAGGGCCTAGACTGAGTAAAAACTAGTCTTAACTATGTGAATTTGGTGACAATTGTTTTTCAGCCTGTTTTTTTTAAAGTTATAGTTTCATAGCTATCATTGTTTTGGTGTAAAAACAGACAGTAATCATCTTAACCAAAGAAAAAGTAACTAAGCTGAAAATAATTTGAAAGCCACATATAAAATATAACATCTATATCATATCCTCTAACCAGTTTGCCATTCTCTCTATTTTTCTTTTTATTTACACTATGTTTCAAAACCAAAAAAGCTCCTGGGGATAAAGAGCCAAGTAGTAACTGCTGTGGAGGTCTCAAAGTCTAGCAGAAAGAAACATACATGAAAAGAATGACTTATTATAGGCCCTCAGGGCCCAAAATAAAAAAGCACCTCTGTACAGGAAGAGCAAGGAAAAGAATTGTAAGGTTTATTCATGGAGTTTGAGAGTGTCATCCTGTGAATAACTTGATGTGTGTCTTAAAGTCGATTCTTGAAATTTTCCCACAGAAGGAAAGAATATGGATTCTAGGCATCTAAATACGTTGAATTCTGTTCTACTGTCCTAAATATTTCATATACTAAATCCTTCAGTTGTTATCAGTTGTTATGAACTAAGTTTGGGAACTTGGCACAAAGGATAGCAAAGCAAAGAAGGGACAATATAAACTCTTCCTGTGAGTACAGAGGAATAGAGGTAAACATACTCTGAGAGTCTAAGCAGTTGATTATGATTATTATTATTATTTTGGTCCTGTCGTGGGCCTGAACTCTGGGCCTGGGCGCTGTCCCTCAGCTCTTCAGTTCAAGGCTAGCGCTCTACCACTTGAGCCACAGCGCCACTTCCAGCTTTTTTTTCTGCTTATGTGGTGCTGAGGAATTGAACCCAGGGCCTCATGCATGCAAGGCAAGCACTCTACCACTGAGCCACCTTCCCAGCCCCTTTGATTATTATTTTTTAACCAAATAACATATTGGGGCTAAATGATTATAAACAATTTGTCCAAGCCCACAAATGATAGATTTAGGCTTTTCTTTCCAGGTTCAGTATTTTGTTCATTAAAGAGGATTAGACAAGAATTTTTATAGATCTTCATAAATAAACAGAAATTGGACTGGTTTGTTTCAAATGCATCCCTTTTGTCAGAGTCTTAAAAAACATTCAGTATATCATATATATATATATATATATATATACACACACAAACTATTAGTCCTCCTATTTTTTTTCTTTCATTGGTTTTGCAAGTGGAAGCTCCCATAGGAGTTTGGAAGGCATGATGTTACTCAGTGGAGGACTAGGGAAAAGAAAGAAAGACAGGATTTAGCAAGCTGGATTTGCACAATTAACTATTGGAATCCCTGGAACATGTGTAATGAAGATGGAGTGTCTGAGCTTAAATTGCCAGTCCTTTATATGCCCAAGTGACCACGAGAGACTTCTGAGAATGATGTGATTTTAAGATGTCTTTGTAGAAGAAGCTAGTGATAAAGGGATTGAGTACTGGAGTATGTCTCCCCAACTATATTATCCAGAGCTGGGATAACTGGGCACAACATTTCTGTGGCTGTCACTTCTTATGAGAATTACTTTGATCGTCCTCTAGTTCTTCTATACCCTTCAAATTTATGCCATTAACTTCCTTCTGGATTTTATTCTTCCATACTTTTCACCTATTTCATCTTTCTAATGACTCAGTAAAGATAAAGAGAAGCTAATGTTCCCTAAATCCTTCTCCAGCTTAGTGCACAATGTAGGTTACAGCATGTGTACATAATGAGAATCTCTTCCAGGATAGTCTATGTGGTCTACAGAAAGAGGAGCCTGGAACAAAAATTGATTTCAGTAACTTTAGTGTGTGACCTATTTGTACTTCTTGCCAAGATGTCTACCAAAGTCTGTTTTCCAGCAATGTAACAATAAAAGTTTCAAATGAAACAAGTTCTTAGAAGATTTTTGCCTTCATACTCCTATAATGGCCCTTTCTAACCTTAATGGGAAAAAAGGTAGTAGAATATGAACAATATGGTCATATGTACATAGCTTTTGACCTTTTCTACTTGTTCTACTCATGTACTACTTATTGCAAATAAGGGAAACCATGGGACCTATATTTCTTTAGGCCTGGCTTACTTCACTTAATATAATTTTTTCCAAGACTTTGCATTTCCTAACAAATGGGGTAATGTCATTCTTTCTGAGGGAAGCATAGAATTTCTATATATATGTATATATGTGTGTGTATGTATATATATATATATATATATATATATATATATATATATATCACATTTTCTTGATCCATTCATCTACTGAGGGGAATCTGGGTTGGTTTCATATCTTAGTTATGGTAAATAATGCTGCGATAAACATAGTTGTGTTGGCAGCCTTAGTATGGCCTTGTTTGTGATTGTTTGGGTAAATGCCCAAAAGTGGGATTGCTGGGTCATAGGAGAGCTTTATGTGCACATGACCATATAAGGTGAGGTAAAGCAAAATGAACCCCAAGATAGGGACACAAATAGCTTTTTTTTCTTTCTTGCTATTGTTTCTAACATACTTATAATGTACTATGTGATTTTTTGTTGTTGTTGTTTCTTTGTATGTTCCTTCTCCACGGTATAACCCCTGTTTTCACTGTATTTGATGTCGGTGCCATGAATCTTGTATATACACTTCTATAATTTGGGGAGGGAAAAGCTTAAATAGGAATACAGGTTGACCCATTGTAACAATGAGGTGTATATTGAAAATGAACTTTACAACTTTGGCCATGGAGGAAGGGGAAATGTTAGTTTTGGATCGGGGAGGGAAGGGATAGTAGGGGAAAAATAAAGGAGGAGGCATCAATGCTCCATAGGAAATGTATTCATTACCTTGCTCATGTAACTGTAACCCCTCTGTACCTTTGTACAGTATTTTCACAATTAAAAAAAAGGACACAGAAGAATACGAATAGGCCGGGCGCTCGTGGCTCACGCCTGTAATCTTAGCTACTCAGGAGGCTGAGATCTGAGGATCGCGGTTCAAAGCCAGCCCCGGCAGGAGAGATGATGAGACTCCTAGCTCCAATAAACCACCAGAAAACCGGAAGTGGCGCTGTAGTTCAAGTGGTAGAGCGCTGGCCTTGAGCTGAAGAGCTGAGGGACAGCGCCCAGGCCCAGAGTTCAGGCCCCACAACCGACAAAAAAAAAAAAAAAAAAAGAATATGAATAGTAGTAGTAGTAGTATAGTACGTAGCAAAATATGAACATGAATTTTGCACACAATATTTTATTTTATAGGTACATTTCCACGTGTTTTACTTAACCTTTTGTTAGCATTCAATTTCATTATATTTTATTAGATATACTTTTAATTCATAATGATTAAACTTATAATGTGACCATTTTCATAATTTTCTTATAATTTTAAATGATACTGTTAGTCACACTCCATGAAACACTGCTGAAAAAACAAAGAAACAAATGTATCCAACCCTTCAGTCTGTGGTTATTGAATCATACCTTAAGTACACATTTGCTGTGCTTATTTACAGAAAATTCCCTAAAGAAAATCCATAATATATTTTTGTACTTGTTCCCTTTTTACCATACAAAGATGATTTTTATTCTTTATAGGGTATAATACATTCTCTACATTTTTGGCATTTATCACTGGTTGGACTTTATAGGATTGCAATACTTATGCTGTATATCAAATTCTAAAATACGAACTTTCACTTTTTCATTTTTAATCTTTAATGACCTGAGTACTGAGATACTTGTGAGAATATTATAATTCTTTTTTTAGCAGATCAATAGGATGAGTCTTCATTCTTAAAGAGACTGATCTCTTCTGACTTATTTTTTGGCAGTAGTGCTAAGGTTTGAACACAGAGATTTGTACTTACTAGGCCAGTACTCTGCTTCTAGAGCTGTGTCTCCCAATCTTGCACGATTTAATTGATTTTCTTAAGGTACATAAATAGGAAATGGGTAAAAGAAAATTCTATATGATAAAAAAAGCAAAGAATCTTTGGCAATACCTTTTTAAGTTCTAACCCTGTAAAACCTAACCTGGAAGAAGGGAAGCAGATAAAAATATCCAGCCAATTTACTCAGTGTTGTTTCTATGTCCTTTGGACTATTTAATAGATTTGAGGATAAAAACATGGAATGAAAATTTGAGAATATATATATATTTAAGAATATAAATTATGTGTATATACAATTTAAGAATATATATATACATATATACACATACACACATATAACCCATATACATATACATATTCACCATTACCTATTAACACATATGCAGTGTTTACAAAGTTATAATGTTTTGGATTGTCCAATATTACAAACTATCATATATATTTCTATATATATTTCTATATATATATATTTTATGTAGCAGTAAAAGAAAACAAATTTTATTTAGTGTATTTTTATGATTTACTTGACAATTCTTTGTTTAGTTCAAGTCAAAAGGTTTTAGTGCTTGTCTTGTGCTTGTTTTGTAAGTTTCTACTGATAGCTGTGTCTGATTATATCAACTTCATTATTACTCTAACCCAGTTCCGGTAGACAGATACTTATATTTTGAATTAATATTTGTAGAAAGAGTAAAATGCAAGAAAATTTCCAAAAAGCATAGTTTATTTTTTCTTTTTGCTTAGGTTAGCCTAAGTATTTAGTCTAAGATCTAAAAGTACTTTAAGAGGCAACTTTGTAGAAATATTTAAATTTGCTAACTATTTGATCATGGTCTCTAATGAAAAGGAACATACGCCAGATGCTCATGTTGTGGTTTTCCTTTTTAGGTAACTGCAACTGTACTTTGAAAATCAACTGCAACTATGCTTTGAAAATCATTGCAATGAAGTCTCAGTTTGACAAGAAGAGTTCCTCATCAGAAGGCTTTGTTGTCAAAGCTCAGATAAGGAAATGATATACAGAATGCAAGAGACTTCAAACACATATTGGTTCAGTCATTCTTGATTCTTCATATTGTATTAATGTGCCAGAAATCTGGCATCATGCAACAAATAGGGAGGTTTTTTTTGTTTGCAAACTATGGGAAATATATGTGGCATCATTTATCATTTTAACTCTCAAGTGTACAATTCAGTGGTACTAACTTTATTAATGTCTCCAGGCATCCATAATGTTCATACATCCACACAATTTATTAATTAATTTATTTATTTTTGTTGGTAGTGGAGCTTGAACTCTCGGCCTGGTCACTGTCCCTCAGCTCTTCAGCTCAAGGCTAGCACTCTACCATTTGAGCCACAGAACCACGTCCAGCTTTTTCTCCTTATGTGGTGCTGAGGAAACAAACCCAGGGCCTCATGCATTCAAGGCAAGCACTCAACCACTGAGCCACCTTCCCAGCCCATTTTATTTATTTATATTTTTATTTCTCCAAAATGAAACTCTTTGCCAATTAAACCATAACTCTTCATGTTATATGTACTTTGGTTAGCAGAATCATACAACAGTAGCTTTATTTTCTTTTTCCTGGTCCTGGGGCTTGAACGCAAGGGCCTGCGTGCTGCTCTGAGCCTCTCTGTGCTCTAGGCTAGCACCCTACCATTTGAACCACAGCACCATTTCTGAACAGTAGCTATTTTGTGACTTTATTTTGCATTGTGGATGAATAACACACATTTACATGTGTATATAGAGAGGTATGTCCATATTTGGATATAGGTAGATATATTTACATGTATATATATATATGACCTTGGTATATACGTATATATAATATATGACATTGGTATTACCTACATATGTGTCGTATTTTGTATACCACATTATCTGCTGATAAATATTTAAATTGTGCCTACATTTTGGTTACTATGAGTAGTTTTATACCATATGCGGATAGGCAAATAAATTTCTTTGTTTTTCTGATTTTGATATGATAAATTAGACTCTATATTACTTCAGAAAAGGTCTTTAAAAATATTAATTTAGGGGTTGAAGAAATGAGTGTGCATTCAATCTACGACACTATTGCGTTGGGGAAGATCAGGGTCACCATATTGTGTTTCCCAGAAATTAATACATTTAGTGACCAGGAGATTATTTTCTAGTGAGAATTAAGCAAATTTAGCTATTGCAAGTATGGGTCACATTTATTGGAAACATGAAATTTTAAGACATCTGAAAACCTGAGGTCATGGTAATATCACCTACTGTGTCCAACATTTTCCTCTAATTTTTATGCTCAGAATCTATTACATGACACCCTTGGAGAAGGCCGTCTGTCTCTTAGGAAACCAGCAAAATATCAGTACATTTGTTTTCCACATTTTGTGAAATTTTATTTCTAAGGGCATCATTTCCTTGGAAAACTGGGATGAAGCCAGCAATGGTAGCATCTCTAGCGTTTTTCTACCAGCTGTCCAAACAAACAAACAAAAATAAGCCAAAAAAAGATAAAAGAACTCATAAAAACTTGGTATCCTTGATTGTTTCATTTCTGAAATCCAATTCATTTAATTAATTCAAGCACCATCTTTTATTGCCAAGAGTTTTCATATCTTCAATTATTGATAGAAGTCATGTGATTATCTCAGAGTCAATCTGAATGAAATTAATATGAAAAATACAAACAATTCCAGCTACTATACTGTTTTTCCCAAACAAATTGAGGCTCCAGAAGCTGATTGCTCCTTTTTGATTCATCTTTTGCTGTCAGAGTTATTAGCAGAGGCTGAGTGTTCCATGAGGCATTGATAAATTTAACTTTATGAAGAAAGAACTGTCAATTGTTCAGAGACCTCAGCATTTCTTCTCATGAAGCAAATAATAGCAACATCTAATTATCATATAATGCAACTCCATTTTGGACCTAAGAGAAAGACCTCATAATGTGTCAGTTCATTCTTGATAACTCAGTATATCTACCTGAACCCCCAAATCCTCCAAGATGCCTTTCCTACATGGGCCCTTCTCTGTAGGGAACAAGAATCTCTTGAGTGATACAATACCCCTCATGCTTTTATCTGCTGAAAGTCTGTGTCCTATGATTTATCTCTGTCACTTTGTATGGAAAAGTTTACCCTACAAAGCTTGTGGTTGTCAGCATATTTTCTCTCTGTGATATACTCAGAGTATTTTCTGGTATAGGCTGTATAGCTATGAAATAAATTTTCATGTGATTAAAATCATATAAAGTTCCTCAATTGCAGTTAAAAGACAGTAGATACCAAAAACAGAGGGAAATGAGAACACTTCATAAATAAAAACATTTATAAGCTGGGCACTGGCAGCTCATACTTGTAATCCTAGCTACTCAGGATGCTAAGATCTGTGGACCACAATTTGAAGCCAGATCAGGGAGGAAAATCTGTGAGACTTACCTCCAATTAACCACCAAGAAGTCCAGAAGTGGTACTGTAGTTCAAAGTGGTAGAGTACTAACTTTGAGAACAAAGGCTCAGGGATAGCATCCAGTCCCTAAGTTCAAGCCTCACAAATGACGACAAAAATAGAGAGAGAAAAGGAAAAAAAAAAATTAAATTTAATTTTATTTTATTTGTGAACATACTGTACAGAGGAGTTACAATTACATGGGCAGGATAATGCGTACATTTCTTACCAAGCATTGCAGCCTCCTCCTTTGTTTACCCTTCACATCCCTTCCCAGCCTCCCCCCTCTCCCCCAATACCAATCCTTCTCCTTTCCCCCCTTCCCCCACCCACCCGCGGGGGCCCCCCCCCCCCCCGCACCGACGTTGTAAAGCTCTCTTTTTGGACATGACAACTTGTACTTCTCATTGTTGCAACAGGTCCACCTGTATCCTTAAACACCCTGCTTTCACTATATTTGATGTCAGTATAACTTGTGGAGAAAAAAATTTTAAATTATAAATATGTGGAATTAAACGAGTTTGAGGAAATTGTGTTAATTATTTTTTCCTCTGTATCGCAGTGTGTATAACAATTATAAAAGTTATACTTTGGCTCAGATTTTTGAAGATTTCAGATTATTATTGGGCAGTTTTACTGCTCTGGGCTTCTAAATTTGTAAGGTACCATGAAAGCAGGATTCTATGGAGCAAATCACCTCAATACACAAAGAAGGCAAAAATGGATGAAAAGGAAGGGATCAGAGTTCAACAATTCCCTTTGAAATTATGCCCTTAAGAGGCTAATAAGGTTGGTAACTCTTACATGTTCCCACTTAACAACAAAAAATATCACCTTCCAAGAGTGTCACCCTGGAGACCTAGCCTTTGATATATGAGCTTTGGGCGAAACTTCAGGGAGCTGAGTTTTTTGACGGACTAAAAAAGGAGTATCAATGTCTTTGCCTAATGTCTTTCTTTTTCTAATTTCTAATTGCTACTAGCTTGGTGAAGGCACTGAGCTTGTGTCTTCCTGTAGAGCAATATGTATATGAAGTCAGAAGAAAAATAAGGACATGTTGATTGATTTCTCCCACAAACATTTTGCAGTATTTCATATGTTGACATTGTACCTTTTAATAGGAATCAGGAGAATTCAGGTACTTCCTTGGTCAAGAGAATGGAAAGTTTTTATATGTAAATGTAATTGTTAGCCTTAAAAAAAAGAGAAAAAGGGCTGGGAAGGTGGCTAGAGCGCATGCCTTGCATGCCAGAGGCCCTGGGTTCGATTCCTCAGCACCACATAAGCAAAAAGAAAAAAGCCGGAAGTGGTGCTGTGGCTCAAGTGGTAGAGCGCTAGCCTTGAGCTGAAGAGCTGAGGGACAGCGCCCAGGCCCAGAGTGCAGGCCCCATGACCGGACCCCCCCCCAAAAAAAAGAGAAAAAGCTCAAGAGATCATGTTTACTTTGTACTACAGGATGCAAGTGTAATAGTTTTTCACCTGGACACAACTGTAGTAGAATCCTGATCTTAGATTTCCAACCTCAGCAGCTGTGAGAATATATTTCTGCTGTGTACAAGCCATGTAATCTCTAAGAGAGAGAATATGTTCCTTTTCTCTTCTAATCATTTATAGAGGAAGAGATTTGGCCAAGATGTTTGATTTTTAACTGCTTTCTTACTGTTCTTAGAGAACTTTTTTCTCTGCTAGAGGAGAAATAATTTTTAAGTACTTATAAATACACATATGCAATATAAACGGTATTATATATGTTATATATTATATATGACATATGATACATGTTATATAAGATCTTTATATTCTACTTATATTATTTCTATTATATTATATTCTGCTTGAGTCTTTTTTTCAGTACACTCCAGGAGTTTTTGTTACCTGATAGCATATTGCTGGGATATACATCTCCACTTCCTCACTTTAGTGCTTTTCTTTTTCCAGGTTTCCTCAGAAAAAGCAGATATGTCATTGTGAAGTAAATGAATCTAGACACTAAGTAACATGCATACACGTGTGGTAGTGCCTGACACATGAAAGTGGTGTTATGATTGGCAAGTTGTTTTTCAGCCAAATGTTCTTTCCTTCTGTATCTGTCCTCATTTAGCATTGTATTTTCCAACTTCTTCCACACTAACCCTAGCTCTTTTTTATTTGTTTATCTTTGTTTAAGCATTTATACTTTCTGGAATTGAAATGCAAAGACAATAATTTCATTGGTTGATGCATTATTATTTTTTGAAGTTTTGTTTTAGTAATGTAAAGAAAAGCCATAAACACATCACCAATAATGATACATACCTTTCTCCAGATGTGTTCTTTACACCCATCAATTTTTTTTGCTTCATCAAACTTTAACTTCCAAATTTTTCCTCTAGTGCTATCTGTAATCTTGTAAAATCCAGTTCTAGCAAATAACTCTTCTAACTTAGTTTAGCAGGAACCCTTTCTCCTTGCTATCTAATCGGATAGCTCACCCTGCTCCATTCCCTCAGAAAATATTCAATCATCCTCACCTGTCTTCCACAAGAATTCTGTTAGGTTGGTCTGGACAGAATCTTTTTGGTCCTCAAAATCCAAAGTCCCCTCTTAGCAATCTTCTATCCCCTATGAGCTGTTAACTGGCAAATTCTGACTAGTCTTTGCTACATTCATAAGTGGGCTTAGTCTTTTTACTCGGCTGCTATATCCTGTTGTAATTTTAACTTTGAACCATTATGTAGATCCTGAATAAGTACTGCCTGAGGTATTAAGTACTCATCTACATTAATTGTACTTAGACTTTGGCATTTATTATATTCTCTTTTATTACAGATAAAATATGACATCATAAAAAATTAAATAGGATATATAAAATATTACACATTATATCACACTTACATAATGTATATAATAATATATAATATATGCTTATATATTATAAATAATATAATCATATATAATAATGTGTATAATGTATATAATATATAAATATATATAACATTTCAACTTTATGTTTAATTTTTACTTTTCTATATTTATCAGATATTTTTTATTATTGTCAAGGATATTTCAAATATATTGTATATCTCTAAAAGAAATAGACACCATAATCTTGAAATGCCTTCATGGGCTGCTATAATATATATTCCCTTGGGTACTATGAGAATAAAATCAACACATTTTATACACACACACAGTAAGTATTACAATGCAAGTATTCACCTTACAATACAAACCTGTTACTTTTCAGAGTATTTTTATCAGTTAACACCTTCAAGATAATGTGCAAATTTTCTGTTATTCACAAGAACTCCAGCCATTTGTTTGCTTAGAAAACTTAAGCTATATGAATATGCATAAAATGTTATTTTATTTTATTTTTAATATATATATTATTGTGACAATACCGTACAGAGGGGTTACAGTTACATGGGCAAGGTAATGAGTACATTTCTTATCAAGTATTGTTGCCTCTTCCTTTGTTTCTTCTTCCCATCCCATCCCATCCTCTCCCCAGCCCCCCCAGCCCCACTCCATTATTTTATTTTTATCATATTCACTTCTTTCCATTTTTCTATGAAATGTTTTTGAAATCACTTCAAGTCTTGAATTCTTAAGCAAAATTTATCCCCTCATTATTAAAATTATTTATTTATTTTTGCCCATTTAATTGTAACCCCTGTATATGGTATTTTCACAATAATAAAAAAAAATAAAAAGAAACAACAACAACAAAATAAAATTATTTATAAAATTTTCCCTTAAACATTTAATTTTCAATAATTTCAACAAATTGTTCATCTAAACAACTATTTTTGTTATGGAAAAATAAGATAAATATATAGTATAAATGATATTCTTTTCAGCATTTTTTTCTGCTTATACAATTACTAACATTCTATCTCTGTGTGTGAGTGGAGTTTTAATAAGAACTACATATTTCCATTGCCAAAGTTTCTTTGGTTATTTACTATAGACTACAGGACAAAGGAACAACCTTTTTGCATTAAAGAATCTGGTTTATCAGGCTCTGTGGTTCATGACTGTAATTCCAGTTAGTTGAGATTTGGTTAAAGGCAAACAAATCCCTGTGACTTATCTGAACAAAATGGTGAAACAAGGACTCAGGATGACCCATTGCAACAGTGTTACTCACAAGACACTACGTTAGAGATGAACTTTACAAATTGGGTGGGAGGGGGAGTGAAGGGAGGGAGGTGGGGGAAGGAAAGGATATTAGGAGAAAAACAAAGAAGGGGGTAACAATGATGCTCAACAAGAAATGTACTCATTACCTTAATCATGTATATGCTGGCAGAGCTGTCAGCTCAGATATGGAAGGAGTGTGAAAAGGAGGATTATGGTCCAAGTTGTCCAGGACAAGAAGCAAAGAATCCTAATATATTGAAAGCAAAAATTATTGGGGTTATAACTCCAGCAAACACACACACACACACACACACACACACACACACACACACACACACACACACACACACACACACACACACACACACACACACACACACACACACAGAGGTCCAATTGATCTGAATCAAATAGATTATGGTATCTATGTTTTTTTTTTGTTGTTTTGTTTGGCACTCTCAGAAGTCTATAACAAAATACTGACACCTGAGTGGGTTCAACAATAGACATTTTCATGGGTCTGAAAGCTGCATATCTGAGCTCAGCATTTTAGAATGGACAGATGCTGGTGAGTTGTCTCTTCCTGCATTTCAGATAATCACCTGCTTGCTAGGTGCTCATTTGGTCTTTTCCAGATGTATCCAAGTAGAGAGACAAATTTCTGGTGTCTTTCTCTCTACTCTCAAGAAATAGAATTCCATTACAGAAGGTCCAGCCTGATAACCTCATCTAAAACATTATGTTGCTAATTTCTCACTTGCAAATACCATTACATCAAGGGTCACGACATAAATAAGCAATTTTAGGGGAAAATAATTACAATGTCATCGCAGCCTCTACAAACTACAAAATTTCAAAGAGAAAGAGTTTGCAGCTGTTTGTCTAATTGCAGCAATTGCCAATGTAGTACAAAATCCCAAACACAGAACAGATATTTGTACTCTTAACTGAGAAAAAAAGCCCATAGATGTCTAAGAAGGTAGTATGGTGTGTGTGTGTGTGTGTGTGTGGTTAGTAACTGTTAAATCCTTGCTTCAGTGATCCCCATTAGACAGGGCTGCTCAAAATCATATTCACATATACTTCCCAAAGCAATTGGGAAACTTATTCAGAAACTGCTACTCAATAATTAAAACCACTCAAGCCATCATTTAAAAGGATTGCCAATAGAAATAACTATAAAACCCTATGCTTAAACCCCTGAGGCACATGTTTAGAACCACTACCTGTGATGGACAGAGAAACAATTCTCCAAATATCATTCCTAATCTATTTTTCATGATGGGTAATGCACCAAAACATTAAGGTCTCAGTAAGCCAATAAAATAAGAACAATTCTATCTACTTCATATTTCAGAATAAACAAATTGACAAAAGGAGGTAAAAATTGTTTACTTGTAAACTCATCAGAAATAGCTTTTTATTATATTTATTAATGTTTTATCACACACATATACATAGAGTTTCTAACATATTAGTGGCAGGGATAGATTATTCATACTTCATTCCTTATCTAATGAGTGTTGTCCGGTCTTCCCTAGTAACAGAAAGAGACTATATCTTGATAAAATTAGTGTAAACGAATGGATAAAGCAGAAAGCACATGGAAGTTTAAAAGAAAACCAAAGAAGGTATATTCAGATATTTATAACCACACTGCCATGGCCCATGAACAAACAACTGTGTAGTGGGCAAGAGAAGAGGCAGACGACTCTTATTTCTGCTGAAGATTGGCCATATGGAAATTAAAAAAAAAAAAACCCAAAAAACAAAAACTAGAGAATTACAGATTTCTGCTGAAGATTGGCCATATGGAAATTAAAAAACAAAAAAACCCAAAAAACAAAAACTAGAGAATTACAGATTTCTGCTGAAGATTGGCCATATGGAAATTAAAAAAACAAAAAAACAAAAAAAAACTAGAGAATTACAGATTTCCCAAACAATTGTTAATACGATATAGAATATATCTGTTTTAAATGCTTATGTATCTAAGGTAGGTAAGACTGTGTGGCCACATAATAAAAGAAGTGCATATATATATTGAGCTCTTTCTACCTTGTGAGGATATTGATAGACTATATTCCCAATAATCAGTACACAAGCTGTGGTATCTGACTCCCACCACCCAGAAAAATTAGTCACACCATAGCCAATGAGGAGCTAAAGATTTATAGACTAGACTTTAGGACTGACAAACTTTAAAACAAATATCTGGAAGACAGACCAGAAGCACTGAACCTATCTTCCCCTCACTGCCTACCCTAAAGGATAAAATGCAAGGTTAGATATGCTGGAACATGATGCAGATTTTGAAAGAGAATACTGAATGTTGCTCTGGTCAAAAAGAGAAAAAAAAAATAAAAAGCTTTCTTTAATAGCCCTATTCCCCAATCCCTAGCATTTTGAACAGGTTTTTCCATGAAGGAAAAGTAAATGTGAATCATTTCACATCTGGCCCTGTCAAGACGTAAACCTGAAGTTTATTTGCTACTAGGAAACTCTTCAGGCCTCATAGGACACAAATTTTATCTCTATTTGTTTTTATCCACAGCTATGGGATATTTCATACATATGAAGAAATAGTATTACTTAACATTATTACTGGTTGTAATTACTACTTGTAAAGAAATATTGTTCCTGAAAAGATAAATAACTGGGTCCTGCTTAAATACTTGAAGCAACAAAACATGAACTAATTCTTGTGCCACTTGTGTATACTTTCTTTATTTTAGTAGAGTGCTTTATTCTGAATAATAGATCACTTAATGCTGTTATTTGATTTTATAGATAAATGTCCCAACTAATAATACCTTGCAACTATTCTTGCAAAACTCATCTAAACAATTGTTACAACCCTATGTCCTTTCCATTTTCCTCCAAAAGATAAAATAAAAATCTATTTACTAATTGACATTAATAAATATAGTTATTGAGGAGAAAAGAATACCGAAGACAAGAAAGTATATCACTATTAAAATAAACACATGGAACTCAAGTTCCAATTCTCCTAAATTATCTGTTATTGTAAAAGACCTTTCTATGTTATGATTTGAATTTGAATCCTATGATAACATCTTGTTTACGATACACTTACAAAGAATAAAGCAGTGGCTCTAATGCAGTTAGAATGGCCATGATCAAGAAATCTAGTAATAACAGATGCTAGTGGGGATGTGGCTAAAAGGGAACATCACTACCCTGTTGGTGGGAGTGTAAACTTGTTAAAATCTATTTTAATCATATTTATATGATAACTATAAAGCTAAATCATAAATATAGAATGTTCAGGAATGCATGATCTGTTACTTTTTTTAGATATTTTATCTTTTTTCTATTTTAAATTTTATTTTCTTGTAAAGATGCTTGCAGAAGGGTTACAGTTACATCAGTAAGGTAATGAGTACATTTCTTGTCCAGCATTGTTATTTCTTCCCTGTTTTTCTCCTACTATCCCTTCCCTCCTCCACTTCCCCCATTTCCCCTCCCCCCCCAAAGTTATAAAGTTCATTTCCAACACAGGTCTTTTGAGTATTATTGTTGCAAAGGGTCATCCTGTGTCCTTGTTTCAGCATTTTGTTATTCCCCTTCCCCTCCCCAAATTAAATAAATGTATCTACAAAATGCAAGGTACCAAAATGAAATACAGTGACAACAGGGATATACCATAGAAGGAAGAATACACAAAAGAATCAAACAAAAAAACACATAGTACATTAAAAACAACAAAAAAAAACAAAACCTCTTGTGTCCAAATCTTGGGGTACCTTTAGCTTAGCATCATTTTATATGGTCATAGGTACATATCTTTTGAGCTTTTCTGCTCATCTAATAAGATTATCCTAGAAATATACTAATTATTGCAAATAAGGGGAACCATGGGACCTATATTTCTTTGGGTCTGGCTTACTTCACTTAAAATGATTGAAGTACAATTTATAATTGTGTTTATTAGGTTGTTAAATCCATGCATTTGTTTCTGTTCCTCAAAACAATTTGCTATTGCATTGGTTTTCAGTAAGGAATTTTATGACTAAAAAAATTTCTCCAACATCTAACTTTAAAGGAGTATTTACACTTTTTTATATGTTTAACTATCTAATCAAGTCTTTAGCCCACTTGACACTTGAAGAAATGCAAATCAAAAAACATTAAGATTCCACCTCATCCCAGTTAGAATGGCTATAATCAAGAACTCTAATAACAACAGATGCTGGAGGGATGTGGACAGAAGGGAACCTTACTGCATTGTTGGTGGGAGTGTAAACTTGTAAACTTGTTTTGAGGTTCCTCAAAAGATTCCACATAGACCCAACTATCCCACTTTTGGGCATTTACCTAAATGATCACAAACAAGACCATAATAAAGCTACCAGCACAACTATGTTTATTGCAGATTATTTACCATAGCTAAGATATGAAACCAAACCAGATGCCCCTCAGTAGATGAATGGATCAAGAAAATGTGATATCTATATCTATATATATGGTGTGTATACACACACACACACACACACACACACACACACACATACACATACACAATGGAATTCTATGCCTCCATTAGAAACAATGACATTGCCTCATTTGTTAGGAAATGGAAAGACTTGGAAAAATGATATTAAGTGAAGTAAGCCAGGCCCAAAGAAACATTGGTCCCATGGTTTCCCTTATTTGCAATAACTAGTATATGACTGAGACAAGCAGATAAGTTGTTAGTTAAAATGAACCCCAAAATAAGGACTCATGCTTTTTCTTTTTTGAGATTGTTTCTAACATATTTGTAAGACGATTTCTTTGTTGCTTTGTATGTCCCTCCCCCATGGTATAACCCCTGTTTTCACTGTATTTGATGTTGGTATAATTTGTGGAGGGGAAGGAAAAAAAAACAAATTGTTTAAATAGGGATACAGGTAGGCCCATTGCAACAATGAGATGTACAAGACGTTTTGTCGAAAAACGAACTTTACAACTTTGGCATGGCAGGGAGGGGGGAGAACCGCGGGGGGTGGGAGAAAGATGGGACTGGATGGGAAGGGGAAAAAGGAGGAGGCAACAATGCTTGATAAGAAATGTACTCATTACCTTGCCCATGTAATTGTAACCGCTCTATATGGTATTTTCACAATAAAAAAAAAAGAAAAAGAAAAGAAAGCAAAAAAAGTATTTAATCAAGAGCATTTATATTTTAGTACATAGTTCTAAACATTTTTGTGTCTATGATTTACCATCTTTTTACATTGGGTGAAATATTGTGTTCATATTTCAAATGAATTAGTCCCATAAAAGACCGATTTTTTTTGCTGTTTTTTTTATAACTGCTACAATATCAGCTTATGCACAACTAAACTTCCAATGAAAACTTAAGGTTTATAAAGTTTGATTTTTATAGATATAATCAGAAACTTGAGAATTAAAAAAGTGCTTGGAAATACATAGGCTTGTGTGAGTTTAATTTCTATGATATATAATATTTACAGCTGGATTGCATTCCTAATTACCAAATTGAAAGAAATAAAATCAAAGACAAATTATGGTACTCTGTAATTATTTCTGCCAAATTTCTGTTTTGTATTACTAGCAAAGTAGAAAGGAAAATTTATATCCATTATTCTATTCTAATTAACAAGCTCTAATTACCATTTTAGGGGTTTTTTTTGCCCCCAAACAACTTTATTGTGAGAAGCAGTAATCTGTAGACTTCCCAATAATAAAATCTGTGAAAAAAATTAGAAAATAAATATACCTTTTTTCCTAATGACCTATTTATTTATTTATTGTAGAAGATGAAAATTGCATTTACAATAAAAATATGTTCTTATGCAATACCATATAAAAGAAAATGATAAGATCAACATGTGTACTGAAATGACATATCTCATTTATGAAAATAACATTTTTTTTATTTTAAAGGCTTATAGTTTCATAAGTTAAGTAATGAATACATTTCTTTTTTAAATAGTGTCTCCTCTTTCTTCATTTTCTCCTGTTTTGTTTTGTTTTGTTTTGCTCCTGATTCCTGTACCACTTAAGTTTCATAGTTAATTTTCAGCATGGTGTTTGCTGCTTCATTTGTTCACCTGTGTCCCAACATTCTCTGTTCCCTCTTACCCTCCCCAAACAGATAAACTTACATACAAGACAAAAGGTACAGAAATAAAACAGCAACAAAGAGAGGGGAGAAAGGCAATTTTTTAAAGCTCTGTTTCCATTTTTTAGTGCAATAAACATACATACATAACAATTGAACCATTGTGATCAAGAATATTCTCCTTTGATCTCATTTTATGTATGTTCAGAGCCCCATATAATTATCATTTCCTAGTGTCATTTTATGTCTTTTAACATCTAGTATGTTTACTTGTAGATTTATAGGCACAATTTAGGTGCAACACATCAGGGAAACTGCAGCTATGTTTCTTTGGGTCTGGCTTACTTTGCTTAATTTTAATGTTTTCTAAATATTTCCATTTCCTCATGAATGGTGCAAAACCATTCTTTCTAATGGAAGTATAGAATTCCATTGTGTGTATATATCATATTTTCTTGGTCCATTCTTCCATTGAGGGACACCTTGGTTGATTCCATATCTTGACTATTAATGCTTCAATGAACATGGTTATACTATCAGCTTTAATGTAGCCTTGCATGTGCTCTATTGGATAAATGTCCAAGAATAGAATTGCTTGATCATAGGGAAACTCTATGTTTAGACTTTTGAGTAACCTTTATACTGCTTTGAACAAGTTTATATTCCCATCAATAGTATAATCTTTTTTGGCCACATCCCTGCCAGCATCTGTTATTGTTTTCTTGATAATGGCCATTCTAATTAGGGTAAGGTAGATTCTCAATTACTTCTTGATTTGCATTTATTTTATGGCAAAAGATGTTGAACATAGTTTCATGTGTCTATTGGCTATTCTTAACTCTTCTTCCGGGAATTCTCTAGTTAGTCTTTCAAGGACATAGCTAGTAAGATAAATAGAAAAGGCTACAGAATGGGAGGCTTACTAGCTATGTATCAGAGCAGGGCCTCATATCTAAAATATACTTAGAGCTCAAAAAGGTTAAAACTTCCAAAAATAAAACCTCAAAGAAAAGGACAGTCTCAAAAAAGAAGACACAACTATTTGCTCATTATGAAAATTGGGGATGTATTTGTTGTTCTTTACATAATGATGTTTTCTCTGTGAAAATCAATTTTTGTTTCTGCTTTCATATTAAATCATGCAATGCTGTTACAGAGCTGTCCAGAGTAAAAAGGAGAATCTCTAGGTTTTGTATTGAGACAAAGTGAAGCAATAAGTACCTGGTATTCTGCAGTTTTCAGACTTCACAGTAAATTCCATGTATCCTTCAACTTTGATCCAGACAATTGCAACTGATAAATGAAATAGAATCTTGTAGGCAAGGTAACAGGCATTTCTCTGATTTCTAAACAATTTTGTTGGTTATGATTTTTCTTTAGAAAAGACATTTCAATTTACACATGAATTTCTGCAGAGAAGACTTAGATAAAAAGAAGAATATTTTAGGAGATCAGAACAAAATACAGGATTGTTAAGATAGATTTACAGTGCAAATGGGCAGGAATGACATTGATATTAAATTTCCTTGTGATATTAATCATAGTCAATCATTTAAAATTGTTCAGCAATTTTTGGCTCATAACTCTGCAAAATAACAAAACATGATGCATTTAATACTAACGTTTTTATTTTCCCCCAATAATTATTTTCAATAATTATTGCTATTATCTGGCCGAATAGTTCATTTGTCTTCCAAGTTTTTTCCACTACCAGACATGGTGCCATTTGATCTTTGGACAAATATCTCATCCAAGTAGTTAAGATTACTAACATCAAAAAATGGGTTTGAGCTGGGTGCCAGTTACACACACCTGTAACTTTAACTACTTAGGAGGCTTAGATCTGCGGATTACTGCTAGAAGCCAACCCAGACAGGAAAGTTCATAAGACTCATATCCAATAATACACTAAAAAAATTCTTCAAGTACAGCTGTGCCTTGAGTGGTAAAACTCTCAGAAGTAGAAGCACCCAGTCCATGAATTCAAGCCCCAGGACAGGCACCAAAACAAACTTACAAATATGGATCTGATTGAGTGTGTGTGTGTCTGTGTGGGTGTCTTATGTGTGTGCAGGGAATTGGGCTTGAATTTAGGGCTTGGGCGTTGTCCTTGAGCTTCTTATCTTAAATCTAGCAAACTTCCACTTGAGCTAAAGCTCCCCTACCAGCTTTTTTTCAGGTGCTTAATAAGAGATAAATGTCTCAGGAACTTTCCTTCCCAGGCTGGCTTCAAACCGTGATCCTTATATGTTAGTCTCCTGAATAGCTAGCATTACAAGTGTATGCCACCAGTGTCTGGCAGCAGAATTAATTAATTAATTGAAATATAAATAAATAAATATGTAGGTCTTATTAATTTAGTTTCTAAAGAACAGTTCTGTAAATATCATATCTAATATGTAGCTAGTAAAACTGTTTCTTCCGGGAAGCTATGAATTGTTCACCTTTTAATTTTTCCATAAGATATACAAATTAAAAAGTGAAGATTTTCACTTTATTGTTGTAGAAAATATTTACTGAATTGTCCTCATGCCTATAATTGTAACACTGGCAGGCTGAGGTGTAAGGATCATGAGGTCAAAGTCAGATTGGTGAATCAAAAGACAAAGGGAACCCATGCAACAGCGATACTCAGGAAACAGTATGTTGGAAAGGATCTGTACAGTTTGGAGGGGGGATTGTGAGGGAGGGAAACAGGGAGAAAAATGAGGGAAGTTAGACAAGAAATGTAATCACTACCTTACTTATGTCCCTGTAACTCCTTCGTACATCTCCTTGACAATAAAGTTTTAACAACCAATTATAGTTAATAAAAGCATGGAACAAGATTTAATATTCTAGGAAAGCTAGTCAATAAATGACTTTTCGATGTTGAGAAGTATGATGTTAGAAGTATCAAAGTTCACTTGTATTTACTTTAAGAATTATTCTGCCACGCTTCCTCGGATTCCCCTTTGCTTGGAAGATGAATAGCATTGTTTCTGATATGCTCTGAATTAACAGTGGAAACTTTTGAGATATTAGTCTGGGCTAAATATATATGTTAATTACTCTGCATATACTACCTCGAATTTTATAATTATTTTGTCATTTAATTAATCATCATTTAATTGTATTTCTAGTTTACAGACATTGCATATTACTAAGGTTCTGGCATAAAATTATGACACAAATACACCAAAGCTCCATAATTCAAACCACAACATTGGGAAAAGCATCCATATATTTGTATAAAATGGTGTAATTAAAATAAAAACAGTATGGATTTAACTATTGACATATGCAATATATTTTGTAAATTATACATCTCTTGAAAAAAAAGGTTTCAATTATATTCTAGAAACATTGAACTTAATGGCAATAATTATTACTTTAAGTCAAAAATCTTTCCTTGATTTACAATATTAAATTCATCAGAGAAAATATTTTTCTTAATTATTTTTCTTGATTATTTTATGTCACTTGATAAAATAATAATCTCATATTTAAAACAGCCTCAAATTTTCACTTTAACTGCCAGTGAATGGTCGTTAGAATCATTGCCACCATTTTGAGCCACTTCTGCTAGTGTAATTAGTATTAGCCATTCTATTCTACGAAAGCAGGTTTCACTTCATCACATTCACCTCAAACCTCCTATGTAATCCAGTCTAGACTCAACCTTGAGATCCTTTTGGCTCAGCCTCCTTGGGGCTCATGGCACCACAAAGCCTGGCTGAAAGAGTCATTCTTAAAGCATACTTTGTGTGTGTGTGTGTGTGTGTGTGTGTGTGTGTATGTGTGTGTGTGTGTGTGTGAGAGAGAGAGAGAGACAGACAGACAGACAGACAGACAGACAGACAAACAAAGTGAAATAAAGACACAGAGATATGTTTTTGTTAGTTGTGTACAAAGAAATTTGTGAATATTTTGGATTTCTGGAAGTTCAAACTGAGGTGAGACTAATTCACAAAAACTGAGGTGATAGAAATTCACAAATAAGTAGGTTGATATATGTAGTTTGAAGTGTTCCTCTGACATAAAGTTTTCATTATTGAATGCAATGTTCAACTCAGCACATGTAAGTGTTCAAATGGATACTAAGAATAAATTCAGGAAGGCATTATGATTATTTTTCTGTGATTTCAACATCAATCCCCTATATTAAGGAGGTTGGATTACAAACTAGATTTTAAAGCAGTTCTGTTACAGAACACGGGGAACCGGGGTAAAAATATCTCAAGACTCAGGATGAAAGATTAGTTATGACTTTGAAAATAACAAAACAAGTAGGTCACACACAGTATGATAGAAAGAAAATATATGTGAATAAAAAGCAAATTTTATAGCTTTTAACACATAGCAAGTCTGAAATTTTCTCTAGGCTTACTTTTTCTGTAGGATTAATCAAATAGTAAGATGAAATGGCAAACCCACTTACACTGAATACCTAAACACCAGATCATTTCCTGGGATTCAATGTGACATTTAATCTAACTTTTAGTAATAGTCATTTTGTTTGTTTGTAATTTTTTTGAGGAATTGGGCTTATCAAACAATTTTAGACTTGCAAAGTATGTTTACTATTTGTGGACCACCTTGAGATTTAAAACCAACTAATACTAGAAGGAAAAAGAAAACAATAAAAAAGAAACATTTTCACATAGCAAAGTTCATTTATTGTTATGTGACCTTAATACATTCCCAAATGTCAGTTAATACTACCTTGGATGTAATAAACAGAGCATACACATAGACACACTACTACTACTACTACTACTACTACTACTACTACTACTACTACTACTACTACTACTACAACTACTATTCCAAAACCATGATTGTATTTACATATTGCAGGACATTTGTTTCCATCTTTTATGGTAACCATATATGATAGATAACTTAGCATATGTGGGCTAGCAAAATTGTCACATTAGTTCAATGATTTATTCTAGAATCAAGTTTCCATAGAGCAACAAGCTATATTCTCAGAGAAGGTTAATTGTCTCTGTCCTGGGGCCCTAACTCTCATCTCTCTCTTAACGCTAGTCAATGAAATAGCAATTGTGCTACCAGGTAACTTAGCCTCTTTAGTTCCTTATTCAATGCAGTAATTGTCTAGATATATTTAGTCCTTTAGAGGCAATTTCTCCATCTGTAAGTTCATAAGTTCCCTTTCAGAGACATATCAATAATACTTTGAAAATAAAACTACTCAAATTTAACACGATATAGCTAAAATGGTCTATAATCCTGATTATTTCCTTCCATTAATGTACAACCATACAAAGACATAGACACAGACACAGACAGACAGAAAGACAGACACATACACTCTCCTAAAATAAACTTTAACTCTATATTTCATTTATAACAAAAGTAGGGAAGAAGTAATAGAGAAAAATTTCATTAAAAAAGTACAATGGTTAATTTTAGTGATATGAACAGACATATTTTCTATTCCTAATTTAAGAGATAAATATTTTGTCTTTTTCCATTAAGTTTAACATAAGATACCCATGATCAGATGGGGGAAGTTTCATTCTGTTCCTAGTTTATGTATGCATTATGAAAATGTGTTGGTTTTTTATCTGCTATTTATAATGATTCTAACATAATTAGTGATCGTTGTCCTTTGTCTAGGAAAATGGTGTGTTAAACTGCTTGCAAGCTAAATTCCCCTATCCTCTGTGAGGAGGGTATGTTTACATAATAATAGAATTGAATTGGTTAAGTACCATCCTGTGATAAATTTTTAATAATACTTTGAGGAAGATTCGAGGGCTAATTAATCAGGGGAAAAGACAATATACTACTACAAAATTAATAAAAATAAGGGAAAGTGGGGATGGGTAACATTGTTCAAAGGGATAACTGAAAAGGTGCTTTCTGGTCATAAACTGCTTTGTTGAAAAGCAACTCCTTTGTACAACTACTTAAAGATAAAGAAACTAATTTTGTAAATAAAATCAAATGTGAACCTGAGGAGGCAGAAATATACTAGCACACCATCAGATTTACTTTGAGCATTTTGAGACAAATATTTGAGAGCAAATCTGACACAGTAAGACTTTCCAGATGAAACTTCATTGCAAGGATCCCAAGTACTCAGAAAAAGATAGCCAGGTATTCCCCAAAGCAAAAATGAGGAGAGAAGGCTGATGTGTCCAGGTGACTTCATTTAGCAGCAGGATAGGAATCCTCAGTAGGAAAACTCTTATGGGCAATACACTTGAAATTTTTTAAACACTTAGTTTTCTGATTCTGGCATATTTACAAGAAGACAAGAGGTCAGCTATGCCTACATAAAAATCTGCTTTTGTGGGAGAAATATTTAACTGTATGTGAACAATTCATTTTCTATGGGTTTTGTTGTTAATGGTGGAGCATGCTATAAAGAAATGAGCAACATATGGGCAACACGGATCCATCTTCCTTCATTTATTTGCTTGACAACTTTAATAATCATTTATTTTCCTTTATTTACTTCGTTTGGGAAGCATACAGGTAGTACTTTTGTTCCTTCTGAATTATTTGCAATAATTTAAGTAAGTTTTCTGTTATTTCCCTTTAAATATTTGGTAGAATTTACTGTGATTTCAAGTTTATCAGGGCTTTACTCTGTAGAAAATATTTCAATATTGTTGTCATTATTTGCTTTGATTTTGTTCTGATTTATCTTGTCTTGCTTGTTTTTCATTTTACCATCTTTTTTGGGGGGAGGAGATAGGTAATGTAGCCTATACAAGCCTCAAATTACCAATTTACATATTTCATACTCAGAAGTGTTAGAATCACAGAACTGTTTTTGAATTTTTACACCCTAAATGAGCTTTGAGATTTTTGTGGCTAAAATTGACCCATTTCAGATACATTATCTAATTGACTAATATATAATTTTTATGGATTTCCTTTATAGACACTTTTATTTCTGTCATAAGTCTACTAATTACTTTTGTCACTTAGGAATTCAAAATTAGAATCTTTTCATTATTAATAGTGAGTGTATTATCCATTAACTTTGTTTGCCATTTCAAACATTTTAGCTTTGTTTATTTTATTTTGTTTTTTTTTTATAGTTCATCTGCTTACTTTAGTGGTTATTCTTTCATTGGCAAGTGCTAGTCATCGTTTCACTATGCTTTCCCATATTTCAAGGTGGAAGATTTTTAATTTGAGATCTTCATTCCATTGGTATTTGTAAATTTAATCTTTCCTCTGAACACTGTTTTCCTGAATGGCTTTAATTTCCATTTATTTTCATTTATCTTCCGTTATTTACTACTTCCCTCTTTCATTTCTTTAAATCTTTGGCTGTGTAGAAATGTATTATTTTTGAATATCTTCAAATTCTCTAACTTACCTTATCTTGTTTTTTAATTGGTTCCTTTGTGAACATACTTTGCATTATTTTACTATGTGAGTTCCTCTAGCAAGCATTGTTTTTACCTGCATATGACTTACTGTATGCTTAACTAAATTTGTTTTTGATTTTAATGATATTTATTTATTTACCTATTTTGTTCATTTAATGACACAGTATTTCTTTCTTGTATTTTTTCCCCTTTTTTGGTGTCAAGGGAGTTGAATTCAGTTCCTTGAACTTGCTAAGATGAGATGATACTGCTGAGCTAATCTTTTAACTGCATTGAATTTTAGTGATGAATTTTAGTAAGGTCTGGATTCTCATTGGAGTGAGTTCCTGAGCTGTTCTCATCTACTTCAGGCTCCTTGTTGCTGGAATCAAGTGTGTAAACTATATTGAGCTTCTCTCTGTGGAGCCTGGATCTTAGGATTTCTCCTTCCTGACAGTCCTGGAAATGCCATCCACCAAATATGTCTTTCCTGTAGCTTGGGATGACAAGCTCAGGCTACTACACCCAGGTATAGATTGAAAAGATATCTTACAAACTTCTTCTGCCCAAGCTGCTTTCAAGCTATGATCATCCTGTTATCAGACTCCCAAGAAGCTAGAATTTTAGGTATAGATATTGTCAGCTAACACTTACTTATTTTCACAGAAATTTCCATATTTATTATATTTATAGTGGTCATTTAAATTCTTTATTAACCCCTAACTCAAGAAGTTTTCAGATACATTTCTTCTTACACAAACTAGTTCCTACCTGTATAAATTGCATAGTTTTCAATTCATTTGATGCTACATTAAAAACACACATTGTAGATTTTACACAATAAATTACCACAAATTTGATGCCAGATTTCTCTGTGCCAATAGGCTTTCAATTCCTTGATGCTGAGTTTTTTAAGAACAGTCATGGGATTTCAGTTTTACTTAGTTTATAGTCACTGATTTTTCTGCTGCCATTTAAAAATAGGTCACTTATGTTTATTTTTTCAATATCTTGCTCTGGGTTATTCACTTTAGCCAGTACAAGTCTATAGTCATCCAATTATCAGCTAGATTTCCTTAAGTGCTTTTGCTCTATGGACATACACAGTTTTGACTGAGAGTTTGTGAGAAAGCACACACTTTCACACTATAAACAGTTTACAAAACAATCTTTGTCATACTCCATTCATTTGCAAAGATCAATGGCAACATATTCTCTTTCTCCTGGTATATTCACAGGGTATGTGCATTGGATAAAAACAACCAGGTGTATGAATTAATCCTTTTAGATAGATAGGAATATAGTGACACAGTTGAGAACTCCTGGAAGATTGTGAATTGACATTTTATAGCTTCAGAATATATGTATGAGGATGGATTTGTCAGCATGGAAGTTAGCTTGAATAATCAATGTCAAGAGGTGAGCAGGATCCAAATACTGAAATAGATTGCTAAGCAACTAATTCCTATAAATCTAAACATATATTAAGGTAGAGTAAAAATAAATCTCCATTCATAATTATTACATGAAAGATATTTATTTGATATCTTGCAAATATTTAATGGACAGTTGAGATGCCATCTATTTTCTGACATTATTGAAAGTATAAATGTTTGTATTAAATATAGGTTAAAACTGTGGTTATGCCTAAAATATGGATATATATGTTCTAAACGAATAACCATCAATGGGTTTTATATTTCTACTGCTGTTTTTTTTGTTAGAACAATTATATGTGAAAATTAGATGCAAAATATAAGCATATTGATGATGGTACGTTAATATTCTGGAAAGTTGTTAACTTCAAAAATACTTTTAAGCTGGACACTGTTGCCTCATGCCTGTAATCCTGGCTACTTAGAAGGCTGAGATCTGTGGATGGCGGTTCAAAGCCAGTCTGGGCAGGAAAGTCCATGAGACTCTTATCTCCAATTAACCATCAGGAAACCGGAAGGGGAACTGTGGCTCAAGTAGTAGAGAACTGGCCTTGTGTTGAAGAGTTGAAGGAGTGTCCAAGTCCAGAGTTCAAACCCCACGACTGACAAATAAATAAAATACTTTTAGATTTCTAGAGTAGTGTTTGAATATATGAACACTTATTAGAATTAATATACAATTATATATTATATAATTATACTTAATGTAGAAATATGATACTTTAATATATATTAGAATACTTAATGTAGAAATATGATACTTTAATATATATTAGAATACTGAATGTAGCCAAGAGAAAATGCATACATATGTGGGCACACAGTTTAACAAATACATAGACTGAAATAGTATTTAAAATGAGGAGTAGGATTTTATTGCATCAGCTTCTGGAAGTAAGTATAGGTTTTCTCTCATGACACTTCTGGAAAAAAAAAAGTGAACCAAACAAAATCGCCTTTATGCTAATCATTATGACGTTGATCCTAATGATTATACAGATTATTCATTTATTTAAATATTTTATTTATTTTTTTGTCTGGGTTTGGGTGTTGTCCCTCAGCTCTTTAGCTCAAGGCAAGGGCTCTACCACTTGAGCCACAGTACCACTTCTGGTTTTCTGGTGGTTTATAGGAGATAAGAATTCCATGGACTTTCTTGCCCAGGCTGGCTTTGAACCGCAATCCTCAGATCTCAGCCTCCTGAGTAGCAAGGATTACAGGCATGAGCCACTGGCGCCTGGATATATATATATCATATATATCATATATATCATATATATATGATATACATATATAAATGATAATTCTCATGGTATTATATAAAAATGATTTTAACATAATAGAAAACTAACAAATCATTGAATTGAATTTGAATTAAATTGAATACTAACAATTCATGTATACATTTTTAGTTTTTTGTACCTTTTAAACTAGCATCATTTAGTAGGTTATCTTTTATATTCAATTTCCTTACACTAAGTTTTGTTTTTAGGCTATGCATGAAAATGAATAGATTTAAGATGATGTTTTTACAGAGTAAAATTGTGTATTTATGACAGCTGGCAGAAATGAAAACAATGCTGTAACACTGAGATCTAATGCATGTGAGACATGGAATCCAATTCTAATTAAATAAATTCTTTAAAATGTAAATTAATTGTGTTTACCACCCAAACACCATCTGCTTCTAATAACAGAAAATTTTGAAGTAATTGCAAAACTTGTATTATGTGGAAGATCATCTTTAATTTTGCAACAGAAGAAGCAAAACAAGAATCTCAGCCACTGTACATATCATCTCAGAATTGTTACTTCACTTATCAATTGTGATATATAACCATTTCTGCCTAGCTACTTATGTACATGGTTGTCTGTGTGCTTGCCTATCTACACCTATTCTTATACCTACAAGTAAATGCATTTTGATCTTACAATGAGAACAATCCTTTCCATATACTTTTACTCTTCTACTGGTAAGCATGTACTTTTCCGAAATTAAAGTCAAGAACACATCAATATTGAGTCATTACTTAAGGAAATTATCTACCAGAAAACTTCCATAACTGCTAAAAATTAAATTGCATCATTTTGACGGTTATTAAATGGTAAAGTGAATAATACACTTTATCAAAAATTATGCTATATTTATACATTTTAAATTCTATAAAAATAGATGAAATGCCTCAGTAGCAAGACCATCACTATGAGGTTTTTCTTTGTGTCCCTATGTGTCTGGAGATAATACTACTTAATCCTATTAGGATTTTCTCAATTGGAAAGCCCTATAATTTGTTTTGTCGGATCCTGGATATACTTCTTGTACTACTTAAGCTGTTTTGCCATAATAGTTTTGCAAATCTGTGGAGTATTATCTCTGTAATTATTCTAGGCAAAAATATTCTTAAATTGAAATGGGAATATGTTCAACTACCTTGCTCCATTTCTTTTTTCCTTTCATCAGTTGGATATTAACACATTCAACTCTGCCTAGGGGAGTTAAAACATTAAATATTAGAGCTCCAAAAAGAAAAAGTCCTTATCACCATAACTGAAAGAGTTTGCTTGTTTTTCAATTGGTTAAAATGGAGTTTAACCCAGAATGAAAATCTTGTTTTATGGATTTCAAAAATAATAACAACTGACTGCTGTTCAATGAATACATTTAGTTAATTTTTTAAAAAGTCTCTTGAGATAGACAATACCAATTTGAAAATTTAAGAGAATATACTATCCAAAAGCATTCATTTTCTTCAACATTTTTCCTCATGTCGATTTTTGCTATTTTCCGCCCTTCACCTCAGACCTGTGAAATTTTGTCATAATTAATGAGACCTTAGATCACCTTGGAATTTATTAAGGTAATATACACGTATGAATCATTTTCTTTGAAAATTTAGAGGAATTATCACAGCTGCTAATACTTCTAAAGGTATAGAACGAAAAAGTTAATGGCATAAAGTTATAGTTAAACATATATTTCATTTCACAGTTGTCCGGTTGTGTGTAATAACTGGATTATGTAGACTCTATAGTAGAAACAGCAAGTAGGGGAGTAAACATATGGAAGTATTTCGGTATAATGGGCGTGAAATAAAATCTAATGACTATGTAATCAACTTTAGTATACTTGGTTACATTATCTTCATCACTTAGTGCTTAACCACTTACACATATGTTATAGATGGCTACAACTTTGTTATTTCTTTTCCCATTAAGAACTGGTGTCTAATTCTATTTCCTTTAAAATAGACTTTGAGGTGGCTTCTTTTATTTTATTTTTTTATTTTTAAGAATTTGTTGTCATTGAATGAACCTCCTGTGGGTTCAAGCCACAAGGACACAGGCACCATCTAGAATTTAATCCCATTGGATCTTCTGCAACCAATTTCAGTTTGCTAAATACAGGCTGCTTCTGCAGCTTTCCCTTCTCTGGACATGTGTAGCAGCTCTGTTAGATTGCAGAAATGATGGGGATGACTGCAAGTTTGTTTTGTGTAGATTTTACTCTTGTCTGCTCACTGACCAATGGCCCTGTTTTTATTGGTAATGCCAACTCTCTCAAAGCACGCTGGTGACAGTTATGAACATTATATTCTGTGGTGATATTTATCATAACTCCTGGCTGCTTCCAGGGCTTGCTCATGAGGACCTGACGCTGGCTCAGCTGGATGAAGGTTTTTACGGCTTCCTCAGTATGGATTACGTATTCTCAACCAAGTAGAAACTACTTTGGTGTTCATTTGACCAAGTGAATGTGTGAAGGATACATGCTGGGATTTCCAAAGAGACGTCATGAAATGCTTTGCACCTTTTATACATCTATCCAGCCCTCTTGAAATGCTATTTCTGGGGTGGGGAATGGAGATTAACAAACTATCGCCATGTAAAATGCCCAACAATGTTGAGACTGTCAAGTGTGAGAAGAAAGAGGAGTGAACAGGCAGTCTTCGATTTTCCAACCTGCCAAGCCCAAAAGTCTGACACAAGATCATATAATTCATTTTTGAATTAGACAACAGTCAATACGCAGACCTCAGGCACTTGCATCCAACTGGGGCAGCCTCGCTTCTTTTCCAATTGCGTGGGCACTACCTTAGCTGTGGAACACGGGAACACGGGAACAAAGATGTTGCATCTCTGTTGTTGTCAGCAACTGTGACCATCCCATTTAATTGTAAGCACAGTACTTTCTCATGTAACTATTTCGGTGCATTCTTCTTCATCACAGATACCTCAACTAAAATCTGATAGAAACAATGTAGTGAATAACTGTAGGCCATTTGAAAATGAATTTGTAGTATGCACTGAACATGCAAGATAGATATTAATACTAATTTTCAATGGCCAAGAATTCAGTGTTTGTGTGTGCAATGTGCTTTTGTGTATATTTTGGTGGACATAATTTTGGTGGATATATTTTTTGGTGCCATACTGGACTGTGCATGAGTTCAGGAATTCTACTTTTAATGCTTTGGCTTCTTAAAATCTATTTCCATGTAACGTAATTTCATTTTGAAAACTTTTGTGAACCATTTCTAACAACTTGTTTCTGTGGGAGAAAAATCCTCTCAACCATTTCATTCTAGAAATGATTTCATTATAGTTTCCAAACATATTCCCACTAGATAGATAACTCTGCATTGATTTCCTTTGGTAATCTTTTGGAACTCTAACTATGTTATTTGATATCTTTCTCATCTGCTGACTCTTACATAGTCATATTCGTCCATATATAATACTTCTTCCACTGGCAGAGTTTGTGTTTCTATTTGCTTTTCTGCAGTAGAATTTAAAAGGAGGACACTGAGAATAATGACATAGGTCTGAGAACTATGCGTGAAAATCTAACTGTGCAGAATCTACTAATTACTGGGCTCTCAGTTGTTGAGGATCCATCTGTGAAACCGGAGAAATGATAAACCCACTGTACCAATGATTAACTGAAGAAGCACATGCAAATGCCTTGAACAATATTTGAGTGATAATTATCATTCCTAGCTGCGAATGTTTACTCAAATACATTTCTCACGGTGCAGATTGTAAGCTGTTCCAGATTTTAAAACACCATGTGCTAATCATTTCTCAGTGTCTAAAATTTTCCTCATTTTGATTTGCTTTTCTAGAGATGGTACATGAGAAAATTACCTGTGGATGATTTTTGTCAACATTTGTTTGGTCTAAAAGAAACTCATTGAAGCATGTGTATGCTACTTCCATTTTTTTCATACTTGTATTTAGTAAATACATTTGTTTTATATGGTAATTTTAATGAAAGTATCATCATCTTGTCTTTTTTTTCTGGTTGGATTTTTAAGGTCCATATGTTAATGAAAGTATAATTTCCACCGAAGAGACAATTTAATTATAAATGGGAACTTTAAAGTGTCTACATTAAGTGGCTAGAAGTTATTCACAAAAGGAGTAAAAAATGTTCAACAAATAATGATTCATTTAGTTGACAATGATCATTTTAACCTACTACATTTCAGACACTACCAAATCAATGGCAAGACATAACAAAATAAATACAGACTTTGCAGTTAACTATTCTAGATTGTGAGATGTAGGAAAAGCAACAATACTAAAATCATTGGCAAAATAAAGTTTGAAAATTCATCACTCATGGCTCTGATACATAAAGAAAACAGTACCTTTAACTTATTGACACTCTATATCAATATTATAAAAATCTATGAATTAA
This sequence comes from Dipodomys merriami, assembly GCF_024711535.1. NCBI lineage: Eukaryota > Metazoa > Chordata > Mammalia > Rodentia > Heteromyidae > Dipodomys > Dipodomys merriami. The sequence goes on along the minus strand of NW_027203381.1, from coordinate 106,441,653 downwards.
TGCATAATGGAAAAATAACTAAGTATGGTTTTGTTTAGTAAATTAATTATTAGTAATATTACAATCTTACTAATTTTGTGTGATATTTTGCAGTTGTTGAAGCCAATATGTGATTGATCATACGCAACTGATCCCTTATGAAACATAGTATTTGCAATTTCAATTTTTCTTTACTTAAACCAAAGATAAGGGTAATTGAATCCAGTACTTTTTCATAGGCTGAAGCTGGTCTATCATAATTAAAATGGTAGAATAAAATGCTTATAATGGTAGAAAAATGGTAAATACAATGATGTTAAAATCAGTATTCAGTATTTTCTCAGATCTGACAGTATAAGCACCAGCCCATCATTTTCCCCAACTCTGCCTTCTGAGTTACTGGTATTGCAACCATGCTTAGATTACAATTTAAAAAATTTGCCCAGTCTCCTTGTGTGAGTCTTAACTTCATTGATAACATATACACGATCACATTTTACTATACACTTGTGCTTGCTTCTTTCCTTTGAATATCATATGGGTGTTTGGCAGAAGGAAACTCTGAGATTGACACACTGTATTATTCTCAAGCTCCATTTGAACTGAGATTCTCAAGCCTTTCTGAGCCAAGGCTTACGTTAGGTTGAATTCATGATTTTTATTCTTTCAGTGGTCTTGAAATTTGGTCACTTTTGCTGATTCTTCAGGTTTCATCTGCCTGATAAAAGCACATCGTGATTTTCTGTTGTTTTTCTTGTCAATATGCTCGTGCTAAGATCCATCAGAATTGTCTGTTTTTGTTTAACCTAGCCTGAAACCAGGCTGATCTCAGGAGATGGCATCCACTGGCTTTCAAGACAGTACTCTTTCAGGTAGGTGTCTGCCTACACTGCAGGGTGTCTCCCTCTATGCTGAAACTTCAAGTGTTCTTTGTGTGTGAACGTCTTCCTTTATAGTCTTCCTTCCACGTGCTGAAATTTTGCCTCCCTGCTTGATGTTGCTATGTCTTTCAGAATTCTAAAACAGGTGCAGTTACCCATACATCCTCTACTTATAAAATCTAAATGTAGGGAATAAAAAACATGAGGAAGAAAAAATAATACACACACACACACACACACACACACACACACACACACACACACGCACACACACTAACCTGTTCTATTTCTTTGCTTCCCTCTTCTTAAGTCTTCCATAGGTTTCCAGACCCCTAATGTATTCTCTGCCTTCATATTTTCATTATTCTTTCATTTCACTAATGATTTATTTGTGTGTGTGTCCTATTGAATCAATTCCTTTTTTTGTTTCAAAATTTTATTTTTAATATATTTAGAAATAAATTTTATATAACTTGACAACCACAGCTTTAGGAAAAACATTTATAAATTTGAAGCTAATCCTTATTACTACAAATTTTAATGTTTTATTCTACAACTCTGTAAGCAGTTATGTATAAATATGTCATTAGAAGAAAAAGAATAACAAGCACACACTTAAGTATTTCTTTTTTATAAGTACTATTTTAAATTACATTTTATTATGTTTAAGTAGTTGTACAAAGGAGTTGCTATGCAAAACATGTTTGTGAATAAAATGCACCTTGATGAGTGTCCCCCGCTCATCATTCTCTGACATCATTACTTGTCCTCTCACTTTTCTTAATTTTCTAGGATATTCATTGAATTATGTGATTGCATTCTTCCCCAGTTCCTTTTTTTATTCTTCTACATTTCAACCCTGTTACTGCCTTCTGCTTCCTCTTATTTTATTGGACTATGAGTGAGCCTTTATCTCAGAGTAGAGGAATATCAGACAATATATGTGACCAAACCAAAATGAATTTTTCCCAAACTTTTAAAGTAATACAAAATACAGATATGGAAAAAATTAGCATTTAAATACTGTATCATTATCTTGATTAAGCTTCAAGGTATGGAGTGTACATTTAGGCAGGGATAAAATATAAGATGGAGGAAATTTTTTCTCTGGGACCAACATTAAAGTAAATATATCACTATATTTTAGTGATGCTTTTTACAAGTGGTTAACTGATAATAATGAAATATTGAAAAAAGAAATAAAACATAAAAAAGATGGAAAGGTATTCCATGTTCATGAAGGGATAGAATTAATATTTTAAAAATGGTTAAACTAACATAATTATTCTCTGTGATCTATATAATCCCTATCAAAATCTCAATATTTTTCTGAACAGAAATAGGACACTCAGTCCTAAAACTCATTTGGAGCTAAGACCTCTAGTTGCCCAACTTGACCAAAAATAATTCTATAGGTAGGACAATATCTAACTTCAAACAATATGGGAGGGTCTGAATAACAAAAAGGCAGGGCACTGGTATAAAAACAGACATAAATGGAAAAGAGTAGAAAACTCAGGAGTCCGAAAACATCACAGCCTCCTGATTTCTGGCAAAGTTATCAGCAATATATGTTGGAGAAGAGTCACTTTGACAAATGAGGCTGAGCACAATGAATATTCATGGTTAGAAGATTTAAAGAAGATTGATGTCCATCATGTTGCATTAAAATAAATTCAAAATGGATTATTATGAAAACACATAGAAAAAATTGGAAAACATAGGCATAATCATCAGCTTTTAAACTGGACTGCAAAGCTCAGGCAATTTGATCATGGAATGAAAAGTGGAATTCCATCAAACAAAAACTTACTGGTAGAAAAAGAAACAATCACTAGACTGAAAAGACATTTTACAGAATGGGAGACAATATTTTGCCAATTGAACATATGACAAGAGAGTAATAACCAGAACACATTAGGGAGCTCAAATATAATCTATTATAAATGAGTGTGGGAGATGAACAAAAATCTCAAAATAGAAAATAAATATAAAAAATATATGAAGACATCTCAAGAAAACCCTGACTGGAAAGAAAGTACAAATCAAAATGACATTGAGGCTCCTTCTCCAGGCTTGATGATGGGCATCATCAAGAACACAAGCAACAACAAATGCTGGCCAGGATTTAAAGAAACCATGATACACCCATCCTAGCAATGTAAGTTATTGTGTCCAATGGGGAAGTTAGCATACAATTTACCCAAAATACTAGAGAGAGCACTACTCTTTGATCCAGCAGCATCTCATTTGAGGTGCATGTTTAAGTAAGTCAGGATACACTAGAAACACATATATACCCAGGTATACTTTAGAATTATTCACAATAGCCAACATACAAAATTAGGAGTTCTGCAGTTTGGTGAGTATGTATGTGTGTGTGTATGTATATGTATATATACATATATATATATGTATATGTACATATATAAGGTTGTGTTATTTGCAGGAAAATGGGATAGAAATAGAGATTTTCATATTTAAATAAATAACCCTTGTTAAAAAAAGTCACATTTTTTCATATTCAAAGTCTACAATCACACATATATACACAAAAATTTAATATGACACTGTAATGGGATAAGATATGTAACATGGTATCTTACCTTTGTTTTGTTTTGTTTTTCTTTTTTTTATTGTGAAAATACCATACAGAGGGGTTACAATTACATGAGCAAGGTAATGAGTACATTTCTTATCAAGCATTGTTGCCTCCTCCTTTGTTTCCCCTTCCCATCCCTTCCCATCTCCCCGCACCCCGTGCCAAAGTTGTAAAGTTCATTTTCGACATAACATCTTGTACATCTCATTGGTGCAATGGATCCACCTGTATCCCTATTTAAACAATTTGTTTTATCCCTTCCCCTCCACAAATTACAGCAACAATGAAAACAGGGGTCAAATACAATGAAAACAGGGGTATACCATGGGGAAGGGACATACAAAGCAACAAAGAAATATCTTATCAATATGTTCAAAGAAATATCTTATAATATCTTATAAATATGTTAGACACAATAGCAAGAAAGAAAAAATACTTGAGTCCTTAACTTGGGGTTCATTTCGCTTAATATAAACTTATCTGACCATTTCTGCTTGTCTAAGACAAATACAAGTTATTGCAAACAAAGGAAACCATGAGACTTATGTATCTTTGGGCCTGGCTTACTTAACTTAATATAATTTTTTCCAAGTCTTTCCATTTCCTAACAAATGGGGCAATGTCATTCTTTCTGATGGAGGCATAGAATTCCATTGTGTATATATACCATATTTTCTTGATCCATTCATCTACTGAGGAGTATCTGGGTTGCTTCCATATCTTAGCTATGGTAAATAATGCTGTAATAAACATATTTGTGCTGGTAGCTTTAGTATGGTCTTGTTTGTGATCATTTGGGTAAATGCCCAAAAGTGGGATAGCTGGGTCAGTTTCTTAAAAATGAAAAATATGATTATCATTTAAAATACTGTTTTTTATTTTTAACTAATATATAAAATCACAGAATTGCATATATTAAAAGGATAACAAGATGTTTCATTAGAAGTATACATTCAGTAATTTTTGAAGTAGGTTAGATATAACAGTTTATTCATCAACTCTTTATGGTAAAATTTGTAAAATACTTTAAGAAGATTGTATTTTTAATGGAATGAAGAAGATAACATCCTGCAGAATGAATGACATTTGAAGAAAAATAGAATTTTATTTTAATGTATGTAAATACATTATTTTCTACATTAGTATCTTCTTTCCCTCTCTCTCCCTCTCTCCCTTCCCCCCCCCCCCCGTACATCTTTTCTAGAAAGTCAAGGTTTTCTGGAGTGGGAAAAATGTAATCAAGTTAGAGTCAGTCATCAATATAGAACACTGCAGGGTTTATGAGGTGAGAGCAAAGCATGCTTAGAATAGCTCCATCTTAAAAAAAATGATCTAACTTTGAAAGTCTTTAGACTTACGGAAGTCTCTCTCTGTGTGTACACATATGTGTACATATGTTTTCACATGTATAGCTGTTAAATTGCTAATATTACAAATTTTACACAAATTTTTGGTTTTTAATGTGGTGACCTGTAAAGTGTAAAACAAAAATAAAAGGTTATGATTTCTTTATCATAACATTCTCTCTTTTGGTTGAAAAATGTGACCACCTTAAAGCAAGCTAGTTGAAAGACACTTTTAATCATTTAAGTTTCAATATGACTGATAAAGCAGTGAACAAGTCGGGGATTATAAACATAGCAGCAATTCTGATTTTACTAAGATCTGGAAGCAATTCTATTTTATTTAGGGAACCAATGTAACTTTGCCTTTATTTTGCACTTAGTGCACCAATTTGGCTAGATCCTTGAGATAGTTCTCCAAGTTTCATGTAAGTAAGAATTACTTGGGAAATCCCCCAAAAGCATTTAATCTTACTGATTAGTTCTAGAATGACATAAAAAGCTCTGTCCCTGTGCAGGCCCTTTTCAACTTGGTGGTCTTGCTTTTCCCCCATAAGAAAATCTAAGGTCTTATTTGATTTCAGATTCAGTCTCACCAGCAAAAGCAGAGAAATGCATCGGTGGGTTTGTAGTTATAGGTTCATTTAGATAGAGTTCAGAAATAGATCCTAATGCACATGTGAGAACAATCCCTCTGCTATTTTTGTGAATATTAATTGACCAGAAATCCCTGGTGCTTGGATTACAGGTATGAAATACCATTCCCTGCTCAAGGTTTAGTCTTTGTAGAGTTACTTCTGGCTTTTCTGCTTATTTTTGAATAGGATTATAATATAATCTTCATTTCAATGTTAATTCCTTTTATGTCAAGGATAATTCTTTTTTTTTTAATGGCCTATCTTTGGAAACAGCTTCCTAATCCATGTTAAATGGGTTGGTGCCTCAGTTGAATACATTCAATTACAAAGAGCATTGCCTAACACAAAAATCTACCCCTGGAGAAGCCAGGTTGAGTTTGGGGATTACGCTACCTGTAGCTTGCTTTGGTAGTTTTAGGGCATTTGATATTACATGGTGTTTCTTTACTTGTTCTGTCTGTAAAGAGGAACTTCTGTATTCAGGGAAATCCATATGCTTATTTTCTGTAGACCTAAATTGCTTTCTGTAATTTAGATGTGCAATGAGCCAGTCTTTCTAGTGAGAAACTCAGTGTTAGCAGTTGATGCAGATGTTTGAATGACTGTAAACCAGTGTCCTGTAAACCAGTTCCAATTGTTCTCACTTGGAAGACATAACTAGGTAACTTGAAAGCATCAAAATTAATAGACTCAAGTTGACCAGAATAATGCACCTTAAAGAACTTGAAGCCTGGTGACATGCTTTCATTATACAAGCTATTCAAATTTTATGGGTATTTTGTCTAAGATGTACAAAAGAAAGTTTATAGATAGAAGTCAAACAGAACAGGTCACTTTTTACATAATGTCTTAGATTTTTATTAAATGTCTCGTATTTGAATGTGTGTTTATATATTTGTCTCTTTTCATGGATGCATGCATATTTTACCAATTTGTTTAAAACATTTGGCTAATGGAAAAAAAATAGTAGTTACTATGAAACTCAAGATATGTTGAAGGACTATAAATTACTTTTGAAATATCCCTGCTTATGTTACTATTATTGTTACAAGGAAAAATCACAAGAGATTTTCATTTTAAAATGAAGTAGTCAAGGGAACAATCATCAGTGAGAGAGGATGGGGAGAGGAAGAGGGAGAGAGGAGAGAGAGAGAGAGAGTAAATTGATGAAGTAAATATTTCATTGGCCTAGCCAGGTGTGTTTTCTGCAAATTCACTCCAGTGGTTCACCACAGGAAATTCTAGTTTGCCAAAGATGATGACTACATTGTAAAGCTGACTTTTACAAATGATTCTCTATAGTATTTATGATGAGTGCCCAATGAGTAGCTTATGCACAAAATTTTGATCATTTAACAGTAGTTATTCTAGTATCTTCTTCCAGTATATCTCCAGTATATTTACATGTAGTAAATAGTTCAAAACATATTTTTTCTATTGATTATTCCACAGAGAAATGTGTTTCTCTATCTATTACATGGTACAGATGATCCCTAATTCATTCTTTCTGAAGCACCCATGAGATAATGTCTACGAAATCTATGTTGGAAAATTCTAGGATAATGTTGTTTCCTTTATACCCAAAGAACTTTATCTAAAACTATCACAGACAAAATTATACTATCACAGTTCCATTAATTTACTTCCCAAATAAGTTATATGACCCTTACTGGAAGGAAACATAATTGAGTCTCACTCCCAAATAACTGGCATTGAATTTCAAAGAAAGATGCAATAAATATTTGTTAATTTCTTATAACTAACTTTTAAAAAATATTTCATTTGAAACAATTTATAATAACCTTTATGGAATAGGATTATTTAAGAATTAATTGAGAGAAAAATCTTGAGATTTGACACAATTTTCATGTGCGGGTTGATATATAAAGACTGCTGTCAGAGAGGATATTTACAATCCAACTCAATGGCAAAACTCAACAAGATTGTTTTAAAATAGCCAAGTTTTGAAAAGTAGTCACTTTTCTGTGAAATGTCCTCCCAGAATTTCAGTTCTTCAACTGAGTTAGTCTCCTTTACCATTGAAGAATCATAAAATTTATATCACATTCTTTCAAGAATCCTATTTTAGCATCCTGGTTTCCGTGGTTGTTTCTGTCTCCCCTAGAAACTAACTTTTCAAAATTTCCCACCAAACAACTTTAGCCATTGTTCTGTGATAATTTCCCTATTAAAATCATGTTTCATCTCCAGTCAGCATTGACTCGCTAGTCTGATAGCAAGAGAAAAAGTGTTCTATCCAAATTTACATTAAAATGAATTCCACAGCAATTCAGAACATTGACTTTTGGCAGGAATTGACTTATTATGAGGAAGAGAAGAATAGGATCTGCCTATCAAAATGATGAAACTGAGAGCACATCTGCCAAGAGGACTATGTATGCTGCTGAAAAGTATTATTAACCTTGAACACAATATGTTTTATCAAATAAAAGAAATCCCATTAAGAATGCCAATTCTGATATCATGACATAGCTCTATTCAGTAAAAATGTCCACGAGGCTTTTATAAATCATAAAAATCCAAGCTAGATGTGTGTGTGTGTGTGTGTGTGTGTGTGTGTGTGTGTGTGTGTGTGTGTGTGTGTGTGTGTGTGTGTGTGTGTGTGTGTGTGTGTTTCCTGGCAAATCTTATGGCTAATCTCCACAGAAAAACATGATGTGAACAGTGAAAGTTTTCTCCTCTTAAAGGTTTTAACCAATAGGGAAAATAAATCACTAAGAGTTTACTATTGTTGAAGTAGGATCCCACACATCCATCCCACGGGACACATAGATGCAGGCAGGCACAGGAGAAGATTATTATAAGGTTTATTAGAGGAGCTATATTTTCCCCCAAGAAGGAGCACATGGCTCCGTCCCCATCCTGGTAGCAAGAGGGTCTGAGCGATAGGAAGGGAGGTAGATGGGAGTTTAAGTGGGTCTGGGCGGGAAAAGTAGGGTCCAGCTGAATGGTGGGACCTCCAGGAATGGGAGGAGGCCTAGGTCTGGGTGAAGCTAAGGACCAAAAGTGAGCATAATACTAACAATTGTTACTACATGCACTATTTTCTTCATATACATGATTCCATATTCGTAATTTTTAGAATCTTTGAAAGGGTCGTATATTACAGATAATATATATATATGCATATATATATATATGCTACTCTACTTTTATTCTTTTTTTTCTCTTTTTTTGTCAATATGTTGTATGAGGGTTACAGTTACATAAGTAAGTAAGTTACTTACGTTCATGTCAAACTTGTTACCCATTCCCTCATTTTTCTCCTACCTTCCCTATCTTGGGCTTGAACTCTAGGTCTGGGAGCTGTCCCTCAGCTCTTCAGCTCAAGGTGAGCACTCTATCTCTTGAGCCTCAGAACCACTTCTGGTTTTCTGGTGGTTAATTGGAGATAAGAGTCTCATGAACTTTTCTGCCTGGCTGGCTTTGAACCGTGATCCTCACATGTCAGCCTCCTGAGTAGCTAGGATTAGAGGTGTGAGCCACAGAGGCCAGGAACTTTCCCTACTTTTATTCTTAAACTGATATGACCTAAGTGAAAATATTACTAAGTAAGAGATGTAAAGGATTGGAATGTAGAGATTGGGATAATTGTATTTTAAAAGATGTTTTCCTGTAGGTTACATATTATAAAAAATGAAGAATCTAAATGAGGAAAATGAGTACAAAAATCAAATAGAACAAAATGAAATACTTTATTTTACTGAAACAAACTAGATATACAGACCAACAGAATACATAGAGGTCCCAGAAATAAACTCACAGAAAGGACTGGTGTAAAAAAAAAAAATCCCTTTAACAAATGAAGATGGGAAAAACTGAAAAACCATGTGTGAAAACAGTTAAGGTTAGATTCCCGAGTCTTTATACAAAGATAAATTCCAAATAGATCAGTCCTTCATCTAAGGCTTAAAGCTACTAAAAGAAAATGTGACAAAATACAGACAATGACTTTCAGCATAGAACTCCATCAGGTTAAGGACTAAGAACAAGGAATGACCAAGTCCCTACCTCCAGGGAGAAAACAATTGCCAGAGGGCAGAGATAGCTCACACAATAAGATAACATCTTTGCCAGCTATTCCATTGGGAAAGGATTAATTTCAGGTTTGAAAGCCTGTATCAACCTAAAAAAAAAAGTAACAAAAGTTAACCCACAGTTCTCAAAGTACAAATCATTAATAAATATATTAAACAAAAGTTCAACAATTTTTATTTCCACCAGGGGAATACAAACAAAACCTACGATAAGATAACCTCTTACTAACCTCAGAATGGCTATAATGAAGAAACAAATAGGAACAAAATGTTGGTGAAGGAAGGATAAAAAGATCCTATACTTTGTAGTTGGTATGTATATTAGCTAGATTACTATAGACTATATGATTGTATTTATATGATTTTGTTTTGACACTGATGATGAAAGGCAATATACAATAGAGAGGTAGTTGCACAGCCATGTCTACTGATTCACTATGAATGATTGCCAAGTAATGGAATCAACCAAGTATTATCACAGATGAATTGAAAAGAGAAAATGCTATGTGTATCCACCATGAGTATTATTTGTCCATAAAAAGAAACAAACTTATATCACTTGTTGGAAGCAATTAGGTATCAGTGTGTTAAACAACCTAAGTCAGATTCAAGCAAATATTGCATATTTTCTGGTGTATGCAGATACTTGACTAACTGCAGAGAAAGATATGAAAATGAAAGAGAAATTTAAGGGAAGAGGAAGAAGACAAAGAGGGGGTAATAAGGAGCATTTCTGGTCAAAAGATACTGCATTCAAATATGAGAGTGTCAGAATGAAATCCAATGACTTCACAAAATCATTGTAATTAAACACTTTGTCCAAGATTCTTGATGAAGATATATGTACATACCAAACAATATGCCCACTGTTGATTTCTCTAGTTCAACATATAGCTTTAGGTCCTGTTTTAATGCCCGAGACACAAATGTCTAAAGTAGAAAAGCTTTTTGACAAAATATACAGAGAAAAAGTTTAATTTTTTTTGTAAATTGTCCAGTCTATCCAGATATGGAACAAGCATTAGATATGGATGCTTGAGTGTATGAGAAACATACTTTGTTTTGTCACAAATAGAGATATCTTTAAAAGTACATATTGAGGGCTGGGAATGTGCTTAGTGATAGACTGCTTCACTAGCATGCAAGAATCCCTGTGTTCAATTCCTCAGAACCACATCCACAGAAAAAGCTGCAAGTGGTGCTGTAGCTCTAGTGGTACAGTGCTAGCCTTAAGCAAAAGAAGCTCAGAGACAGTGCCCAGGCTCCAAGTTCAAACCCAGGACTGGTAAAAACAAAACAAAACAAAACAAAATCATACATTTTGAGGCACATGATAAGATTTTTGTCTACAAAAGCACTGAGGAAACCTAATCTGTGTAGAAAAGCATAGGACATATTCTTAAGAGAATCCACATTAATAGCAAAATCTTTGTAAAATTTTAATGAAAAATCTAATTTTGTGTAGACTATTTTCATAAGCCCAGTAAAATCTTGAGATTTACTTACTTTAAAAAATTTCTCCAACCAGTTTAATATTGAGCAAAAAAATATGTATTCTCATTTATTGGCTTCAGAATATCATATGAACTCAACAGTGCTCATATAATTGCATTTGATCTTACTATATTTCTTGTGATTACAGTAGCTTACAGTATTCATAATAAATAATTCTGGTTGAGATAAAAGCAAACTATGAAGAAAAGAGCAATGTTGTTTCATTTTTCTGTTTCTCTTGGCCCATAGGAAACTGATTTACTTAAAGAATGAAATAAAGTGTATAAGAAATTGTTAAATATAATTTAACAACTCATGTTATGTGTTTAATCAAAATTCAATTTAATTTGTCCCTGCAAAATTATTTTTTTTTATTTTTCTGAAGAGTTTCTTTAAGACAGACTGTCAAAGGACAGTAGCAATGAAAATTGCTACAATACTTTGAGAGCAAAGTTTTATGATGTATGAATTCACAACACAATCACTTTGTTATTCATGTGTGAAGGTAATCAAAAGATACTCTTCAGATATGCAAATCTCAGAAAATACATCACCTACATAAACTTCATGAAAAAAACATTCACTCCCCAAGGTTATATTCCAGTCAAATAAGAGAGAAAAATAAAATTGAGGTCATAGTACAGAATGACTATCAGAAAAAAGTAGGAAAAACTGTATATATATATACATATATATATATATGTGTGTATGTGTATGTATGTATGCATATATACATATATATGTACATGAATGTATATATGTGTATATATGACATATAAATAATGATTATATATGTCTTTAATAAAGTTTCAAAATACCAGATTCAACAAAGCTTTGGAGCTGATCAACTTAGGAAGATACAAAAATAGAGTACCATTTTTACACTTAAATGATAGTATAATTTTACTATATAGCTATTTAAAGAACCACAGCTTTAAGAATGTGTATATGGAAATGTCAGTATAGTACTTCTCTGGGTATGCAATTTAAAGAAAATTTCAATAAAAATCCATTTTACTTTTCGTTGTCGTGTGTATTTACTTTAACTTAAAAGTGTAATACCTGTGCAGGTTAACAACCTAAATATAGGACTGTGAACCACAATGGTTATTAATCTCTCACCAACATCATGATATGTCACCCGCAAGATGCAAAGTGTCTGTCTCTATTTCTGTATTTCTTCTAATATATTCAATTAAAATAATTTAAACAAGTGAAAACAGAATTTTTTTAACTACCTAGAATTTATAGTCTCAAGTAAAAGAAGAGACAGAGATAGATGGAGTAAGCTTCTTTAGTCATTGATTTATGACACATGTTTGACCATGCTTGGTAAAAAAAAAAACAAAAAAAAAACAAAAAAATAAAATATTTTTTAAAAACCTTGAAGAAATGTTTAAAGAAAAATTTAAATCTCCCTTCCTTCCCTTTCTTCTTGGGCATTGCACAGCTCAGCTAAAGTGAGAAATCTCACTCCAACTTGCAAAGTAGTCAGTTGGGTTTAAAATATCATGTGATCTGCTGAGTACTTTCCTGCCTTCAATTTTGTGAAAATATGTCTTCTCTTAAGCAAGTGGTAGTCCCCAAAGCAGAGAAAACGTTATTAGCTTAAGTGAAAATTTTAGTTCTTTGTTTTTAAAGGTAACGACTTATCAGATGTGAGTGCTATGGCAAAAATGAACAAAGTATACACAATACAGTACTGGGTTCTTATGGTCCTTTCTCTCTTTCTTTCTCTCTCTCTTTCTCTCTCTCTCTCTTTCTCTCTCTCTCTCTTTCTCTCTCTCTCTCTCTCTCTCTCTCTTTCTTTCTTTCTTTCTTTCTTTCTTTCTTTCTTTCTTTCTTTCTTTCTTTCTTTCTTTCTTTCTTTCTTTCTTTCTTTCTTTTTCTTTTTGTTGGTTGTGGGGCTTGAACTGTGGGCTTGGGCTCTATCACTCAGCTCTTCAGCTCAAGGCTAGTGCTCTACCACTTGAGCCACAGCACCACTACTGGTTTTCTGTTGCTTAATTGGAGATAAGATTTTTATGGACTTTCCTATCTGGGCTGTCTTTGAACCACGATCCTCGTATCTCAGCCTCCTGAGTAGCTAGGATTACAGGCATGAGCTATTGGTACCCAGCTGGTGTGTTTTTTGTTTTTGTTTTTGTTTTTTTATTGGTGGTATCATTGGAAACACATACCCACTGGTATTCTGATCTGTTGTATCCACATATTGGTAGCATGGATTCAATCCTCTATTGATCATCTGTCAATCATCTATCTACAGATCTCTATATATTACCTCTATGTATTACCTATTTAATCTATCATCAACTCTTTATCTTACCATCTATAAAAACTGAGTGAAGCCACTGTTATAAAGAAGGGCAAACTAAGAATGTGAAGGGTTGATACTAGATTACAGATACAAATTAATGATTAACAAATCCACAGACTTTGTTGTGACTATACCAAGCTTATTACAAATTAAAGGGTTGTTCATTGCTTATTTTTTTTTATTTGACATCAATCCTATATGTAAGAGTAAACCTAAAATCTATACATTTTTTTCAAGGATTGTATTCATTTTGCTTTTAAACATTGGCTTTTCTGTTTATTCGATGTGGCATATCCACATTTTATAGATGCTATAGGATTGGAAACTGCACACGTATTCTCAAATCAAAAAAAGCACTAAATTTTATAGAAGAATCTGAGAATTTATTCTTTTTCTATATTTTTATTATAAAGATACTGTACAAAGGGCTTACAGTTACATGAGTAAGGTAATGTTACCCCCTACTTTGTTTTCCACTATTCCTTCCCTCTCTTCCTCCTCAACTCTTCCCTTCCCACCCCCCACCCTCAACCCTGCCCCCTGCTCAAAGTTGTAAAGTTGTAAAGTTTGTTTTCAACAAAGTGTCTTGTAGGTCTCATTGTTACAATGGGTCAACCTGTAATCCTTATTTCAGCATTTTGTAATTTCCCCTCCCCTCCCCAAATTAGAAAAAATGTATATATAAGATTCAGGGCACCAGAATCAAATACAATGACAACAGGAGTTATGCCATGTTGAAAAACATACAAAAGAAACAACAACAACAACAAAAATCATATAGTAAATGAAAAACAGTAGCGACAAAGAAAAATATCTCGTGTATCCCTATCTTGGAATTCATTTCACTTAGCATCAACTAAAGAAGTAAAGGACCTCTATGATGAAAACTTTAATAACCTGATGTTAAAGCAGAATTAAGGAAGTGGAAAAACCTCCCATGCTCCTGGATTGGGAGAATTAACATCATGAAAATGGCAATACTGCCAAAGGCTATCTACAGAATCAGTGTAATACCTATCAATATTCCAACCTCATTCTTTAATGAAATGGAGCAATTCAAAAATTCATTGGAACAATAAAAGACGCCAAATAGCAAAACCAATCCTTAGCAGAAAGAACAGTGCTGGAGGAATATCAATACCAAATTGCAAATTCTACTACAAAGCAATAGTAATCAAAACAGCTTGGTACTGGCACAAGAACAGACCTGAGGACCAATGGAATAGAACTGAAGACCCAGAAATGAGATTTTCTTTTTAGGGCTAGCATTTATTAAGAATTTGATTTAGGTCCAGCATTGTATTAAATAGTGTTCATATATTTCTATATTATTTGCAAAATTTACTTACTCAAAGGTGTTTCATTGTGATTTTTACATATGTGCACATTTTCAACTTTGATCAAATACATATAGTCTGTATTTCTCTTTCTTAACCTCTTTTTGCACACCCACTCTTTGTAACAGCTTTAGTTTCATTCTGCTATTTCACAGGTAACAATAACATAAGTTTGATTGTCTAATACTGTCTACATTTAAAAAAGAAGTAACATTTGGTCTTTTCATGTCCATTTTACAGATGAAGAAAAAGAAAAAAATAATTAAGTTTTATTTATCAAAAATTAAACTACTAAGTTAAATGCAGACAATTTAGCTCAAACATCAAGCACTTATTCATTCATGTTTATTCAACATGTGCTTATTATACATCAGTTGAATTCCCTGTGTTTTGATGTTTTTATTACCTTTAAATATAGGAATATAAAAGAATACTGCCATTCAACAAAGCAGTTTATGAATACAGTGTGTGGTGATCAATGTCACTCCTTCCAGCACCCCTTCTACACTACTTTTACACTCACTTTTATTACTTTTTTAGGTTATGCATTGAATTCTTTTTTTTATTGTGAAAATATGGTACAGAGGGGTTACAATTACATGGGCAAGATAGAGAGTACATTTCTTATCTAGCATTGTTGCCTCCTCCTTTGTTTCCCCTTCCCATCCCTTCCCATCTCCCACCCACCCTCCCCACCCCCACCCCTTTGTCATTTAACAAAGCAGTTTATATTTATAAGTGTATTGGTCTGTATAATCCCTTCAGTATCTTCTCCCAACTTGGGCCTACCTCTGCCCTACTTTTCTCAATTCTATGATATAAACAATGAATTCTCCTTTTCCCTTGCAGCTGTTTTTAGATTTCATCATACAATATTGTTCACAATATTGTGACTTTTATTCAAAATGACTGATTCAAAATGTCAGTGCTGAAGTGTAAAGCATGCATTTGAATTTAAAGATCTTAACCATTTAGCTAAATGAAAATTTTCTTCCTTTTTCCAAAGAAATGAATAATTAAGTAGCAAAGTTTTTTCCCTTTGGCCTTCCGAACATTCTTTTCAAATGTATCAGAAATGTTGATTATTTAATTCAGAAAACTGTACCTTTTAATTATTATACTTATATTTTTATCTTTTCTATTAAAGAAAAACTTTAAATAGATTTAGCACATCCTTTATCAACTTATTTCTAATTTAACCACCTCATTTTAAAATTTACTATATAAATACATAATATAATCCAGTCATACATAGCTTCTGATAATTTAGTGTTCTCTCTATTTTATCAGCAATGTCATTTTTTTTTGTAAAAGATTGTAGAGTTTCAATTACATTTAGAGGATTTAGATGTACCAAAATGTTCTAATTTTTTCACCATATCAGTGAAAAGTATTTTTCTCCAGATCATGTGTGCCTTTTATCAGGAAACTTCACCAGTATATGATATGGCATATATCTGGGAGATAGATAGATAAATAAGAGAGGAGAGAAAGAGAAACATTTAGATGTTCCAAGTAACTGCTGAATTCCTGAACGTAATGAAATAACACTATACAACTAGTAGGATGGCTAAAATCCAAGACAATGGTAATAACACATGCTGGAAGAAGCAATATTTCACTTTGCTCATGAGAATAGAAAAAAAATTACAGTCACACTGCAAGGAAGATTTTTACAAAGTTAAAAATAGTCTTACCATATGATCTAACTACTGTGTAATTCCATATTTATCAAAATGAGGTAAAAACTGTCATTCCTTCATTATGTCATGAATATTTGCAGCAGCTTAGAAAAGAACTGTCAAAACAGGGAAACAGTTCAGATTTTTTTCAAGTTTGAGAGGCTGAATGCATCTAAACAATGGAATATTTCTCACTCATTAGGAGAAATAAACCCCAATACATGAAAAATATAACAAATCAGCATGGGCTGATTCTCAGTTCAGCTAACACCACTGAAGATCCCCAATTTTTATTTTAATTTATATTGAAATTAGATTTTCTTTTATTTATTTATTTCTTATCATTAATAAGTTTCTTTATGGTGAAAATACCATACAGAGCGGTTACAATTACATGAGCAAGGTAATGAGTACATTTCTTATCATGCATTGTTGCCTCCTGTTTTGTTTCCCAAAGAGCCATCATAATTTTAAACTAGATTTTAAACTACAAAATGCACTAAATTAAAAAAAAATCTGCTCTTCATTTATAAACATTAGAATCCTTGAACAAAGGTATATCTATTTTACATGACATATGCTTATCTTTAATAAGATTTCCAAAGTGGATTAATATATGCATTAGATTGAAAATGACTTTTTCAGATAATTTCTTTTGAGGCTGAGTATGTTACCATGTAAAAATACTGCTATGGAATCAATAATTGTAACTCCTCAGGAAATCATATGTTGATACCTAACTATGGAGGTAATTAGAATATGAGGTCCTTCAAAGGTGATTAAATTATAAGAATAAATGCCTCATGATGTAAAGAGTGCTTTTAAGAAAGAAACTCCAAAGGGCTAGCTAGTTCATTCTTTCTACCACTGGATGACCCAGCTAGAAAGTGGCATGTTTTTATCAAAATACAGTATTTGCCTTATAATCGCCCTAGCATTGAACTTCATGACCTCTAGTACTATGAAAAACACATTTTTCTTAGGCGATATGCCATACTCAGTGTGTTGAAATTCTTTTTTTTTCTATTTTCTTTTTCTTTTTCTTTTGTGGGTTGTGGGGGCTGAACTCTGGGCCTGGGCACTGCCCCTCAGCTCTTCAGCTAAAGGCTAGCACTCTACTACTAGAGCCACAGCACCACCTCCGGCTTTTTCTGCTTATGTGGTGCTGAGGAATCGAACCAAGGGCCTCATGCATTGGAGGCAAGCACTCTACCACTGAGCCACCTTCCCAGCCTTTGAATTTCTTATATAACACACAATTTATTAAAATAAACCCAGTATGTGCAGTTAAATTGCTACTCATACAATGAGGTGTGCCATCTGATTAAATCAGAGCCTTGAACACTTATTAACAGTTCAAATATTATATATTCTTAGTATTTATATACACACATATTCATGAGCAAATGTGCATGCAAATTATAGTCTATAAAGCCCTGAGGACTTGGTGAATACAATTCTCTATAGAAGGTCATATATTAGCTGTGCTATTACAAAAATGAACTGTTACTTCATGTTTTTCCTCCTATTCTGCTACTTAACTAATTAATACTTTCCATGGTGATTAATTTTCAGCTGATCTAGGGAATATTTCATACTCATCCTTAATGGCATATTAATTTAGGAGGCATGGTTCTACTTCAAATAATCTATTAAGCCAACTCTTTTCAGTAGAAATTGGCAATAAATATGGAAAAATTCTAATTCACCACTACCAGCCATGTGTATCTAACTCTCCATATAAACCCATTCATGACCATGATAACAGGTGAAAATTATCTCATTAATTTATTTACAAATAGTGAAAAAATCTCATGAACTTATTTACAAATATCATTAACTATATGCTTGTTGTATAAAAATGTAAGTTCTCTAAGGGCAAAAACATCTTTAGTTTTACACATGAATAAAAAAAATAATGTTGTTTTACCTTTTCAAGAACCTTGACCAATGTACCTTGTAAATTTTTAATGGAAATGGGTATTTATTCTATTTTATTTGTTTTCTACTTAACTTTGTTGCCAAGGTGCTGTACAGAGGGGTTACATATGTAAGGTAGTGAGTTCATTTCTTGTCAAACATTGTTACCCTTTCCCTGGGTTTTCTCCCACTTTCTTTCCCCTCCATGTCCCCCCCACCACCACCAAGTTGTAAAGTTCACTGTCAACATGTTCTCTTGTGAGTATCACTATTGCATTGGTTAGCCCTTTGTCCTTTGTCTCTGGGTATTTATTTTAAACCAGGTAAAAGCAAAAGTAACAAAATCAAACTAAAAAAAATGATCCACAATAAAAATTAAAATTTGTTTGAGTCAGATTACCGACTCAACTTCCCACTGAGGCCTAGACACGCTGTTACATGTTCAATGTATTTTTTATGAAAGAACTTGGTGTAAGTATGCTTATATTCATTTCACTATGTGACTGGGGATTGGTAATAGATTCATACTATGCTATGTAACTGAAGCCAGCAACAACCAATGGCGATCTGTTAAAAATATGGTCTGTTGCCACCAGCAATTCTAATTTTTAAAAGGAAATTTAGATTTTTGCCCATTTGTGTGAATTCTATTAATGTTAGTGGAAATTGTTTAATATACTGTTAAAACCAAACAAAACATATCTATAGATAAGAAATATTCCTTCAATCCTCTAATGACAAAATACTCATTGAGAATTAAAGCTGCGATCTACTCTATTGTAATATACACCTTATAGTTTTTATGAATTGCTTTTGGGGATACTGCCACGATAACCATGAATATGCAAGTATAACTAATCCATACTGATTTCATTTCCTTTGGATATATAGATGAGTGGTATAACTAGATCATATCATAATTTAATTTGTATATCTTTAATTTAATTTTTAGATTTTTACAGTGGCTATACTGCACTGAAAGACATATATTAGGGGGAAAATGACAGAAACATAGAGACAAGTAGCATTTCACTTTTTTCATGTATGGGGAAACAAAAGAGTGAAAAAAATCCTACCAGAAGGAGAATTAGGGACTATGTAGGAGTTCAAAGGGAAGGAAAGAAGGAAAAGATGGAAGGGTAGAAGAGAGAGCTAATGTGAGTAATGGATGATACATGCATGTATGGAAATCTTACAGTGAAATATCTAAAATTGTACGAGTAATATTTTTAACCTTTCTAATAACTAGAGAAGAATGAAATGCAACATTTTAAGCTACAGAATGGCTTAAAGCAGAAAATGTCCCTTGGGGCCACAGAGCTGAATGTGAATGAAAGAGCTTTGTTTTACGTTTTTTATTGATGAAAATAATATTTGCTTTAAAACGTAATTCTGTACTAGTATTTTAAAATATTTAAATATCAACTGTCACTCATGATTTCTAGTTAATATGTAACAAAACCGGGTGAATAGTAAGACTTGCTACAACTACAGAAAAACAACAGAGAAAAAAGAAGTATGTTCAAATGGGTCAAACACAAAGATAAAGGATTTTTTCCTTTCATTCCCATGAAATTTGGTTTGTAGTATAAGATTCCATTACAAATATTTTATTTTAGCTTTTGCTTATTATTTAGTAAGTTTTTTATTGTGAAAATACCATACAGAGGGGTTACAGTTACATGAGCAAGATAATGAGTACATTTCTTATCAAGCATTGTTTCCTCCTCCTTTCTTTTTCCCTACCATCCCTTCCCTTCCACCTCCACAACTACACCCTCCCACCCCAGCCTAAATTGTAAAGTTTGTTTTTCAACATATTGTCTTGTACATCTCATAGTTACAATGGGTCAACCTGTCAATCTGGTCATATGTACATAGCTTTTGAACTTCTCTGCTTGTCCCAGACATATACTAGTTTTGCAAATAAGAGAATGTTTCTTTGGGCCTGGCTTACTTCACAACTAAAAATGGTATGTTCAATGTTATTTCCAGCTGGGTGTCAGTGGCTCACTTCTGTAATCTTAACTAATCAGGAGGCTGAGATCTGAGGATTGTGGCTCAAAGCCCAGGAAGGAAAGTCCAGGATACTAATCTCCAATAAACCACCAGAAAACTGCAAGTGGTGCTGTGACTCAAGTGGTAGAGCGCTAGCCTTGAGCTGAAGAACTGAGGAATAGAGCCCAGGCCCAGAGTTCAAACCCCATGACCAAAAAAATAAATAAATAAAACAAAAAGATAGAATTTTCTTCTACAGGGAATGAAAGGCATATCATCACAATGTATTTTATGAACATATATACATATGTGTATGTATATATCTAAGATTAATTCTAAATAATGAAGGAATAAGTGAGTGCTAAATGTTGCCTGATTATATAAATAAAAGAAATAAATGTATTTTGGGGAGAATCTTCTTTATTTGTAATAAAATTGTATCAGTACAATATTTGCTGTTCTCCCTCAGTAAATGGGCCTCTTGATCCTATCATAATTTGTATAAAGGAGAGAAAGGATATGACCATAGAAGGATGAAAAAAGAAAAACCCAAACAGATTTGCACAGCAAACATCTGAGGATTCTGTAAGTGTAATTGTTCCCTCCCAACTCTCTACCAGATGCTGTCTTTCTGTGCGGCTCCAGGTTGTTTTCAATCCCCATGGCACTACAAACAAATCAAACCTGGCCCTGTTATCACAGTTACAGAAACACCTCTGCTAAAAAAAATTATCTTGTTAAACTGAGAAAACTCTGTACGGGGAACTTGTGTTCAAGTCATTTTAAACTTCTTATTGAATATTCCATTCAAGAATCAACCATAGAAACATTACAAGAGGAAACAGCGTCAAAACACAAGACTAATTTGGATTGGTAGATTTATTCCATTGACTTGATAAGTAGGATCACTTTTGATAGCTTTGAGTTATCATGTTATGTGTCTTTTGATAACGATATGCATATATGTAGTATATATCTACATAGCTGCACAAGATGTACATTCATATAAGTGTACATATTCATTAATTTAGCCTATGCTCCAAATCTATTTCCTGAAAATAGCTCCTACATTAGTATCAAAGTTTAATTAATTTATTGCTCTTTTTCATATTCTATTGAGTGCATTTCCACATTTTGTTTGAATTGAGTACTTTAATGTACTTTATTGAGAGTTGAAGTGCTTTTATCATTGCATTCAACAAAGTTGATACATTTTATGTCTTCCAGATTAATGTTTAAAATTTGATTACAGATAAGTTTTTTCAAAAATATTCATGCAATAGATAAAACAGAAGGATAGTTATGTAAGAGTGAGAATATTAATACACTGCTGTCATTCTCCATCTCTATTTAAAGGAGCAGATATCTGATGCCAGAGGAATTTTTAAAGTTAACTTGATATTCATTTTCCTTGTTTTTTGTTTTTTAGACTATTTATATTGACTTTTTCCTAGCAAGGATTTTACTGTCTGCTTTTGTGATTAAAGTCTTGTTTATATTTTCCTTTCATGAAAAAAATACATGAGTAATTGGTTTATTTAATATTTAAATAATACCTAAACATACATGACACAGAAGAAGTCATCAATAAAGCCAAGACATAAACTTTGAAAGATTTGGTGCTGCCTGCCTCCATTCACCCTCAGGTTTGTTTGTTTGTTTGTTTTTTTGTCAGTCGTGGGGCTTGAACTCTGGGCTTGGGCGCTGTCCTTGCGCTCTTCAGCTCAAGGCTAGCACTCTAACACTTGAGCCACAGTGTCACTTCTGGTTTTCTGCTGGTTTATTAGAGATAAGGGTCTCACGGACTTTCCTGCCTGGGCTGGCTTTGAGCCGTGATCCTCAGATCTTAGCCTCCTGAGTAGCTGGGATTACAAGTGTGAGCCACTGGCGTCCAGCACCCCCAGATTTTTGTGGGGACTAATTATTGCTGCTGTGATGTTTCACATGCATTTTCTCATAGCATAATTGTGACTTTAAGGTAAACAATTCCAAAATCTTTCTCATTTACTGTTCACTGCTATGCACTTTTTTACAAAGGGCACTAATGGAGCTTCTCTAAGATTTTCAATACCAAGGTGACACTGCAAAGATGAGATGCTGTGGATGGTGGGAGCTCACAGTTCACACTACATCTTTCACCAAAGGTTTTTTCATGGTTAATAGCAACAATCATAGGTGATGTACGGCAGGCCATGCCCCTCCCGTACTCTCAGATGGCCTCTAGTAGGGACTGAATGCATTGTTTTATATTTTGGTGGAGTGAACTCCTAATATTAAAATAAATGTTCAGAAAGTACTCCTAGAATCAGGTTTGGCTATTTGTTTAAGCCCATGTCTTGTCCTTGCCTCTCTACTCCTTTTCTGTTTATGTATCCTCTCCTATCTTCCAGGATTCTGCTGAGACAACTTTCTGAAAATGATATGTTTCTTGCAGGAGATGCTTCTGAGGAAACATAAATTCAGAAATAATTGCTCATCTGCCAGCTCCATGTTCAAAGGATAGAGATTGTAACAGTAAATTGATGAGAGGAAAACAAGAATTGATTACAAACACAAACAATTGTAAACTTCACGGAGTGCAGACAATATAATTATTGCTAGGGCAAATGATTTTATTTACACTTCAGCTGGGACATGGAAGTGAAATAATTTTGTCTATACTGAAACCAAAACAACCAATGTAAATTTTAGTCCTCCCAGAAATGTAACCTCCATGGCATTTACAAAATTGTAAGAATTGTTTTGTTTTTTAAATACTTTATAAGGATATTGTGAGGATGTGATTATGTGATATCGCTATCATTAATGACAATAATTAATCATTCAAAGTTTCTAAAAAATGCAGTGTTTCTGAAAGGATAGAGTTAAACACTTGGATCCTGTATGGACAATCAGTTTTCATTCTGAAAAATGTATAGATCAGTGTAGGTGAAAAATGGGATTTACTTAAATGCTGTGCAAGATTCACAAATGTGGTGTTTCCATTATTTTTACTTCAAGATTCTATTTAGACAAAATTAAATCTTAGTTCTTATTTTACCACCCTCCTTCTCATTTCTTATTCTCTATCAGCAGCCATCTTTATTTCTAAATTCTGGTTCTTCAGCTCTACTTTTTCTCACTGTCGTGATGATGTGTGATTCTGCACTTGCCATCGGTTACTCCAGATGATGTAAACATCCTCCATCAAACAAGGAAGGCTACTTCCAGAACTAGAAGCAGATTTGTCTCAGACAGTAGGCATTACACTCTGACAGTGTCAAGCCTGCAAAGAGGATATCTGTAGACATTGACAAATCTACAGTGGGCTTTGTGGAAACAAGAAGTGCAAGTTAACCTGAAAGAACTGTAACTAAAAAGACTAAGAGTTACAAAAATCAGATTTATAGAGAAATATCGTTTTATTTTTCTTTGGTATAGTGATATATATATATATATATATAATTATAGTTTGAAACATTGGTGGCATTTTATGTTGAATAAAAAGAAACTTCTGGAAATATACATTATTTCTGGAAAAAAAATTGTGTGAATTACAATAGGTAATTCAGACAAAAGTTTTAGTCTACTGAACCTTTGCTCTAATGCCCATCCAGGAAGAGTAAGAATCCATTTTGTGATTGGTCTTTCCTAATGGAGTGATACTTTAAGGCTCATAGTTTTTATATGGTACATGCATTTTTAACTACTGCTGTATTGTTTTATGTATTCAAATTGAACACTTTACATATTTAGCATGGATCTTTAAACTGATCTAACCATGAAGGGCACAATATTAAAAATTGAAGATTGAGTAAGGGGAGTGTATAATGATTCAAAACAGCAGCATAAATTCCATTGTATAGTCAGGAAGGTTGAACTCCAGAATTAACCGAGACTTCTAAGGACAATGAAGGACACATCAGAACATTTAGATTCACCTCCCTCACAGCATGAAAAATGTAATGTGACATGAGTTAAATATTTAATAGATAAGAGATATAGAATGTAATTTGATGGGATTGCATAAGATTGCAGAGCTTCTGCAGGGCAAATGACATAGCTGGCAAGATCAATAGAAAGCCCACCGATTGGGAGATCTTTACTAGCCATACAACGGACAAGGGTCTCATATCTAAAATATACTTGGAACTCAAAAAATTAAACCACCCAACAACAAATCCTCAAAGAAACAACTGCCCAATAAATAAGTGGGCGAAAGACTTAAAGAGAAGCTTCTCTGAAGAAGAAAGAAGGATGGCCAATAGACACATGAAGAAATGTTCAACATCCCTAGCCATAAAAGAAATGCAAATCAAAACAACATTGAGATATCACCTCACTCCAGTTAGAACAGCAAAAATCAAGAACTCTAACAACAACAGATGCTGGAGGGGATGTGGACAGAAAGGTGGGAATGTAAACTTGTTCAACCACTTTGGAAAGCAGTATGGAGGTTCCTCAGAAGACTTCACATAGATCTCCCCTATGATCCAGCAATCCCACTTTTGGGCATTTACCCAAATGTTTACAAACAAGACCACACTAAAGCTACCAGCACAACTATGTTTATTGCAGCATTATTTACCATAGCTAAGATATGGAACCAACCCAGATGCCCCTCAGTAGATGAATGGATCAAGAAAATGTGGTATATATACACAATGGAATTCTATGCCTCCATCAGAAAGAATGACATTTCCCCATTTGTTAGGAAATGGAAAGGTTTGGAAAAAATTATATTGAGTGAAGTAAGCCAGGCCCAAAGAAGCATAGGTCCCATGGTTTCCCTTATTTGCAATATCTAGTATAGGTATGAGTCAAGCGGAAAAGGTCAGATAATGTGATGTTAGGAAAATGAACCCTTAAATATGTATTTTAATGTTTTCGTTTCTTTCATGCATGTGTTTCTAATGCATTTACAAGATTATTTCTTTGTTGCTTTGTATGTCCCTCCCCCACAGTGTAACCCCCGCTTTCACTATATTTGATGTCAGTATAACATGTGGAGGAGATGGGGACAAACAAGTCGTTTAAGGATTCAGGTGGACCTGTTGCAACAATGAGAAGTACAAAATGTCATGTCAAAACCAGCTTTACAATGTCGGTGTGGGGGGGGGGAGGGGGGTAAAATTGGGTGGGGGGAGGGGGAGGCGGGGAAGGGAAGTGAAGGGTAAACAAAGGAAGAGGCTGCAATGCTTGGTAAGAAATGTATGCATTATCCTGCCCATGTAATTGTAGCCCCTCTGTACAGTATGTTCCCAAATAAAATAAAATACAATTTAAAAAAAAAATAAAAGAATGTAATTTGACTGCATTTTATCTCTATCTTCTCATCTAAGCCACTTGTAATATCAAAAGTGATAGAATAAATATAGTTAAAAAAGAAACACTATAATGCAGCAAAGGTTAAAAAAGCAATAAAAAGAACTTTTACTACTAAATAATTTAAAGCTCCTATATAAGGAAAGCTTTATTTGAAGACCTTACAATAATTCCAGATCACAGATCACATGGGGAAACCACTTCATAAGTCTCTGAAACATCATGAAAGGCACAAGAATGAAGTGAAGCTCATGTTGGTAATGGATTAATCCTGAATTTGGTGCTGTTAGACTTGGGATGGATAATTACGTTGTTGTTTGGGGAAAAGCTATAACATTTTCTGAAAGTCAGCACTTCAAGATTTAATAAAAACTGAAATTTGGGGTTCAAAAGCAGCAATTATACTATCTATTCAGGAGGAAAACATACAGAAATAGTAATTAAAATCAATACCAGACAGAGAAATCAACTACTCAATATTCAAAATAACCAAGTTACAGTTGGATGGGAGATAATGTCTTAAATGATAGAGTATCAGTGGAGGAACTTCATTTACAAACATTCAAGAAAGGGACTATTAAATCCAATTTCCATCATAGATAAAGTGATACTAGCTGGTGATTTGGGAATGCTAGAAGATTAGAAGAATAAGAAAATACATTAGAAAGCTTCAAAACAAGCCGGGAGCAGGTGGCTCACGCTTGTAATCCTAGCCACTGAGGAGGCTGAGATCTGAGGATCACGGTTCAAAGCCAGCCCCAGCAAGGTAAGTCTGTGAGACTCTTATCTCCAATAAACCAATAGAAAAACAGAAGTGGCGCTGTGGCTTAAGCAGTAGAGTACTCACCTTGAGCTGAAGAGCTGAGGGAGAGTGCCCAGGCCCAGAGTTAAAGCCCCATGACTGATAAAAAAAAAAAAAGAAAAGAAAAGAATCAAATCACAATATTGTCTGTATAAAATAAAAATTTAATAGAGTATGAAAGGTAAGGAAATTTACATATATAACAGTAAGTCAGGGGTGACAGATTGAATTAGTGCCTTCTAAGTATCATGCATTGTCTATAAATAAATCTGAAATAAATCAGAACTTGAAGAGTTTTCACATGTCTGTTTACAATAACAACAAATATTCAATCAGTGCATGACTCTGAAGTTAATGTAAGGGTAATATGATGTAGTAAGATGAGACTAGACATACTTTCATAAAATACACAGGAAAAACTGAAGAGAAGACTAAAGAGAAATCACTTCCACAATTAATAATCCTGTATCGGAAAGATGGGTATGTTTGTCACATGTCTAATTCTAAAATGAAAGTACTGAAAATTGAGAATATTGTTTTCAAACTACATTATTCATCTTGTTCAATTTTTCTTCCTTTTAAAGGGATTGTGCGCCAACTGAAAGTGGTTCATGCGTGTAATCTTAGGCTGAGATTTGAGGATAACAGATCTAAGTCAGACTGGGCAGAAATGTCTGAGAGGACCTATCTTAATTAAACCAGCCAAACACTGTATGAGATAAGTGGCTCAAGTTGTAAAATTTAGGCCTGAAGAGGAAAAAAAAAAAGCAAAATAGAAAAACAAAACAAAACAAAACAAAAAAAACCAACTAGGTAAAACTGGATGCCATCTCCCTAAATTGGGAGTCTTATACTCTCTGATGGACAAAAATCACAAATATTTTGTACTTTGTGTTTAGAAATATAGGTGATAGGCTCTCTTATTTAGAAGAAAAAGAGTAACCAAACTTTGGGTTTATGTATGCTTGATAACACAACTGTCATTATACTTATGAACAGTATTTGTTATTTTATACTTCAGATTGAAAAGTAATGAAACAGTGAGGACAATCATTAACTTAATGAAATGCCAATGAAGCATTTTGCTTTTTTCACTTGTCATGAAAATGGTTTTGCTTCATCCATTAAATCTGATCAGAAGTCAGAGAGACTAATCAATGTTATGCAAATGATGTTAACTACCATATTATAAACTTCATGAATGCCTAAAGAACTAGTTAACTGAATCTACACTATTTATGGAAGTACAAATCTAAAAACTTGTGTATGCTCTTTCTCAAGGTAGTATAAATTATTGTTTTCTACTTGTTTGTTTGTTACCAAAATTGGATTAATACACAGTGATATGAGTTATAATGAACTGAGACTGGAGGTGAGATCATCTCTGATGCAATCCCTATTTCCCTGCCAAAAAGACAGAAAGACAGTGATTTGACCTGTGTAGAATCTGTGTCACTCGTAACACATAGTAGATACACCTACTCCTCTACAATATAGGCTTGTAGACGTAAGTCAGGTTTCATATTTGGAAGGCTAATCGAATGACAGATACATTTTAGTTGAATTTGCTGTTAAAAATAAGACCATATCAGAGAGTGCTTGGCCAGTTTCTTTAGTAAGAATTTGAAGAGCACTTGACTAGTAAGGTTAGATCATTTTTGCCCTTATATACTGAGAGCGTGATCAAAATGAATCACACTGTATCTTCCCTCAGCAGTTTCAAAATATTAGACATGAGTAGTGAACCTTATTGCTCTACAGGCAGACTTCATGCCAACATTTCCAGGAATAGCAACCAGAAGATATTCTATAACCTTTTTGGGTCAATACAGAACAGACAAAGGTGAGTAACTCTCCATCAAAGCACTGAACAGCAAGAGAAAAAGAAAGCAAGATGAACCATAGGGAGAAAACTACAGGAAAAATTTCTAAAAATTTCACCCATCAGTGTTATTTTTCCCCTTTTAATTTCTTTACAGATCAATAAATTATGAATAAACAATGCTAACATAATTGATAATGGATCATAAACCCAATCTTTAGTTTTGATTTTGTTACTGCAAAAAAGATCATCTTATTTGAAAAATCATGAAAATGTATTAAAAAGCAAATGACACAAAATAAATTTTAGAAAAAGACATGAATTGATCAGCCAATAGGAAGGCTATCAGAAGAAACATAAAAGACACAAATCACCAAATAATACATGGATGTAATTCATATCGTGTACTATTAACGAATAATAGGATAGCTAGACAAGCAACTTTATGATAATAAATTTTATAACTTACAAGGAATATAACATAAAAAACAAGAGCAACTTAAAATTAACCATGATTAAATAGAAAAAAAAGATTTATAGTAAATAGATTTTCAGTTAACTATTCAGAAAATAACTAGCCTGAAAAGATTGTATCACTAGAGAATTCTGCTAGACACAGAGTTAACATAAACTTTATGAAGTATTTTTCAGAAAGATATTGTATTATTTGATGAGGCCAAACCAAAATTGTAGCCAAAGGTTGTACAAAGCAAAACAGCAAAAAATTCAAATAATGTATCATAAAATTGTGTCATTAAGATCCATACTAAACAATTATCAAAGTGAACTTATCAATCTTATATATAACATAGCTTGACCAAATTGGATTTTGTCTAAGTATCTATGATGGTTAATCATTCTAAATTAAGTCAATAGCAACTGAAATATCTATATGCAAAAAACAAACAAACAAGAACATGTAGCCATGTAAGGTACGTGGTATCTGTAAAGTTTAGTCATTCTTCCAAGATTAAGTTCCTTAGTAAGTTCTACATAAAAAGACATTATCAAAGTTTGATAATCATCTATCCAAAGTCTGATAAAATGACACTTATTTAGTACAGTACTAAAGGACATGATAATAGGAAAAAAGACAATAATGATAACACATAACATGATTATCTATAGAGTAAAATAAAATGGACAAAAAATTCTTCCAAAGTTAATATGGAATATGTACAAACAATACCCAAATATTTATATATAAATGACATATATATTACATAGAAATTGAATAAATTAATATTTAACATTTAAATCTTTGCTAAGACCAACTGAGTGCTCCTGGAACAAAAATCTTTTAAGGAAAGAATAGTTTGTGAGTTGTTCATAACTAAGACGTGTGTTATCCGTATAAAACTATACCCTGGTAGGATATTGGCACCTGTAATGTCCTTAGAGTATAGAGCCGTCTGCCCAATTTCTGAACATTATTTAGCTTATCGTCATACTGAGCACAGGTTATAGTGATGAGACTTGCTGGTTTATATTGGCTTAATGACGAATTTAAGCCTAATTTTACAGAAATAATTAATATTTCTGAGACTGAATAAAACAGTTTACGCATTATGTGCTTATATACCAGGTTGACTGACACGCATTCATTTATTCAGTGAATGTGTACTCTAAACTTCAAGAAAAGTGAATCAAGAGCACGAATAATAGGAACATAGAAAGAGCATAGGTCCCCCACCCAATCTTCCTCCCTCCCTCCCTCCAACGGGGGGAGGATGGAAAGGGATGAAGGAGAAACAAAGGAGGCTACAATGCTTGATAGAAATGTACTCATCTTGCCTGCAACTGTAACCTCTCTGTACAGTATTTTCACAATTAAAAAAAAAAAAAAAGAAAGAGCATATGTCAGAGTGCAGGGGAAAAAAAGAGGAGACATTCTTGAACAACAAGGCAGTTATCAATATATTGTTTTCACCAGATCAAGAAATTAAGGTGTTTAAATAGAAATTGCCCATACCTACCATTTGACCAAATCTCTTCAATTTTCATAGAATATAGAGAATTATAGAAATTGAATTTTCAAAATGTTTTATTACTTACAACTGGAAGCTGAAAATTTCTAGTGAGAGAGTGGCCAAGAGTTGTTACAAGTTAAATACATATGCCCAACTCCTACAAATTCTCTTTTGAATTTAGCAAAACTGC
Organism: Dipodomys merriami; assembly: GCF_024711535.1. NCBI lineage: Eukaryota > Metazoa > Chordata > Mammalia > Rodentia > Heteromyidae > Dipodomys > Dipodomys merriami. The sequence goes on along the minus strand of NW_027203381.1, from coordinate 106,411,316 downwards.
TCAGAAAATGAACATGAAAGGTAAAACCATTTAGGAAGGCATTTTTGATATGCTACTTTCCAAAAAGAGATAAAGGACTTTATTATGATTAGAGACTAAATGTATTATCAGAACTTTCTTTCCTTTGAATGTTATTATGTGCTATAAATTGTTATTAATATATTTCATACACAGTTGAACAGTCCCAAATCTTTCCAATGGTCTGTATATGTGTCTATTTGAATCTATTCAATAGAATATTGTAAAAATAAACCATAAAAGTAACTGTAAGTGTATCATTTTATTAGATGGATTCACACTATCATAGAAAAATTCCTTTAAAAAGCTTTATTTCTGGTGTTTCATGTATAATTATGTAGCAAATTCATAAAATGATAACAAATGTAGTTCTAATTGTCTTGGTTCTTTTTTTTCTGAGGTCCTTAGATGATTTGAATATTTTTTCTTAGCTGTGTTGAGGCCTTGGAAATTGGGTCCTTTATCTTTTGCAATAACAACATCTAAGAAGGTAATATGCCTCATTGTATTGGACTTCCAATTAAGCCAAGTAGTATAAGGTCAATTCAATATTGTAATTGGGAAAGGATTACTTTATTGTTGGCTGTTTTTGGCATATTGCCTATGGGCCCTGTGCCAGATTAATAAAAACATTTAGTGTTTGCTGTCTCTGGTATTTCATATCTGCTCTGCTTTTGAGTCAAGGCCAGCACATCGTCTTTCAGGTTTGTAATTCATTTTTCCCCTGAGTCAAATCTCAAATTGTTCTGCCTTCATTGTGATTAGTATCTTGATAGGATTGACATTCATCAAATAGATTGTTTTGGGCATATTGTTAAAATATTTATTGCATTTCAAAAAGAGACAGACTCACAGTCATTTTATTTCCAGAAGAAAAAATTCAGGTTGCTATTTTATGAACAGTTTGAACAAACTATACCTCTGCCTTCTGTTTTGTAAAATTATTTTTAACACATTTGTATAATTTTTATACTAATAAAGTACCATCTGATGACTTGATCCACACAAACACACACATATATGTATATATATATGTATACATACAAATACATACATATGAGTATATCTACCCAAATAAAATATACACATATATGTATATACACACAGATATACACATGAGAGTATATATGTATATATTATGTACATAAGAGTGTGTGTATGTGTTGGAGGGATGTTTAAATCAGGTTAAATATATCTAGTTTCTCATAATTATTTAGAATGTTTTTACTAAGGCACAATTAGGGCCCATGAATTTAGATAGTATATGCAGATATTTCAGGTCTGTAAGAACCAAACTGGACACTCGCCAACCTCATATAGCTACCAACCAAATTATTTCTTTTTATCTTTACCAAAAATACATATATTGTGAATTTTACATGGTTGTCTAAAACCTTTCTATAATATTATTTCTTTCATTTATTATATTTCCATACACATGTGTAATATATTTTAGTCCTATTTACCCTCTTCCTTCTCTGTGCCTGACCCTTTTCAGACTGTATTTATGTGCTTTATTATTTTATTTTTATACATGAATATAAAATAATTTTCTTTGACGGTATTCCCTCTCCACCACTCTCTGTTCTTTTCCTTCCTCCTGGCTCTCCCCCAAACAGTCTTTATTTATATTCATGCCCTTGTTTTCTGTTGAAACTTGTATTTCCTTTTATTCAGGGCATGGGGTGGGTTAGAAGCTTGAACTTGGTAACTTGTGCCATGCCCCTAATCCTTTTCTGCTTCTGTTTTTTTTTTTTTTAATGTACTTCAATTATAAATCTCCCAAGGGAGTAAGTATGTTTTCCCCTTTTATACACTTTGGATCATATTACAGTTCTATTCATTATATCAGAGCTGTTGCTATTGTAACTCACCAGATACCCCCTTCAGATTTCTATGCAAATTCTCATTTCTTCTGTGTTTTGCTACTAAGAGTTGACATCTTTACACATCCGACCTAGGGCACTAGAACCCTCTCACTTCCTGTACCATATGTAAGCTGTTTTTTTAAATAACTAAATCCAACTATAGCAGCCCAGAGTGAATGCCTGATTGAATGTGGAATTATACAATTTAATCCTTTGACTCATCAAGGGAAAAGGGTATGACTTGGATCTTAAATCTCCCTGTGAGTTCAGTCTTCATGCAGGACTCATTCTACATTCCCAATTTAGTCTGGGTTCTGAACTGCTTTGCATGTTTGTTCTTTCATATATTTAATGGCTTTTCCTGGGATAGCACTTTCAACCATCACATTCATTGGAATCCATGGCAAAAACTAGTGGCTGGCAACCTTCTACTTAGATACTGTAGAGGAAACTGGACCACATCCGTGATTTCCTCTGAGAAGACAAAATTAATTAAAAAAATGGAAAGTTTTCTAAGATGATAAAAATCCATCACAGATAAATAAAAATTTCAAAAGAGTATAAAATGTATCAAACAACAGCAACACAAAAGATCTATACCTGACATTGTCATTTCTAAGATCCTCCTTTATATAGAAGAAATGAGTAGAGGTAAGAGGAATCTCAGAAGTAGAACTATTTCCTCAGTACCTATATTCATTATGGCTCTTCTTCCTTCTTCCTTTCATCTTAACATGAGTTAGGATGACTTTTAAATTGATTGAGTACTGGCATATACATATGTATGCACATATGTATACCAGTGTATATGTGTTTGTGTGTATGTGTATACCACAACATTTATTTTCTTTTTTCAGTGAAAAAAATGAAGTAAGCTAAGGAAGGAAAACTTTTGTGGGCACATAATTACTGTATTTATAACTTATAATTTGTAAGTAGAGGATTTGACCTTCTACATTGTTTATAGATTAAAGGACAGACTTCAGTCTAGGGCATCTATATTCAGTAAAAATAAAAGACCATAACATTATGGTCAAAAAATATAATTTTAAGTTGATCTGCATCCGAATCTATTTAAAAATTAGAGGTTATTATCAGTTTACATTTCTTGGAATGCTTTATAAAGTAACACTTTTTCTGCATTTCAAAGGAATATCACTCTTAACTCAGATTCTATCATGCAAGGTAATAATGAGATTCTAAGATCAATAATATATGCACCAAGAATTAACAAATGCAGGGCCTGAACAACAAAGCCCTTTTGGATTCTTTTTTTTAAAAAAAATTTTTATTGTGAAAATACCGTACAGAGGAGTTACAATTACATGGGTAAGGTAATGAGTACATTTCTTATCAAGCATTGTTGCTTCCTCCTTTATTTCTCCTTCCCATCCTTTCCCATCTCCCACCCTCCCACACTTTCCCCCACCAAAGTTGTAAACTGCATTTTTCAACATAATGACTTGTACATCTCATTGTTGCAATGGGTCCACCTGTATCCCTATTTAAACAATTTGTTTTTCCCCTTCCCCTCCACAAATAATACCAACATCAAATACAGTGAAAGCAGGAGTTATACTGTGGGGGGAAGGACATACAAAGCAACAAAGAAATCATCTTATAAATATGTTAGAAACAATCGCAAGAACGAAAAAAACATTTGAATATGTATCTTCGGGTTCATTTCACCTAATATCAACTTATCTTAATCATCACTTCAACAAAACTGAAGGAGAATTTAGTCATCCACTTACAGTTCAATATGTTAAGAAAAATCAAAGTAAGTTCTGGTGAAAATTTAGGGAAATATTGATGTAATGTTACATTTCTTTGAGACTCTTCTTCAATTTCCTCCTGTTTATGTGTTGAGGCGTAGCTGTAAGACAGTAATTGGAAGAGCTTTATAAAGGAATCAGTACTCATTCTGGGAATAAAGGACTTCCATCCACAGATTTGAGATACCAAAATATTATCCCATCCCATTAAAAGCTGTGCTTTAATATATTTTTCTTTAAAGATTTAATAATGATAAACTTCTGTGAGATATTTGATAAATTTGACAAGTTGTGTGCTATTTCACAGTATTTTATAATACCAATGTCTTCTGAAGCTGATAAATAAAAAAGGAGCTACCTATGTAGGTCCCTCTCTAAATTCTTTGTTTTCCATTGATTTTCACCAATGCTGTGGTATTTTGGTTTATGTAGTTGATAGTAAGCCTTAATGTCAGGTAGTTTACATACTCTTCTTTCTTTTCTTCTTTTTTCTTTCTTTTTTTTTCTTTTTTTCTTTCTATTTTTCTTTCTTTTCTCCTTTCTTTCCTTTCTTTCTTTCTTTCTTTCTTTCTTTCTTTCTTCTTTCTTTCTTCTTTCTTTCTTTTCTTTTCTTTCCCTTCCTTTCTTCCTTTCTTCTTTGTTTCCTTCCTTCCATCATTTCTTCCTTCCTCTTTTCTTTCCTCCCTCCCTTCCGTCCTTTCTCTCCTCCTCCTTCCCTCTCTCACTCACTCTTCCCTCCCCCTCTCCCTCCCTCCCTTTCTTCCTCCCTCCCTCCCTCCTTTCCATCCTTTCTTTTTTCTTCTCCTAGGTCTCCCCTTTCCTTCCCTCCCCTCCCCTTCTGTCTCCTCTGCTTCTCTCCCCTCCCTTCCCTTCCCTTCCTTGTACTTGACATTGAATGCTAGGCCTTGTACCTGCTTTACAAGCACTCCTTCACAATGTCCTTTGGATACTTTTGCTTTATATGTTAATAATTTAATGAATTCTAGTTTTCTGCCTCGAACTGAATGATCCATACTCTTATTGCATAATTTGTAGACAGGCTCATGTCACCCACATTTTACTTGGTTGAGATGATATCATGATTTTCTGCCATCAATTCAGCAATGCTACCTATCTCAGCCTCCCAATTAGCTAAGATTCAAGGTGTAAGCTACTATGCTAAGTATCATGTTTCTCTTTTTAGGCTAATCTTGTTTGCCTTTCCTTAAAGGCAATCAAGAATTCAAGTTGGACTTTTCTACAAATATTTTCATTGAGACTTTATTGATATGTGTTTTTAACTTGTGAATAAATTTTAAAATCCCTGATTTATTTCTCTGTTGAATCTTCTAATCAATGAGCATGCTGAAAACACACACTGTAAGGGTTTACCATTTCCTCTTCAATTCCAAATGGTTTTGCTTTTTCACTCTGAAATTCAGATACAGATCTCTCAGAAATGAGTGAAATGTTTCTTATTGCTTTGTCTTTTTAATTCTTTTAACTGGATAGAAGAGAAAAAATTGTGAATTAAACTTTTCACTCTTCCTCAGACTATGGTTTAGTTCTTGCTAGCTTCCATTACCAAAGGTTCAGTCTTCATGGGGCAGCCTTTGTTCTGGATTTAATCTATGTGAGTACAAAAATAACATGAACATGGTGGAAACTACTCATACAATTTGGAACTATGATTCTTTTCCTGGCATAGGAATATGCAGTAGCACACTTCCTCCCTTGTAATGCTGGGTTTATCAGTGAGCCACTGTTCCCAGTAAGCCATGTAATTCTCTGTAGGCAATATGTTGCTAAGCTGTGATATTCAGCAGGTGAGTTGTGTGATATGCATTTGTGGCTGATAACATTTTCAACCTTTGATGGGTTTATCAGGAAATAATCCCATTGTAAGATGATCCCACTTAAGCCTTCCAAAGCTTTTATTGATTCCCATTAAGACTGTCAAAGTCTTTGAAATAAATTCTCAATGAATTTATCTTAAATTCTTTTGGAATATGCCATCATTTTACTGCCACGAGCAAGTCATTGAGTATGTTTTTACAGGTATTGTTTTAAAGCAATGGGAATTTGATTACACACAGTGCTAGCCACATGTAATCTGAACTCTTGATGAATTTACTATATTGCTTATGACTTTAAACCACATGCAATGACTCTGTAAAATGTAATTTTATTTTGCAAAATATAGCTATATTTGTGTTTAGAGTGAGATACTCAGCTGAATGAGTAAATGTCTATGTTCCTTAAGACCTCTGTAAAAAATAAACTAATTCTGTATGTTGTGATTCTGAAAGTGTGAGTTACATATGATAGATTAACTAAGGTGAGATTTTTTTTACTCTCCTTGGAGTTGTCAGTATCAAAGTACAAGATCTAGAACTTCTAAATTTATCAACTATTCTAAAAACAATAACTATGCTAGATGGAATTTATATACTCGGTTGAAATGGATACTATTAAATATAATAAATACTCTTCATTGTTTGAAGAAATGTGTTAAGACAGAGAATAAAATGAGTTAACTAAAGAAGATAAAGACCTAATGTCATAATTTTCCACGTATTTAAATTATTCCTGATGAGGAGCATCTAATTTGCATTTGGCCTTTAAGCAGATAATTCAGTGAAAGCTCCATTAGTAGTAGATCAAGAAGAAAGTACAAATTAAAATGCGAAATCTCTTACTGAATTCTAGAATATTAATACATAATTACATAAAGTTTATTGTCAATGAAATGTACCACTCAAAAATTTTACAAAAGACATTGTGAATTTAATGATCTATATTTTGCTTTTTCCATGTTATATAAATAAATTGGGAGTAGAGTTTTTAAAGTAAATTAATGATGGCATAAATAACATTTTATACCATTTTTACTAAGCTTTAAGTACTATTTTTCTTTTTCTGCTTACATAATTTTACTGGGGTTGAAAGGAAAAGATTTTTTTTTTAATTTTATTTTATTTGAGAACATACTGTACAGAGGGGTTACAATTACATTGGCAGGATAATGCATACATTTCTTACCAAGCATTGCAGCCTCCTCCTTTGTTTACCCTTCACCTCCCTTCCCAGCCTCCCCCCTCCCCCCCACCCAATCATATCCCCCTCCCCCCCCACTCCGACATTGTAAAGCTTGCTTTGACATGACATTTTATAATTCTCCTTGTTACAACAGGTCCACCTGAATCCTTAAACGACTTGTTTGTCCACCTCTCCTCCACATGTTATACTGACATCAAATAAAGTGAAAGCGGGGGTTACACTGTGGGGGAGGTACATACAAAGCAACAAAGAAATAATCTTATAAATGCGTTAGAAACACATGCATGAAAGAAACGAAAACATTAAAATACATATTTAAGGGTTCGTTTTCCTAACATCACATTATCTGACCTTTTCCGCTTGACTCATACCTATACTAGATATTGCAAATAAGGGAAACCATGGGACCTATGCTTCTTTGGGCCTGGCTTACTTCACTTAATATAATTTTGAAAGGAAAAGATTTTTAAGAATGAAAGGGATAATTATTCCCTTCTCAAAATGTCTCATCTATCATGGTGATAGGATGCAAAGAAATAAATGCTTGAGTTTTGACAACTTTTAGAAAGGGATGAAAATTGTTGATTTCACCAGGCTACTTCTTGTGTCTTAATTGTTTTGTTTAAGGGTATAAATTAGAGTTTCCAGTGTCCTGCTTATATCATTATTTTTGGCTTTATCAGCATTTTACAAAACAGTAAAATAATACAAACCTTTGCGATTGATTGCTCAGCCCTGCACAAATCCAAGCATTTCAAATGGTGGTCCACTTTCATCCATTATTCTTACCTCTGGACATACCTTGACATCATTACATTGACACCATAATTACTGCTTGGTATTCCTGCCCATTAAAAATTCCAAGTCTTCCTCCTTGACATAGTTAAAATCACTAAACTCCTATGATTATATTCTGTCTGTAGTTACATTGAAGGGAAAAGCAACCTAGTGGGAAGACAAACAGTTCAAAATTCATTATATAAAAATTAAATAGAAAATAAAAGTCTGTTTTGAACAACAAGAAGACTAGTATGGTATTGAGCAATAGAAAGAAATGTGCTCATATGAACTGATACTGGCAAATCACTGAAATTGATTTTATATGTGAGATTTTTTAAGGCAAAATAATTTCAAAATAACCACTAATTAAAGGTGTATAGTTTCAGAATGTGTCAGGTGTTCTGAAGTAAGAGATTTGTGTAACTTTGTATATGATTAAGAGTCTTTTCTACTATGACCTTATCAAAGAAAACATTTTTCAAAAATATTCCTAACTTAACTACAGCATCTACTTTTTTCTAGTATAAGAAATATGTGAATTAGAAACTGTTGTGAGTTCTAAATTGTAGCCTAAGACTTTAATGATTAAATCTGTTCACCAGAGATGGTTCACCATCATTAAAAAAGAAACATCAATCTTTATCTGTGGTCTATATGTGTTCTCAGTGGATGATGTATGCAGGATCTTCTCATGAAATGGCCAGCCTCATCTACCTGATGAGGCACAAGGTTAGAAAAGAATGACATTGACAACTGACAACTTTTTAGAAATTGAAACTCAAAATACACCACAAAGCCTGCAGAAACATGAACTATAGAAGAGGATAAAACAGAAAAACTGGAAAGGAAACAAAATGTGTCAGTAATTGATCCAATTTCCAACTATATATGGAAATCTTGTAATAGTAACACTGACCAGGGACTCTCCTAGTCTGTGTTTATGAATGAAGATGTATTGTCAGTATAGAATAAGAAGAACCATTAAAAATCTCAGTAGCTGTACAGAGAAATGCAAGGGGAAAATCCCCAACTAAGATGTGATCAGAGTTAAGTAAACTCAAAGCTAACTAAAATCAAAGCCAAGAGGCAGTAAGACAAGTTTTCAGAAGTTATTCCAATAGATTCATTTGCAGTTCCACTAGCTTTCCCAGATGTCTGGTTCCTTCCCACTCCTTATTTCCTTCTGACTGCTTTCTAACTGGACAAAACAACTATTCTCTCTTCTGTTTCATTTATGCAGGCTCACAACTATTACCTCCTGACTTCAGCTTACTTAAATACCTGATAAACCTGGGATTGAACACACCCAGATGCTCTTACATGCTTGTAATCTCAGCCACTCAGGAGAATTTTAAATTCAAGGCCAGCCTAGGAAATGTCAAAGAGACCCTGCGTGTGTGTGTGTGTGTGTGTGTGTGTGTGTGTGTGTGTGTGTGTGTGTGTGTGTGTGTTGCAGTTTTGAAGCTTGAATTCAGAAACTTGGCACTGTCCCTTGAATTTAAATAATATTCTCACAAACTTTCCTGTCTGGGCTGATTTTGAACATTATTTTCAAATCTCAGCGTCTTTGAATCATTAGCAATACAGGCATGAACCACAGCACCTGGCTTCACTTATTTTTACTTCAATGATGACGTAGCCATAGCTTACTGTACTACTTTTTTTAAAATGTTATAATTATCCTGCTTTCACTTTTGACTTTTAAGTAATATTTAGGTTGAAATGAAAGACCATTTTACAATTGTAAAATTTATTTGACCTGTTGACTTTTCTACGTGGAATTTATTTCTTTGTCTTTCCTTAAAAAAACTCTTTTGTTGTTTGTGTAAAGTGTGATTGTGATTACACATGTTAACCTTGGCAAATATCAAACTCATTAATACCGCTGTGCTCCATTTTCCCATTGTGTCCCACTGGTAGGTGTTCAGAAGCAGAAATTCCATGGAGCTGTCATCTCAAATCATAGCAATTCCTTCTTATGAATACCTCCTGAAGAACCCACCTGAGGCGATTTTACAGACATGTTTTTATAAGCAGAAAGAGTGAATTCTAAAAATAAATGAATGCACTCAATGGCAAGACTACTTTCATTTTAATCTTTTGGGATTACTGACTGTTGTGTATCTGGTATGTTATTGACCAAATTAATATGTGCTTTGTATGTATTTCATCCTCTGTCATTAACAGTAAGATGACACTTAGGCTTGAATCACTATCTGAACATCTGTGTTTATGTGAGATGCATGTAAAATTATGCTTGAAAATGGTAAAAAAAAATGCTATGGGTATTGGGGATATGTGACTTTGTCTGAAAAGGCAAAGAACTTCTAGATTAGACTATGTTGCCCAGCTAGTTAATAAATTCAGTTTTGGAGAGTATTGGTAGTTATTCAAGGCTACTAACCAATGACAGCTCTCTTATAGTAGATAAATGGAAATTGAACCACAAGTTCAATTCACAGAGAAACAAGGCTTTTCTTGTATTCAGAGTGAAGAATTTGAAGATACATAAGGCTGAATAGAAAAGGGTGCCCACATTGATTATAATTGTTTATGGTTTTTAGTTGCAGTTTTTATCCTGATGTTAAAAAAGTATTAGAAAACCTATTTCATATTTTTCAAGTCTTATAAAAAGCTAGAAGTACTTTCACATAATACTTCATGCTACTTGTATAGGATCTGAAATAAATTAAACAATTAGTATATACCAGAACACATAGACAGAATCATATATATATATATATATATATATATATATATATATATATATATATATATATATATATGTATGTATGTATTGACATTGTAATTGTAGTTACCGGAAATGTACAGAGATCAGGAAGTCACTTTGAAAAGTAGAATATGAAAAGGAGAGTCACATATCTTGTTAGTTGACAAAGTTTTATTAATATGTATTCCTTTGATTTTTAACCTATTGTTGTGACCATTCTGTGTCATAACTCAGGGCGTGAGCCCTATCCCTGAGTCTATTTGCTCAAGGCTAATGGCTCTACTACATGAGCCACAGCTCCATTTCTTGCTTTTTGGTGTTTAATTCGAGATGAGTCTCATAGATTTTTCATTCTAGGCTGATTTCCAAGTACAATCCTCACACCTCAGCCTCTTGATTAGCTAGGGTTCTAGGTGTAAAGTATTGACACTTACCTGATTATTAACCTATTTTGGTTTTAAAAATTAAGATAAAATAATGTTTCATTTGGTCTGTATTACCCATTAAAGCTCGTTGTAATGAATTACATTTTCTTTTTTATGCTTTTAAGATATATTTTTTATTGTAAAGAAACTGTACAGAGGGGTTACAGTTACACGAGCAAGGTAATGAGTCCATTTCCTATCCAGTATTGTTACCTCCTCCTTTGTTTTTCCCCTATCATCCCTTTCCTCCCCACCTCCTGAGTCCTCTCTCCTCCCCTTCCTCCCTCCCCCGTAAAGTTGTAAAGTTTGTTTTCAAGATAGTGCTTATTTATCTCATTCAGGGTATAAAATTAAGCCTCAGAAATCAATGGCTTTTCTGTATGCCAACAATGAGAAGAGCACTGCTGGAATCAGGAAAGCAACTCCTTTTGTAATAGCCCCACCAAAAGTAGAATACCTAGGAGTTAACTAAAGAAGGGAAGGACCTCTACGATGAAAACTTTAAAAACCTGAAAAAGGAAATTAAAGCAGAATTTAGGAAATGGAAAACCTCTCATGCTCCTGGGTTGGGACAATTAACATCGAGAAAATGGCAATACTGCCAAGGGTTATCTACAAATTCACTGCAATACCTATCAATATTCCAACCTCATTCTTCAAATGAAATCGAAGAAGCAATATATTTTCTTTAATCACCATGTAATCATGTAATCTCTAAAGCTTTCCCTAGTGTTATAGCAGAGCCTGAGATGTAAATATTTAATGCATACAGGTAAAAATGCAACCAGGTAACTTGAGTGAACAGCAGGGGACTAGATTTGGAAAAGTGAGATGGCATGGAGCAACATGCATTTTACTCATAAACTGACATGTTGAATTGAACCATCATTGTACAATTACTTAAAATAATAGAAAAATAATATAATCCTGAGTAATGTCTACATTAAACATAAGAGCTAAACTAAATAAGACAAGTTTGTACCAAAAAGGTATGCTGCCTATCAGAATTGGGCAATATTGTCCCATAATGAGTAAACATTAAGATGGAAAGACAGACACTGTATTAATGAAATCACATCATGTCCAAACACTGCACAATATGTGGATGAGGAGCAATGTTTTTAATTAGCATAGAGTCTACCCTTATAACTCACTTCAAAATGGGTAGTACATTATAAATCAATAAAAATTACGTCATAAATGTATATAGTTTCCATTTGTTGTTGTTGATGATGATTATGATGATTTTGTTGATCACATGGCTTCAACTCTGGGCCTGTTCCCTGTCCCTGAGCTCTTCAGCTCAAGGCGAGTGCTGTACCACTTGAACCACAGCATCACTTCTGGTTTTCTGGTGATTAATTAAAGATAAAGGTCTCATGAACTTTCATGCCTGGGCTGGTTTTGAACCATGATCCTCAGATCTCAGTCTCCTGAGTAGCTGGGATTACAAGCGTGAGCCACTGGCACCCAACAACACTTTTAAGTTTTAAGAATAGAAAATCTCATCTATTAAACAACTAGTAAAGCTTGAAGATAATATTCTAAGGAATATTCATTTTAACTATTTCAATTTAGGAGGGGATTATATATCTACTTTTTAGCAGATAATTTTTCCTCCATAATTCAGGGGCCAAAGCATTGGGAGGGTAGCTCCATGATAAAGTGTTTTCCTAGTATGAGCAATGCTCTTTGATTCTCAGAGCTGCAGAAAGATAAATATAAAATAAAATAAGAAAATAGTAAATGGGGACATCTTCACCTTGTTTCAATGTAAGAAAGTGGAAATAGCAACTACAAAGACAAAACAGAACAAGGGAACCTCTGACTTCCAGGGCCTTCATTTTAAAAGAAATACAGACACACAAAGGAGTTAGCCAAATAAATATCGTGTCTAAGAGGTACTAAGCAGTAACAGTGTGAACTCCACTGATTATGGAGGTGTGGTGTGAGATTTAGGGAGGATGTGGAAACAATGCCAACGATGAGATAAGTAGGCATTAGGAAAACTATGTGAAGAACAACATGCCCAAAAGAGAAGGCCTGTTCCTCTAGGAATCCCATATGTTTGACTGCCAATTATGAAAAGAAGGCAAGGGAGCAATGCTGGATCACAATAAGAAAAGAATAGAGAGAGGAAAAGCTACGACCCAAAGGTAACTCTCTGAGGAGATAGTTGAGATAGTGACATCCTAGAAAACTTACTTGGACTTTTTATCTAAATCATTGGTATATTTAAGCATGAATATAAGCTGCTTTAATTTCTTTCATATCCGTTGTCCTTAGCTCTGAGCTATCCATGATTAACCTTAACAAGAACACTTTGCAATTTCTCCAGACAAGACATGAAGATGGCCGGAAGCCAATATAGATACAGTAAAAAATGGAAAGCAATTGTAGATTGTCACAATAATTTACATTGGAAACATGCTTTTAATGTAATTTGTAGTTTGATTTTGCTCAAATAGTACTCAGAACAAAGTGATATTTATTAGGAAATGATGGGAAATATTTTCTAACAATTGAACCTTTGCAAAAACATTTGGTACAGACACACAGCTAGGTACACTTAGGCTTTGTCTCTTACTCAAAATGAATTTACTATTTTATGAATTAATACATAATTGTACATGGTTTAGAATTTTTTTAATTTTATTTTATTGTAAAGATGCTGTACAGAGGGGTCACAGTTTACATGAATAAGGTAATATGTACATTTCTTGTAGAGCATTGTTATCCCCGCCTTTGTTTTTAGAAATTTGTAAGAAATAAAATATATACATTTTATACAATATTTTTATACTTTTGCTGATGCTACTTGAGTACTTGCAAACATTTTTTGTTTTATTTTGCTTTGTTTCATTGACTACAAAGGTCTTTTAGTAAGTGACACATTGATAGAATTGGGAATTCACACAGCTTTAAGCTGTATTTCTTTTTCCTAACTACCTTGCTGTCTAGGTTTTTATCAGTACATGAAATTAAGCATTAATCCTTTGGTACTCTATTAAATATGTAGTGTCACTTTGATGAATTAGGTAATGGGCTGACACCAATACATCAAAACAATGAATTTCCGGAAATATTCCAATGGCCTTAGGAACTTAAATCCAAGCCGAAGAACCTGAATACTAAGTACTGATTAGTGACAGACTACAGAATTAAAGAATGTTAGTATGTGCGTGTGAATTAAATTTTAAAAAATGACATGAGACCCTTACTCTCCAAGGTTATGTTTATTGGACAGAACTCTGTATACAATTAACATCATTAAATATTTTCAGAATAATTGTAGATGTAAGCAACAAATTTCTCTTAAAATCTTTGTTACAAAATATACTGCATTAAAAATAATTTTAGAGTAAAAAAATTACTCTGCCAACACAAAACCATACAGATAATTATACAATAACATGACAAAATAACACATCTAAATGAATATAGCCTCTAAATTTGGAGGTTTATTATTATCTTGATGAGCCATAGTTAAGGAATGTGTAGTATTTGATACTGCATAATCATAAAATTGTTTTATATAATTTAGAATTAACTCTGCTTTTTTGGCAGTGTGATACCTGTGTACCCTAAAATCTGTGGTACCTTAGCTAAATGTAAATCCCCATAGCTCTTTATAACAAGTGAAAAAAATAATTCAGTAGAGTATACATTTTCCTTCTACCATTATTCACTTGAAATTGCTTAGGTACTTTCTATAAAACCTTGTGCCATGATTATAAAATGCTAACAAATTCATGAGAAATAATAATCAATAAGTCATAATAATTCTTAACTATTCATATTTTTATAATGTATATCTGTCCGTCTATGTTAAGAATAGTAAACATTCCCATGTTCCTACAGTTAGCAGTGTATTTGTAGTTGAAGTGAGATATTACAATTATTTTGGAACCAGTTGTAGTCTCAATTTTTGGTAGTTAGGTTCTATAAAGCTACCATGAGCACTGAATTATTGAATCACTGTTTCTAAAAGGAATATAGTACTAGGTTCAATTAAATGAATGACCGTTTTATGTGTTTCTTTTTTCAAGACAACTTACTACATATTGTTGATTCATTATTATTGACTACTTGTCTTCTGCAGCTTTCCTAAGTATACAATTTCTTTAGATGACCTACCATAACCTTATTGCCTTAGAAAACCTACAGAAAGAGGTGGGAATATTTAAGTGGCATTTTAAAAGGTAATCACCAGAAAAGAATAAAATTTAAACTGGTAGCACTAAATAACCCACTAGAAAAAAAAAAAACAATCACAGTACAAGCACTGAGACAAGAATGTGAGATAAAAATCCAAGCTTGCTCTACTTCAGATCCAGTATGAAGTCAGAAGATTGTTCCCACCCATCTGTGCATACATCCCAATGACTCCAAAACACTTCAAGCATTGTTTTTTTGTGTGTTGAAAGTAAATTTTAATTAGTCAGTAAATTCACAAATATAAATGGCTATATGTTATGTGAATATATGTTTGTGAACACAAGCAACATTGTATAGCAACTTTTTGGCTTTGTAGGAGTTTTCATTTTTTAAGGGGAACACTTTGATCTCACTTCTCAAGTTGTTCAGAGAATTGCAATGCATAGAACTTGATGTTGCAGTACTGTAATTGGAAAACTTAGGAGAATGCTTGTTTTCTGTTTTAAAAATAGCACTGTACTAAGACGCTCATGGTGGTACTTGGCTATAAACTTAGAGTTTCATTCTTGCTAGGTCTGGGCTCTTCCATTTGAACCACACCCCAGGTCTTTCAAAATTTAGTTACTATTCAAGTAGGGTATTTCTCTCTGTTTTTTTCCCCATACTGCTGGCTTCAGTAAAGATTTACCACCGAAGTTGTTCTGTGTATTTAGGATTACAAGCATCTGCCACCACTGGTTAGTTGGTATGGATATCTTGCTAAACTTTTTGCTTAGGCTGGTAGCAAACTTCAATTCTGATGATCTCTGTCTACACCGTATATGATTTTATTTATATTTTTCACATATACTCGACATTGCAAGGAAAGTCAGTGAAAATCAGATGTAAGTACAAAGGAGGTGAATTTGGACTTCATGACTCAACCTGTGTTGTCCTATCTCAATCATATTTAATCTAAATTGGCAGAACATCAGGTAGGTCTGTTGCACACTAATTGAACATACATTTACTGCATACTAGCACTATTTATTTGAAAACTTGGAGCACTGGCCAAAATAACCACCTACTATCTATATTTAGTGATAGCTTATTCTGTCTCAAGAATCACAGTGTTCACATATCTGTTTTTGGTCCATATAGTACATCTGTAGATCTACTCACATTCCTGCAAAAGCCTGTTGAACAATTGTATTTATACAGCATCAAGACATATCTTGTGGTTAACAATGTGACAATACATTCTAACTCATTTGAGGGAAGGGAATTTCATAGCACCTTTAGCCCTTAAAATAGTCTATTTATATTGTTTATAATAAAAATTTTAATCAGTAAATAGTGACATTCTTAGTATCGTGTGATATTTTAAATAGGATAGATAGTATAAATAGGATAAAAAGAAACCTATCTGTATAGAAGCAGAATAGACTTATTAACTTTCTTTTAATATTACATATAGTTAACAGGTCTGTAAAGGGAAATAATATCTTTTAAGTTACATACAGATACAGACAGGAAAAGAATAGATACAAATGTAAATGTGTTTATAGCAATTGGCAATTAATTTGTATGTTGATATAAATATATATGGCAAATTATACATTCATAATATGATATACCTATCAGAAATATATCTTATATATGTAATATTAATTAAGTTTTCCTGTTATACGAGTAAAGAATAAAATTGGATTTTTTTGCAGATGAAAGCAGAAATCTGGGTCTGATTTTCATAGTTAATTTCTCTGACCCAAACTTTACTATTTTCTTCTTTGTGCATCATCTTGCTAAGATATGAAATCTCTGAATATGACTATTATATTTGGAAAATATAAACATTTTTCTAGATTAATATTAAAAGAGTAAAGGAAAAAAATAGATAGGAGTCCAATGGTATAACTAACTACTTTGAGCAACTAAGAAATTATTAAACCAAGTGAAAATTATAAAGCTACATTAATTTTGAGGGGTGGAAAAGGGCAACAGTGAGGGCACAGGAATGAAGGGATGAAATATGAACAAACACAGTGTAAAAATGAACTATAACAACGCTCTTCTCATTGTTGGCATACAGAAAAGCCACTGACTTTTGAGGGTTAATTTTATACCCTGCTACATTGCCAAAGTTTTGAATCAGCTTGAATAATTTGGGAGTGGAGTCCGTGGGATTCTTTAAATACAAGATTATGTCATCTGCAAAAAGGGAGAGTTTTACTTCATCTTTCCCTATTTGGATCCCTTTTATGTTTGCATCTTGTCTTATTGCTGTAGTTAGGCATTCTAATACTAAATTGAAGAGAAGTGGAGACAGTGGACATCCTTGTCTTGTTCCTGAGTCAAGAGGAAATGGCTTAGTTTTTCACCATTAAGTACAATACTGGCTGTAGGTTTGCCATATACAGCCTTTATTGTATTGAGAAATGTTTCCTGGATTCCTAGTTTTTCCAGAACCTTCATCATAAAGGAGTGTTGGATCTTGTCAAATGCTTTTTCTGCATCTATTGAGATAACATGTGGTTCTTATCCATGCTCTTGTTGATGTGATGAATTATATTAACTGATTTGTGTATATTGAACCAGCTTTGCATCCCTGAAATGAATCCTGTTTGATCATGGTGTATGATTTTTTTGGATGAATTGTTGAAATTGATTGGCCAAAATTTTGTTAAGACATTTTGCATCAATTTTCATCAAAAAAATGGGTCTATAGTTCTCTTTCTTTGATGAGTCCCTGCCTGGTTTTGTGATGAGGGTTATGATGGCTTCATAGAATGAGTTTGGTAGTGAACTTTCTCTTTCAATTTCATTGAAGAGTTGGATATGAAAATGACTCCCACAATTAAGGTTTTTGTTTCCATGTACAGACACCCGAGTTCAAATAGAAAGGCCTGTGTGGAGTATTTACCAATCAAGTAACATAGGCATTTCAGTTTGTATATATTAAGAATATGTTTGGAGCTGGGCACGGGTGGCTCACGCCTGTAATCCTAGTTATTCAGGAGGCTGAGATCTGAGATTGCGGTTCAAAACCAGCCCGGGCAGGAAAGTCCTTGAAACTATTATCTCCAATAAAACCACCAGAGGACCGGAAGTAGCGCTATAGCACAAGTGGTAGAGCGCTAGCCTTGAGCTTAAGAGCTGAGACACAGTGCTCAGGCCCAGAATTCAAGCCCGACTACCAACAAAAACAAACAAACAAAAAAGAATATGTTTGGGAATATTTGGAATGTTTAGGTATATTTTTCTAAGAGACTTTTGAACTTCACTGCCATTTTGGTAAGTTTAAGGAATCCTTATTCATATTATAATATTCATTTAAATATTTTTGTGTCTGTACTAACTTGAACTCAGCACCATATACTCTCTCATAGCTGGTGTTTTACCATTTGAGCCATGCCTCTAGCCTGACGTTTTGATGATTAATTGGAGATGGTAGTATTTTTGATTATATGATCTCAGATTTATTATGCAATCCTCAGTTATATGCTTCCTGAATAGCTAGGATTATAGACATGAGCTCTAGCACCAAGCTAAAATGTATACTGTTCTATATTATGCTCTGGATTTCACATTATTTTGAAACATAAAATTAGTTATCCTTGCATTTTAAAAATATACTTTCACATTAAGTAATTTGAGAAAGGTTAATGAAGATAAATTTATTTGCCTACCAACCTATCCAATCAAACAAATTTAAACATCTTGAATTATGTATGAAGAAAGGAAAAAGGCAGTTATACAAGAGTAGTTAATTTAATCACAGTGTCATATATTTCTAAGGAATATATAGATATGTATAACAAAAAATAGTGTATTTCAGAGTAGTCAAATATTAGTTTTGCTAAGTTAATATATGTATATATATATTATTTTTATTTTTTTGCCAGTCTTGGGGCTTGAACTCTGGGCCCGGATGCTGTCCTTGGGCTCCTTTTGCTCAAGGCCAGTACTCTCCCACCTGAGCCAATGCACCATTTCTGGATTTTTCTGTGTTTTTTGGAGATAAAAGTCTCATGGACTTTCCTACCAGGGATGGCTTTGATCTGGGATCTTCAGATCTCAGCCTTCTGGGTTACTATGAGCACAGGTGTGAGTCACCATCTCCTGGTAATGTTTATACTGTTAACAATTAAGTTAATGCTTTGGTTTCAATATATGGAGTAAGTTCACGAAAAGCTTCTAGTCAACTTAATAAAAGTTAAAGGAACTCCAACAGCTGAAATTCTATTTTTGAATAGATTGTCTTATCTAACTTTGAGGAAGTGATATTCTTCCTGTTACCTATCAATTTCTCCTGTTTTCTCTGTGGGAAAGTTACTAAATTCACTTTATAAATATAGTGGTGACAACAATAATAACTTAAACGTTGACTATAAAGCATGCTGTCACTACTGATATGTTTATCTTACACCTGTGTTTCGACTGGGGTAAACATCTTTGTCTTGAAAACAAAGCCAGGTGAGCTTGAAGTACTTGTCTGTTTTAACCATTGAACCATTAAATTTTTAATGATTTCAAGGTTTTAAATGATAAACCATGCTTTCAAAACAAGAGGATGGGTGTGAAAAAGAAAGACAACCAGTGAATAAATCAAGAATAAAAAATAAATTAAGAATAAATCAAGAAAATAGCCTACTTTGAGTTGACATTTCTCAAACAGCGCAATGTGATATTAAAAGAAGGTAAGCCATAATAGAGAAGTAATTCTCCCTGCACTGCAACTTCCAATTGAGTTAATGTCCCAATTCAGTTTTTATATTATTCCCACAAACAAATAAAAAATACTTTATTATTCGTGAAAGGCATGAAGAGAAATGGGGCTGGACGCGGAGGTACGGGGCAGTTATCCAGCTCTTTTCTTTTCTATCTGAATGGTATATACCTGGGTTCAACCAAGTAAGCAACTCATGCTGCTAGACCATGAGGAGAATTTAACATGAAAAATGTATTCCAAAACTGTGTAAACTTTTTGAAAAGAGAAAGAAAAAAGAGACTCTTTTCAAAAATTACAAGCACTACAACCATTCTTAGAGCTAAAGAAACAGGAAGCTGAGCATGGTTACCCACTTTGTGAAGTTCTCAGTTAGTGGCAGGACTATGGTCAGTGGAAGTATAGCTACCATGGCCTGACTGCGGTTGTAAGTGTAGAGGAAGTTCCTATTCGTACCAGAAACACTTCCCAGGGAAGACATATTGTAACACCTAGTCTACAAGTCTCCTTCCATTCCCAGTTCTCCTTCTAGTGCTATTTCTTGAGCCTTTGTGGGGAAAAAATGTATAGTTTTAGATGATTCATTGAAGAGGGCAGTAGTGAGGCAGTGGATTTTTTTTTTCTAAAAGCCAATGAGTAATTGATTATAAGTAGCCTTTTCTAATGTCATTGATTCATGTACACACTCTGAAAAAAAAAAAGTCTGCAGTAATCTTCACTTGCAATAAAACCCCAGGGAATCATCCCTCTTCAGCTTGATCTGTATGTACTTTGGCTGACCAGTAGCAAGCTAAT